>NC_143585.1:7411039-7723795 GCF_048544385.1 Mastigoproctus giganteus | reverse complement strand
TGAAGAGAACAAAAAGGTGCTCTTAGCTAGAAAGGCTTGAGTTCTGCAAATTGCAGTGTCAAGGATAGGCACCTGCAGTCTGATCTGTTTGAGGCCTTGAATGGATTGGGTAAGCTGAATTCAGCCTCAGCATTCTTTCTCTAGCTGAGACTACACAGGCACTATGAACAGGCATAAATTTAAGTTGAGGAAGGATGGTTACAGAATAGATGTGCATAAACGTGCCTTCAGCCAGCAACTGGTTGATTGTTGGAATTGGCTTCCATCTGTTGTATAAACTGGATGGTTTGAATAAAGTCTAGGAAGAACTAGACAAATTCTTGGAAAGTATAGATGGTAGAAGTGTGTAGTGTTTTTTTTTTTTTTTTTTTTTTTTTTTGGCTGATGTTATATAAGCTTGCTTTCTTGCATCATTTGCCACTATTATTACTACTACTACTCATTTGATTATTGAAATCTCTTGATTACTAATCATTTTATTATGCTCATTACTAGTCAAAATGCAAGTTTCGCTTGTGAATTCAGGATGGATATGCCGTTTGCATCATAAGATTGGGGGGAGGGATTCATTATCAGTACTAGTCCTAGACCAGCAATGGTGAACCACTGGCACAATTGCTATATGTGGCATCAATAGGAAAATATATCGGCATGTACACACCCATAAATAAATTTGTTTGAAATAAAAACTTTTTTTACTTGATGACAAATTTTATTTTATACACTTAGTGGTGAACCCATAAGTGTATTTGGGGGAAGAATTATACATCAACAAAGCTGCTATTAAAAACTTTTTATTTTTGGCATTTTTTTTTATAATATCAATAAAGATTACTCATTTTAGTCAATTTTTTTTGTTTATTTGTCACATGTAGCATGTGAAAATTATATTATTGTTTCAACTTATTTTTGGCATGCAGTCTGGAAAACGTTTGCCATCATTGTAGGGCACCCCGAGTGAGAAACATTGTTTGATTTATTTTCTGTCAACGGTTTGTTACTGTTTAGTATTAAATACTAGTAAAATGTTTCCCAGATTCACGCTTACTCATCAGCCAAAAAGATAAAACCTGTTTGCCCACTAATTTGTCCACCCCCACTAACATTTCTCTAATCTTTTTTTTTTTTTTTTTTTCAATTTATTCAAACAACACACTTGTAAACCAAGGGATGGATTTATTCATGATATAGCCCTAGGCGAAAACATGGGAAAAAGCCCCAAATTATGTAATTACAGACTTTTATCCTCACAGAAAAGGAAACTGTGAGGTCCTCCTCGGATTGTTTGGCCCCAAGCTAGATTTATTCTGCTTATGTTTGAAATAATGACACTTCACAACACTAAGTGAAAGTTATTCCGACAATCAACTTCTCTAGCTAAAGACCAGAGACCACTTTTCCTGGTGATTAATTAATTGTTGGAACTGATTCTTTAAAAATCTACTTGCCTAACAATGAATCCTTTTTCCTGGTGATTTTTAATTCTGTTGATTTTTTTTTTTCTATTACCAACAACCTCACACAACTTGTTTATTTATCTCCTAGAATGCATGACAATCCTAACCACAAACAATTAACACACTTTATCTTTCCTTCACCAACAGCTCTTCAAAATACACTGTGAATGTTAGTTATTAGCATAGACATATGATGCAAGAAAGCAAACTTATGCAGCATCAGCCAAACAAAAAAAAAAAAAAAAAAACACTTCCATTTCACCCCTCCATTCGTTCGAAATACCTGTCCAGCTGAGCCTTAAATTTGTTTAGGCTATCAACTTCCACTCCACAACAAGGGATGGAAGTCTGTTCCACCAACCAACTACCCGCTGGCTAAAGGCAAATTTCCGCACATCTATCCTACATCTGTGATAGATGAGCATGGTTTGAGCATGCTCAATGCCAATGGGATTCTTCATCTTGCTCAGAATAATCACCTTAGAGGGCATAAATTCAAATTGAGGAAGGACGGATGTCGGATAGATGTGCGGAAATTTGCCTTTGGCCAGCGGGTGGTTGGTTGGTGGAACCGACTTCCATCACTTGTTGTTGAAGTTGATAGCCTAAACAAATTTAAAGCTCAACTGGACAGGTATTTCGAACGAACGGAGGGGTGAAATGGGAGTGGGGGTTTTTTTTTTTTTTTTTGGCTGATGCTGAATAAGCTTGCTTTCTTGCATCATATGCCTCTACTAATGCTAATGCTAATCTGTCTTTCCTCAATCTGAATTTATGCCCTCTCAGGTGGTTATTCTGAGCAAGAGGAAGAATCTCATCGGCACTGAGCATGCTCAAACCATTCAAGGCTTTATACACCTCTATCAGATCACCTCGCCGGTGCCTAGTCTCCAGACACTGTAATTTGCAAAACTTAAGCCTTTCTTCGTAAGAGCAACCCTTTGTTCCATTCACTAATCTTGTTGCCCTTCTCTGTACTCGTTCCAGCAGCTCTACATCCTTCTTGAAATGAGGCCTCCAGACCTGTATACAGTACTCAAGGTGTGGCCTGACCATTGCCTTATACAAAGGAATAATCACCTCCTTATCCCTGTTAGAAAAATTCCTGTATATCAGTGACAAGACACCATGAGCTACTCTTGCAGCCCATCTGCACTGCTCAGAGAACTTCATATCTGCCTGCACAGTTACTCCCAGGTCCTTTTTATTCTCTACCACTGTCAGTGTAGTACCACAGAGTTGATACGTTGCTCTGGGGTTGCTGTTTCCCATATGTAGTACTTTACTTTTGTCAATGTTAAACTTCATTTGCCACCTCTCAGTCCATCTGCGCAACCTTTCCAGATCCTGTTGCAGCAGCATAGCATCAGTAGTGTCCTTAACAACCCTGCCAACCTTTGTATCGTCTGCAAACTTGGACATTAAGCTTGATATACCATAATCAATATCATTTATAAATACAGAAAACAATAATGGACCCAACACCGAAACCTGAGGGACTCCACTAATAACATTAGTCCATGATAAGCAGTGTCCATTGATTACCTGCATACCTCATGCAGTGTGGAGATGGTCTATTCCACAGCCTTTCTCAGCATTGTGTTTGGCATTTCTTTTCCTTTTATTTCTTTGGTTCAACTAGCATTCTAAATCTTCTGATTTAACAGAGCTTAGATCATGTTAGTAAAATTATTCTTGTAGGGATGAAATCCTTCATGCCTCTATCTAAACTGTTTATGTAACATATGTACTAAGCTTGTTCAGTATAAGAATACTAGAAAACTCAGTCCGCTACGCAAGAAAACAAACCATGGGCAACTGTAAATATATTCCCAGATTGTGTGTTGGGGGGAAAGGAGGTAAAAATTACCTCTTTTACTCACACACATAAATATAAACACTTAACAACTTATAACTTCTGAAAATTTTCTTAAATGACAAAACAGACATTTGAACATTTTCTTTTATCTTTTAGAAGATAAAAGAAAATTCCTATAAAAGGTGACAAATCTGTTCCTTCCAGTTTTTGCTCCATTGCTCTTAATCCCATTCCAGAGTAAGGGAGATGCAATTTATTATTCCAGTGTTCGACAACCTGCTGCCTATAGGTGAATTTCATGATATCTAATCTTCTGTTATTCCTTGAGGTTTTATATATTTGTGCCACCTGGTTCTGATTTCACCTATTAGGGAGAACAGACCTTCCCCATTTGCTTTACTCAACCTCTTCAGTGCCTTATGAACCTCTATGAGATCTCTCAGATGTCTAATTTTCAAACTGTGCAGTCCACAGTTTCTGAATTGGTTTTCATATGTGCATAGTTTTTCACTCATCTCCAATCTGGTTGCTCTTTTCTCAACTTCTCCAGAAGTTCTATATCTTTTCTTAGATGCAGTATGCAGTATCCACAACTGAATACAGTATTCCAAATGAAGTCTAACCATCGCCTTGTAAAGAGGGATAATGAAGTCCATCTTCCTATTAGTAAAGGCACTATAAATCATAGACAGGATTCCTGGCCACCTTTTTACACTCCATGGAAAATTTATTGTTAGCTTGAATCATAACACCTAAGGTTTTTTTTTTTTTTTTTTTGTCTCGAACCACTTTTAGCTTCTCTTCCCCTAGTTATATATAACCAAAATTTTTGTTCCCTAAATGTATAACTTTATATTTAGAAGCATTTATCTATGCCTTGCTGTAAATAATCTTTGTATATCTATCTATCTAATGTCTATCTTTGTAAATAATCTTGCTGATCTATACTGCCATCAAATACCATGAAAAATTAGAAACAGCAACCCAAACAACAGTGATGGTAGCAGCCTTACAAATTAAGAAATAAAAACAACCCACTCTCCCCCCACCAAAATCATTATATTATAATATTAATTTATTTATTTATATTTTACATTTAATTACAATATTAAATTATAAAATATAACAATTATTAAATTTTTATCATCGAGATTGTAATTTTTTTTTTTAAAAAAGAGAGGGTTTTTAAAATAATTCCTAAAAAAAATATTGATATTTACAATCCCTGAGTGCAGGCCCATACTGTAAGTACTTCACATCTATAGAAGGGTGTACATGGGCTAATTTGCCTGTTGCGTGGGCTAAAAAGCCCAGAATTATCATAGGGAGAAACTACACTTCCGCCTGAGATCAAGACTACAGCCTTGAATGAAGGACTTTAGAAATTCCTGCAGTCATGAACTGGCATTGAACATAGAATTCTCCCAATGAGTGGCAGATAGTGATGTATCGTGCTGACCAGGCTGCCATGGAGGACTAATTCATGCAGATAGACATGTATAGTATCTTATATAGAAGGATGGCTTTAGAATGTTAATTCAGCTCTGATGTCATAACTGATGATACAGAACTTTATACAATGGTATATATAATTTTGTTTGGATGCAGTGTATGTTTAATTGTTTCTGGCCTCTTCTGCTAGGAAGGTGATCACCTGGAAAGGCTGTCCAGTACCTGTCTACACTACAAGGAGGTGGCCTCAAGTAATCATGAACCGTGGCAGACTTCGACTAATTGATATAGATAATAAAAATTGTCATATTTTTAAATAAATTATAAATTTAGTTATTCTAAGTCTTTTAACTCCATTCAGAGCATACAGTAAATCACTGCTCATGGCTGAGACTATTTTCACCATACCCTAGTTATGCCTCTGATTGAAAGCCATTAAATATTTGCCCTTTGTGATACCGCATTCCTCTTAGATTGGTTGAACCTGGATGGTAATTTACGATACTCAGAGGCTAAATGATCATGTGGTACACCGCCAAATTGCTTTGCACTTCTAATTTAAAATAATAATAATAATAAATAAATAAACGGCTGCATAATGGCACACGACACCCATCTTAATAACGCGCCCACTGTGTTTTAGCATAGTGAACATGGTTCCGATTTTTTGCACGGTCAAGGCAACTCACGACCCGTTAAATTCTGACCCTACATATTACCACATGGCTGCAATCAGCCAGCATTGCTCTTTGGATTACCCAGGATCGTCGATGTCAGCACTAGCACCAGGCAAACAGCCTTACCTGGACTGTGTTACCCCTATCCTATCCAAATCCGGGTCTCTCCCCTTCACGGTAAACGGAGTTGGGGCAGCTTACCTGCAACCCCCCCTCCCCCGTGAGATAACCAAGCTGGAGCCAAAGCGAAACATTACGTCTGAATGATCATACCCTTCCTTATGGAATTGCGGGCACCTTGGTATTTTCCTCAGCGTGCATTTTTCACTCCCGCAACTGCCTTTCTACAAACAGCAGTTCGTCACGACGAGTGCCATTCGGCTTAATCTCCTCTCACCAGGTCCACAAACATTGGTTTAATACTGCTTTGGCAAATTGACTCGGGAATCGATTTCTGGAGCTGTAGTTTTTCGTTTATGCCTGACGAACTGATCGCGGTGATATACAGTCCCTGTCGCATCGGTGGATCGATCAGCCGCTGTTGCTTCTTTCTGATAACTTCTGTACAGTTTCTTGTTGCTGCACACGTTAGACCCTGTTCGTTGAGTTACACAAGTTCTCTCGTGTAACGGTAATAATCATATCTTTTAGTGCCATTGGGTTTATCTATCTTATTAACAAAAAAATCCAGTTATTGCAGAGATTTTGTAATATACCGAGGGGTTAGTGTCAGACAACGTTAACTACAAAATCATTTTGTAGTAAACATTTTTGTAATTAACCAAGAAAAAGTCATTTGACATTTTCTTGGTGTACTGGAAATGGGCTTATTGCCCAAGCTAACTTGTAAACTACTAGAGAAATACATTTCTATGACATGATATACATTGTTATTTGTATAAAGAAATATCAAAACAAAAATGCAATTTTGTAGCTAACATTATTATTATTGTTATTATTAAAATCAGTTTATTTCCCAAGAAACCTTGAGTCACCCCGGGACGGCTCTGTGCCAGAAGGGTGTGAATATTTACAGTCTAAAGTACGAGGAACACATGTACAATAAACAAGGGTACATGCGTGCTCGACTCGAGAAATTTACAGGATTAAATATACAATTGCATGGAGACAAAACAAAGTCTTTGTCAAGTACAAATAGGCAAGTATAAAAAAATAAAAAAAAAAGCAGTCAGTCATGTCCAGGAGCAGGTGAAAATCATAGATTCATTATCTAGTAGCAGATCTTGAGGATTTTCTTCCTGTAGAGCTTGTCTTCACAGAACCTATCAGAGTGTATCCTAAATGTATTGAAGATCCGACGACAATTGGCTGGAAATGTGTTCCTCAGGGAATCAATGCTTGACAGCGTAAGACGCAGAGGGAGACAGGAGTCGGGGTGCTCCCCTCTTGCCTTCCTTGGGCCAGAGATTAATGAGGATACCGATGGAGCATCAATTCGCAACGTTATAAGCCATGCAAGCGTGAGGACATTTCTTGTAATGATGAGATGTCTCCAGGAAGTGATGCCCAGATTTGCTTGTAGGATCGATCTGGAGATAGTTAATGGGTGGTCTACCACCCTGTTCATCCATCTAAGCAACCAGTACTCTAAACTGAGATACGTATGAGGCAGGGGCCGATGACCAAATTTCTGATGCATAGAGAGGAATCGGCGTAATACCTCAGGATGTGCCGAACAAGCAGCGCTGGCTGATGCGCACCGACGAGCTCCTGACGCACTGCCCAAAGAGCCGCGTACATCTTCTGCCTCATACTGACAAAGTGAGGCTGAAAGGTGAGCCCAACATCCCAGGTGAGGTGAAGATCAGTATGGGAGGTCACTTTTTGCACCGGCTCCCCACTAACAAAGATTTGGATATCATTTTTGACTCTCTTCTTGGTTCGGCAGTTGCGCTGATTTGGAAGGGCTCAGATGCAGCCTAATTGTGGTGGCAAGATAATTTTCCAAGTTCGATATCTGCCTAGAAGCTTGTTGGTTGATATCATGAATCTGATGATTATGATCTGAGCTCACGTAGAACTTCAGATCGTCGGCGTAAGAGACAAAGTTATGATTCTGAGCTAGGAAAACTCCAAAACTGTTGCAAACAGGATACCTGACAGCATGTTTCCTTGCGGGATGTCTCTTGAGACGTCAATAGTTACCTGTAAGTTGTTGTGGGTCACAGACAGGTGTCTATGAAATAAAATTGACATCAAAATTTGAAGTAAGGTATCAACCAGTCCGAAGTAGTGTTTCAGAATGGTAAAAAGAGCTGTGGGGTGTATTCTGTTATAAGCCGATTTAAAGTCCAGGAATATGTTATTAATCTGTGATTTGCTGTTAAGGGTCTGCTTAATTCTGAAGAGGGTATAGAAGATTGGTAGTTGTCTAACGCTAAACCCTCGATACTAAATGTGGAAATGCTTCTTGATTAAGCACTTTCCCTCCCATTGATTCTGGTGAAATGCATATGATGAAACATAATCATAAGCAAGCAGTGCTTGTTTCAACTCTTAATTCTTCGATTAATTTTAATTTATAAACTAGTTCTTTTAAACGCTGATTAAATTAGTAAGACTAAGAGACTAAATGAGTAAGAGTAAAATTTTAATATAAAAGAGTAAGAGTAAGCTTTATTAATTATAATTAATTAATTAATTATAAGAGTAAGATTTTGATATAAAATAAAACGTATAACTGAATACAAATAAGCGTATACTTAAAATAAGGTAAAAATACAATATGTTAATTTTCGGCATTGTATTCTGCATTCTTCAGCCAAAACTGATACACTTGCCCTCCACTCGTGGAGGACCCAGAAAGATAGCTAAAAACAGTAATTACTCCATCTTTAAATGATCGGGCCTATTAGGGATGGGCTGCAGCTGCAGGCTCTAGCTAAGATAATGGCTCCAAAATTTATTTATATTACAGTTTACCAATATGTCGAGCAATCTAGAGAAAAAATTGTTTCCAGCTCTGGGCACAGAGAGTACTTAAATGAGCCCTGGGAATGATAAATTAACCACCTATATATATTTGGCAATTAAAAAACTATTTTCCATGGTCTGTTTGAAACTTCGGTCGAAACAGGCTTATTGATAATCATACGCTTTGGAACGTTAATATATATATTTTTATACTAATGTGAAATTGACACATTTACCATTAATTATTTTACAAACTAACTTTAGACATCTTGTTGTTGGTCGTTCGAAGGAGTATTCTCAGCGACCGGAATCGAACACTAGCATTTTCCACATGGTAAAAAACTGCAGCAGCGCTATCCAGTTACTACCTGCGAGGATAACTGAACAAGTGGCATTACGTCTAATATCGGTTTGAGTTAGGCCAAACAAGCAAAACAATATCTTGAGTTATAAGAAAATTTCATGTTATTTGGAAAGGGGTCTCTGCAAGTACCAACAAAAACATTTCAGAAATTTCTTATCTTTAAAAAGTAGTAATCTTTGAAAACCACTTGAAGTCACACTGTTTTATTGTGGATGCACAAGCTAATTTGTATACAGAAATTGCGTGATATCCCCGTGTTATACATCATTCAATGACGTCATCATTGCCTATACTAATTTGTATGCAGATATTGCGTGATAACCCCAGGTTAGACATCAGTCATGACGTCAACATTGCCTATACGTTCTTATTAAACCTCCTACCGCATTTCTTTTGTACGAAACATACTTTGGTAGATCGGACGATTTTTATTTTTCTGTACTTTTTAATCACTTACAGAACTTCCTTTATAAGAGGAAAAAAGGAATCCTTGTCATTCGTTGATAATGATGCTAAGGGCAGTCTATCTCACTTTCTTTGCCAAATGGCGTGGCTGTTTCCTTGTATTATTATTATTATTATTATTAGCCATATGGTGCAAGGAAGCCTGAGGCTTATGCTGCACCAGCCAAAAAAACTAAAAAACTTTCTGAACTACCCCAAGAGAGAGAGAGAGAGAGAGAGAAAGAATTAAAAGGGAATCACCAAGGAAGAGAAGAATGATGATATCCAGCTCAGGACCCTGGGTGTGCCAAGCTCACACTCACCAGATGTGAGCCCCTGGGGTTCTTTGTGTTCTTATCAGTAGGATGATCATTAGGCTTCTTTGGACTCTCGTTTCCAAACTAATATTGCACGTGAGAGTTGAAGTATTTTATTCCTTCAGTGAACCTGTTTTTTTTGTTTTTTGTTTCTCTTTTTTACTTCACTGAATGCGTTAACAGAATGCTTTTCTGTGGCTGCTTAAGTTATTAAAAAGTGATCGATTTTTACTGACTACCCTAATAGGTGTTTTTGTGGAAGTTCTTATGACCTATTTTATTATTATTATTTCTCAGCTGAGCTTAACAGTTTTTCAATTGCGCGTAACAGGTGGACGGAGCATCTTCGATTATATTTGCAAGTTCGATGGACCAACAAACCGAGACTTTTTTTACTATTTTTTTAATGCAATATAATTATTTCAAATTAACAAGGGGGATAAAATATGAAAAGATTTGATAGTTTTTTCTTGCTTTTTAATTTTTTCCATCGTTTCTTAATTTAAAACTAATTAGTTCGTAAGTGGGTCGAGGAAGCTTTCATCGCTCTTGAAAAATCAACATTGCAGAGATGCTCGAAGTGACGCGTGTTATCCCTTGAAAATTGGAAGATGTAATTAAGGCCATCGATGTATTCAGATTTCAGCTGCCCTTACTTTTCCATTTTTTTGTATTTATTATTATTAATTTTTGATCATCGCTGTATTTAGATTCAAAATCTTTGCGGTAAAGTTTAGTCATATGGTTTTAATTTAACTATATTTAGGTGTTTCTCCTTTATTTATTGGAAGATAGCGAAGTGCGGGTCCGGGATTAGTGCGAGAATTGAGCTCAGCACTTCGTTAGTTCTGCGTTACATCATTTCAAGTAATATGTCTTTACAGATTACTTGAAATGATGTTCTTTTCCTTTTCGAGTAATCTGTCTTTACAGATTACTCGAAAAGGAAAAGAGCAAGGGATGTCATAACAGCGAATGGGCCACTCCATTACTCGATCTATGAAGAATCGCCATCTATAACTGACTGGTTGCCTTCCTTCTGATTAGTTTTTCAAAATTAAAGATGGCAGAACCTGAATGGCGGAGAATAACGCCCTCAGACGTTATTCTCTGCCATTTTAACCCATTAGTTTAATGCGAATTTATTTAATTTTTTTTAACCATGCAAGAACTACTCTTTGTGTTCGTAGTTTTCCGTTTGAGCAATTGATGTTGGTGACTTATTTGAACAAAAGCATAAGTTCAAAAAGAAGAATATATATTTAAAAAAAAAGAGTGGAATTCTGCGATGACAACAAAACTGCTTGGGGATACTGTCTCGGAGAACCTCTCCTATTGTAGTACTTTCCAGTTTGATTTTAGTCCATGGTCTAATTTCCTTGAGATTAGAATAATAAGAAGAAATTGTTTTATTGATCATTACGAATACATCAGAACAATTTAAAACTCTGCCCGCAAGCCTTTTTAAGTCGGAAGTCACTGTGTAATGCAGTGGCTCTAAAATTGCCGATTACGACTCCCGGACTGTTATGATGGTTGCCATTGAATAATACTAATAACCGATTTAAAATATTATGAGCGTAAATAAATAAACATTAGGCATAACAAAGTATGTGTTTAAAAAATAAAAAAAGCCTTCTCCAGCTTTGTCGTAGGAGATTAAGGTTCGATTCTATTTCGGTAAGTTGATACCAACCGAAAAACAGAGATCGAATAAATAATCATTGTATTAAGCCGTCTTAGGCGAGCGCAAGTGTAGATGTATGTGCGCATTGAGTGACCATGGCTCAAGCGCGCGTGACTACTAAATACGCTGCTGTTCTTATATCCTCTAACTTGTGAATTCCTCTGACTTTATGTGGTCGTCACTGAGTATAAGCAGGAAATTTATTTGTTATTAGTACTCCACAAACCAGGGGGGGGGAAGTCAAAGTTGGAATGAATGTGATCTTTAAAAGCAGCGAAATCGCATGTATTATTAAGTGAAAGGATGGATTGTTTTAGTTTCAGATGAATGGTTAAATAATTCGCTTTTCCAAAAACAAAACAAAAAAAAAAAAAAAAGAAGCAGCTTTGGCTTCACCGTGGATCATCTATTTACTATGTTCAGTAGTTAGTGGTGTGTAGTTAGGGAGTGATGATTGATACATCCCCTCTCCATTCTCTGATATCGGTCTAGGGTTATGTTCTATTGATTACCATCATACCAAATGAAATAAATAATTACTACAGCTTTATTGCAGCAGTCGCATTTTGCGCTGTTCAACTTGGAATTGTTCTTTGAAAGTGGTTTACTTTCTCATACCAGGAAAAGGAAATGATGGCCATCTCAAATTCCACTGTGACTATTTGTAGGCCTGCAACTGAATTGTGCTCTTTTATTATTTGTGTAGAAATCCCTGCATTCAATAATTCTTCACATTTCAGCGTATCATTTTAATGTTCACATTTATCCCCCAATCCCAAAATATCAGAGACTGAAGGATGACGCTATTCAAAGAGATATCAAGAAATTGAGACTGTGTATATACTCTCAGTTTAAATGACATTTTACGTTCGCTGTTTTGTAGTTGAATTGCTACGTTATTTGCTGGCCGTCTCATTCCACTGATCCCTAAATATGCTCCGCTCTCTTTCCTTCCATTTCTTTCTCCAGCTTTAATAGCCGAATGTCATCGTGCTTCTCCGTCCCTTTCCATAACTTCTGTTTGTCTTGGTTGCATTTCAAATGGCGTGCTGGGAAATGAAGTAGAAAGTTTCTTCCGAAAACGATCTGGCTGGCCTCCAGAGGGAACCCTTCGTAATCAGATAGCTGCACTGAAAGCCCTTATGCAACATCGTACCTTGGTAATCTGAAACATGCATTTTAGTTGAATTGTGAAGCAAAAGCTCCAAGATCCCTACTCTCAACCCGAATGGTAATTTCTAGCGTCGAAATTGGTTTATGTGGCTCAGATGCTTATTTCTGCTTTGGATTTTTTTTTATTTTTCTTTTCATATTTTGATATTTCTTAGATGTCACTGTTGAAAATATTCGGCAAAATACAAGATCGGGCAAAAGAGGAACTATCAGCAACTTTCCCGTAACTTTAATACGATCTGCCAGTAGTTTAACAATCTCCCTGTATGATGTTCGCCTCTCAGTGGCGTCTACTTATCATGATTGACAACTGTTGTCAATCAAAGAATCATCACTGACATTTATCACAAATGAAGCTTTGCGATAAACTTGGAAGTTGTTTTTCTTAAAACATAACATAACTTTATAACATAGTTTTAATTAAGCAGGTTTTAAACAAATTACTAATTATCCAATTCTGTTTTAGGTAACCTAACTTTATTTAATAAGGTTAGGTTACCAAAAATAGAATAATTTGTGGTTAGGTTTTAATTAAACATTTAGGAACAATGACACATGGACATCGCCATGGTGTGAAGTGAATATCATATGGAAGTTACGACTTATTAAGGTAATTAATCTAACCGTATTAAATAAGGTTGTTATCCAAAATAGGATAATTCCCGGTTAGTTTTTTTTTGGGCATTTAAGAAACGTAGTGTTTAATAAGATTAGATTGCTTATAATGGAATAAAGTTGGAAGTTTGTTACGTAAAGTTAGATTTTCCTTAGTTGTGAATAATGACGCTTTGATTGACAATAGTTATCAATCATGATTAACATAAACCAGGGAGAGACGAATGTGAAATATAAAATAAAATAAATTTTCCTTTTATACTCCTGGACGACCTCATTAGGTCAGAGGAATTCATACAGTGAGATTGTCAAGCTATCAACCTATGGTATAGAATATACTGGTTAATTACTGATAGGGTTTTCCCTTGCTTGTATTTTTCCAAATATTAATTTTCCTTCTTTGTATTTATGCATGCTTTAGTGGATTCTTCTAGACACAAGAAATGGTTTCATTTTCCAAAACAGAGCTGTAAATACTTGACGAAAGAATCAGGTTTGTAAGTGGCGAGTACCGGTAAAGTGTATGTACGCACTGGGCCTATTAAGATTCAAAAATTTTTAATAGTAATTTTGCTACAGTTAAAAAATCTTTTTCGTGCAAAATTCTAATCACAAACTGAAAAGCAGCCTTCAGTGTGAGTTAAAATCAGAGAGAGCCACAAAGCAAATCAAACAAGGTGTCCTTGCGAATTAGGAGAGATAGGTAGATACCGCATAAAGTAAGCCACTCCAAATGAAGGGATGAAGGAAGCGATTGCATCACTAGCCGCTTTTCAGCAGGCGAAAGATTTTCGATGGCTCCATCCCAGTTGTAACGCCTTGTGGAATAATGTAGATCATAAACTGAAGCTTTCTGGAAGTCGATTGAGCTAAAACAAATTGGATGTTAGGGATGGCAAATAGGAAAAGTAGTATGCATTGAGAACCTTTGAAAGGCCACCGCGACGGCACGTTACTTTTATGAATTGCTTAATTTAAAACCAATCCGGTTTATACTTGACATTTTCACATGAAAATAAAAGCAGCAGGGAAAAAAGAGGCCGCCCTTGAGAGGTTCCACTTAACTCTGGACATGTTTTGCTTTTCAATGCATGAGTAGCCTACCCAACGACATTCTTAAAAAAAGGGCATTGATGCCTTTGTGATAAAGATTATGTAAACTCCTTCTGCATCACTTAAGGAAATTGAGTAGGAAATTGACTGTATAAGAATCATTTACTTTATTTCTAACTTATTGTGAAACCGAATTAAGACACTGGACTTCTATCGAGCTACTTTCTATCAAATTTGATACCGCTTGAAAATAGTCTGCAAAATAGGCATACATGTATGAATCTATTTGAAGCCTTGAAATGGTTTAGTAAACTCAGGTTCGTGCCAAGAGATAAGCGCCTGGATGCAAAGAAAAGTCCCATTAACACTATACATTTTTCCGCCCCTAGGAATAGGCGCTGGATGTGCTTGCTTCCAGGCTATCATCGTATTTCTGTTCTGGGTAAATTTAAAACTTGTTTCCTTATTCTCAGATCGATCAAACTCTGAATGGTTTAAATTTGGAAAGGGTAACTGCAGAACAGCTGTAAGAAAAATTTCGTGTGACAGAGAATAATCAGCTGTTGCAACAAAATGTCACCTCACAAATTTAAAGAAATGTTGGATAAATTTTAGGCTTAAATGGGATATATCAGGCTTTTTAAGCCTATATCCTAAAATATATATCCTACTGGACAATTCATCTTAGTGATTAAAGAGTCTCTCTCTCTCTCTCTCTCTCTCTCTCTCTCTCTTTCTCTCTAACCACTCTAATGTAATTTCTTGCATTACCTGTTAGTTCCTTCTCATTAAAAAAAAATGCAAAACAGTTCTTTTTTATACTCTAATACCTCCCATAGTGTTAGAGAAGTTTGTCTTTAATTTAGCAATTTTTTTAGCAGCTGCTATACTAGCGCCACATCGGGCTGGGCATTTTTTGTAGCAATGTACGGACCCACATTGCAACATGCATGTTGATGGTCCGTATACATGCCCATTTTTTATTAGTTATTTCCTATGGAGCTGAAATACATCACAGCTAAAACAACATAGAAAAACCATCATGTGTGAGTACTCATTATTCCTAGATTCTCTATAAACATGACCTTCTTCCACGTGCGTGCGCTTCTCAGACTGGAAGAACTAAACTTCAAAAAAGTTTCCGAAATTATCTTCTTCCTGCCCCCGTCCCCTCGCTTGGTCAAACAATAATAGTGATAGCGAGTCACATAACTAGGCCCAATTTTTGGCAACTGTGCCAGTGGAGAATTTCCCTTTCCTTTACTGCACAGTCTGATGCATGGAGGCTTAAAAAGGTCAACAGGTTCCTGTCAATAGAAATTCAGCATAACGCTCAGCATCTGGAGGCCGATTACCGGAAGTTTATACATGACAGAGCCTATGCTGGATTGACGTACTCTGGGTCCTGGCGGACATACCTTTAGAGGTTCCCTAAATAATATGATCGTGGGGCCGTTGCGTTGTTAGAGCTCCTGGAGCAAATACTCCAGTGCACCTTGTTAAATCTGGCCTTGGAAAGAAGCTTGTAGGTCATTGCGATACTAGAGTATTTTATCCTCCACTAGGATGACGAGCGTAAGTCCATCCCATGAAGTTTTTGCATGAAGTAAGGGACTTAGGCACAGTGCGTAATGTACCTAATGGAAAAGACGGCCCTGGGTTAATATATGCTTCTTTTTTGTTGTTTTTTAAATAACTATTTGCAGAAACCCTAAACAACATTTCAGAAAACCATAGCATTAAAGTTATTATGAGTGTAGCACTTGGGATCAATACGGATTGCAATATTTCGAAAGTTTATTAAAGGGTATTCATTATGAAAACTGTTATCCTTCAAGGACATCTAGAGAAGGTTGTACACTGCTGCCCTACATAATCGAATCGAAAGTCAATCTCCCTATCAAATGTGAATGGCGTTTATTTAATTGAAAAGTTGAACAAAATCGAGTCAGAACAGCATTATGGAAGCTGGAAAATAAATAGCATTCTGTTTGCGGTGACTTCTCTTTTGTAAACATGCGTTCCGGAACCGTTAATTAAATCGTGGTTTGTTCCGCCTTCAACTGGCAACGTTGAATGGTGGAACGCTGCAGAGGTGCCGAACCGCCGTTCCGGTAGACGCTAATTTCCATGTGGAGCAACGCAGCAGCAGCAGCAGCGCGCACTGTTCAGTGTCAGGCTTCGAGAGGGGTGTGACACGAACTTTGCAGTAACAAACAGCGTCTGAATCCAGAAACGTCATCGTAATACGCCACGTGTTGCTGTTACTGCGGCGTGTTGCCCGCTTCCAAGAAACACTGCTAGCGTCTGAGAGGACCTTGAGGTGGTCTGCGCGCGGGAAAACAATAACGCAAGTCTCGCCTTTCATCCAGCTGAAACACAGAGCCTTTTGTCATTAGAGTAACGCTTAATGAGATTGCGTGATCGATGCATAGGTCCGTGTAGCGTTATTATTTATTTGGGCGAGTTTTGGTTAACTACTGAAAATACAGATTGGAATTTAGGCGGGGCTGTTGGAGCAAGCAAACTTTTAGAACTCGTTTTGAAAACCACTAAATCCAGGTCTGTTGCTGCCAGTTTCTTAAGGGTCTGTCTCGAGAATTTCGGCTCCATTGTTAAATTTTATCAATCTTATTTTATTTATTATTATTTTTTTAATTAGGAGCTCGGATAATCCCAGAACGAAGGGCTCGCTCGAGACCCCTCCCACCCCATAATAACAACTGGCAAAATCTATTCGGTTATGTTATCTACTGCTGGGATGCCATGCTGTTTCTAGACATAAGTTTATTTGTAGAACGGTATGGTAAAAGCATCGCAGTGGATCACTGATTAGAAAGTTTGACGAACACTTCATTTTGCTACTGATCCAGTCCAGGATCAATGGAAAAATGAAGCGTTCGTCAAACTTTCAGTAGGTTAACTTGCACGCTCATTATCTCTGAGAGACGTCTTTCTGAAATGGGGAGAATGAAAAACTAGTTCTTTATGCGATTACAGATTTTTATCAGCAGCGCTCATGCATATTGATGGTGATATTACCTCTAAAATGAATCGTGAATGTGGTGGTAACGAAAAAATATTAACGCTTTCTTAACTGGGAGTTCGATTTTAGAACACTCGCTAGTTGGGGGGGGGGATGCTTTTTCTTCTTATTAATTTGGAAATATTTATTTTTCAATATTTTAACCGCCTTAAGTGCCTGTCTTCGTGTATTTTCGTTAAATGTCATATCACGTCAGAAACTAGATGGTTTCTGACGTGATATGATATTAAAAATACACACTAAAAAAACCTCACCCACTACAATTCCAGGTGTGTCTCTCCAGTTAATTTTTTAGGAGCATCAACGACTAAGACCATATTTCCCCGTGTACGTTGTCTGTAAATGCATGCGTTCTGAGGTCGATTTTCTGTTTGCTGGACGAAAAACCTGAGTTTCCTGGAGAAAAAAACCATGCTACGCTCGCCTGAGACCAACTAACTCAGCCACGTTGTAGAAAAAAGACCCATAAAAATTCCTCTCGTCATCTTGACTTGACTCGAACTCGGTCTTTTCCGCCCGTGTTGGGAGGGTGGGAATTCTACCACTACGCTACTCCGCAATGGCGGAGTAGCGTAATGGTAGGCAACTAATTCCACAACCCGCTCTCCACAGGTGAACTTTGAGATCTAGTCTTCTGTTATATCCTGAGATTTTATATTTTTCCCCCTGGTTCTTGTTTAACCTATGAGGGAGAAAGACCTTTCATTTATTTATTTATTTCATTTTTCTCTTTTCGGTGCCTTATACACCTCAGTGAGATGTCCCCTGAGGTATCTAGTTGTCAAACTGCAGTCCACACCGTTTAAGCCTTTCCTCATATGGGTATCGCTTTTTACTGGTCGCTCTTCTCTGAACCTTCTTCTGAAGCTCCCTATCTTCGGTGGTGCGGTCTCCACACTTGAATAGAGTATTCCAAATGTGATCTAACCATCATCTTTGTAAAGAGGAATAAAGACTTCCCTTCCAAGTAAATTGATTAAAACTTGCTTGCTATTATTAAAGACGTTAAATATATTGTTTCATTTATTAGCAAGATTTAGTAAATTATATGAAACAGATATCAGTTAAGTCGATTTGTTCAAACATAAAACACATCTTTTAGTTAACAGTTGTAAAAGATGTTTCTTCTCTAAAGAGAAATAAACAACACAACATAATAATAATATTTTACTATCTTACAAAATCAGCAAATCTCTTTCAGAGATTTGGTTGATTTATGGTTTTATGGCGCAGTGGCATCTATGGCCATAATGCACCCTTTCCGAAGATACTAGAATCTCTATAATTCAAGGTAAACGGACAAAGCCAATTGAATCCTTATAAGTGGTTGCATAGATTATCACACCAAACATTTACAAAATTACGATGCGATCTGAACCATACGTTCAACCCTACTTTTATGTTTTCGGGTGAAATTCTACTAGTGGGTCTATGGAAATTGGACGTATTCCGCGGTCAGTTTATTTCTTCATAAACAGAGTTTCTGGTAGATAAAATCTTGCAAGGTTCACCCGAAGCCAACTGACTTAATTCAAACGTATGTGTTTTGATTAAACTAAAGATTGAACTCTCCTCGCAGTGCGGAAGGAGAGTTGAATCCACCCCATACTGCGTCGATGACACTTTCGTAATCCGTTCAAAATCTTGTTAATCACCGCGCTCATCCGTGGTTGTCATACAACACGTTTTATCCAGTCAGGTGTATCCGCTGCTAGATGTTTCCTGGATTAGACAACCCAGTCGTTTATAGGGTGGTGCATTCTTCGCAGCAGCAGCATGTTGCTTCTCTGAATTTGAATGGCTGGTGAGCGTAGAATTGCGTGTTATGAGTGTGGGATGAAAACTCGCGTTGTGATGCTTCAGAGAGGTGTTTACTCTTATGTTATTTCTTGGCGGCTTGCATTGTAGCATTGTTTTTATTGATCATAAAACTAAACCAGGGCTGTTGTAGATGGGAAGCCGGCTGTGAGCTACACAGCTGGCTGTTTTTATTAGGGAAGCCGTGACCGGCATTTAATCCAACAAATTGGTGGTGGCACGCTTTAAGAAAATGCGCTGAAGGCGGTTGTTCAAAGTTGCTATAATTTCCACCCTGGCTTGATTGGCATTGTTCGCTTGTTACAGTTTCCTTTTAATAGCACGGTGATTTACGAGTTGTTCTGTGAAAAAGAAATTAATGTGTACATCACGTGGCTGAAAGTAAATAAATATTATTTAAAGGATTCTTATTATTTAAAATTAGTTCTGTTTTCTCATTCGCTTTAATTTTCAAAATTCACATGCACTTCTCTCCCTGTTAACACTGTATGTTCTCAGAGCATCCGTCTCTACTTTTTCTTTTTTGTGAAAAAAAAAAAAAATCTCCAGTCTGAACACATAATGAGCATAATGTGTTTAAATGGAAATTTTACTTGCATAATTGCTGGCTGTTCAGTTAGACAAAACATACACCCACATTCACATACTGGTACTCATCAAAAGTTAAGGAACAAATACACGAGTTCTTACAGTGAGGTAAATAAATCTTTAGATTTTTGATTTATTTACCTCTCTGTAAGAATTACAGTATGGCAAAACATTAGTGAGACATTTTTTTTAATGAGTCTTATTGGAATTACATAATTAATGGGTCTTAATGGAATTACAGAATCATGAACCTCCAAAAATGTTTGTTCCATAATCCATGGAAATACAGAACAAGGCGTATGATCTTCATGGGTACTAATAAAAGCGGGAATCATCTCCTCATTCTGAGACTTAATTAGAGTTCCTGCATAAGGGATGCGTCTGAGGCAGGTCTGTGACTCGCAGTATTTCTGCCAGGAAATCACTGCTTTTCAGCCGGGTCTCTTTCTGCGATGTCGCGGGTTTGAATCTGGGTTTCTTTTCCCTCCACATTAAAAAGCGTCGAGAATCTAATTAAATATAATCCATAATTAAATATAAAAATGTATTATGGAAAAAGAAACCACACAAAACCCTCCACGGCATCGAAATAATGTCAGGCGTTTACAATTTGAGTGAGGCGCTTTAAGTAACACCTAAAAATTAATAAGAGAATACACAACGGGGCGATACGTTTATATAACATGAACTACAAATAAGCATTATATTAATGAGATAATAAGACTAATTGCAGACATATATGTGTGCTGTGAAGAATTTTTTCGAATAATTTTGCAAAAACTGAGAGTTGTTGGATGAAAGTTGTTGGTAGAGTTGCAGTGTTTTCCCTTTGGAATAGAGACAATGACTGCTTTTTTTTGAATTGAGATGGGAATATACCAGATTGAAAGTGGAGATTGTAAATATACTTCAGCGGTATAAGAATTGAGTTAAGGACCTTTTTCAGCAGAGCAGGAGATGTTTCATCAAAGCCAGGGGCTCCCTTTCCTTTCAATTAAATTCTTATGCTATCGTAATCACATTGCCTTTCACCGTCGAAATTATGGAGCTCTTTGTGGTCGCTTCAGAATCATTCCTCTTCACTCTAGACGACAACTCCATGGATCTCTTTTTGTCTACAATATCATAAACTCTGTTATCGATTCTCCATCTCTTCTTGAACAAATACCTTCGCTATACCCCGTTTCAATTCTCGTTATAAAATTAATTTCTCACTGCCTGTTCCTCCTTTCATCACTTACTTGGTAGTCCTCTGTTTCGTTTCATTCAGGTAATGAATAACTACAATATTGATTTTACTCTTAATCCATCTATCTATAAGAATTTTCTCCTTACTCTGTTTTCTTAATGTAAATTTTGTATATATTTTAATTCTAGTTTAGTATTGATTATTACTGTTTTGTATTTTCTGTAACTTCTAGCGTTCTCGCCTTTATTTAGGGTCTGTGTGTGCCCTGTGTTGAGAGAAATGTGTATATATATATATAAATAAATAAATAAATAAATTGATGTCCTGCTTCTAAAATCTCTTTATCTGAAAGTGAGAGAGATTGAGAACTTGACAGATTCTCTCGTTTCATTGTCTGTGGATTCAAATTCGTCTTGAAAAAGGTTATTCACACTTGAACTACAGTGGTTACAAAAGGCTAAGGCTTTTTCCTGGTACATATACTGCTGTTACACTGATTTTGGCGGAGAGGTTTCTACGGCAAGAGGAATGCTCTGTCTGTACTTTTTTCTCTTTCACAAATTTGTGCATGCCGTTTGTTTTGCTGATCGTGTCGAGAATTTGGTTCTGAAGGAATCTATACGCAAGGGCAAGCCTGTTACTATGACTGAAGAGCATCGGAGTGGATTTGAGACGAGGTTGTGGGATCGATCCTATAAGGATTTTGGATGTGAATATGATCCTCCTTTCGTTAGTAAAGGAGGACATTCTTCTGATTGGCAAGGCGGTTGCGAGTTCAGTGGTAGTGATCCTGGGATTGTGATAGAGTTTGGCATTGGCCCACTTCAGAAGCCAGTACTCTACTACATAAATTCTTTTCGTGTTAGTGGGAGCTGCTGAGACCCAAATTTCGGAACCGTACAAGATTGTTAGTTGCATTGAAGTAACTAGGAACCTTCTGAGGGTGGATGGGTCCCGAACATGGAGAAGTTGCTGCTTGGCGGTCCACGGCTGAGAGAGTTTAGTGGTTGCCATGTCAATATGGTTGTTGAACGTCATTTTGATATCAAAGACCACGCGCTAGCACAACTGAACAATGTATCGCGACTCATCAACGAGGAAACACCATGACCCATTGATTTTGGTTATAGTCGACGCCACTGAAACGGTTCATTTGTGTATACGGTTAAAGGAAATGCAGGCAATGGGTCTTGTGAGTATACTGTATATCTCTCTCACGCTGCATTTTGTAGGGGGGGGGATTTGCCTGGATGCAGTTACTGTGCTGTGAAATTTCGGACGTTAGGGCCGGATAGTGGACGGCCTAGTCTTCCAGGGACTTTTTTTTTGAACTGGTCCGCAGAGGGCTTACAGTGCTGCAAGATTACGCTCTGCTACTTGACCACTTTGACGCTTGACTTTGTTCTGCTTCCATTCCCGCTATATTTCTCCCCTTTAAAGTATTGCCCGCCCTCGTGGGTAGCACAGTTTCTATAATCACCGTCCTCTCCACAACGGACCAATATGACTGTGCTGATGATCCTAAAACCCTACAACAACCAACCAAAGCTTCGCGTTTTTGCGATATTTTGACAACGACGACGTCATTAAATAAAGCCATAGTTAAATCTCTGTATATTTTGATGATAAGTACTAAATTTATCCAAGGCTTAAAAAAAGTAAACTTCAGGATGCAACTTAGCATAAGGCCACCTTAATATCATTACACATTTCTCTATACAAGCCCTTTACATCTGCCTATATTTATTTATATTCTTTATACTTAAGTTATATTTAAATTCTTTATACCTCCATCTAGACGACTCCGCTTTTTAACTTGACTTGGCGATATCCTCTATCTAGATGTGCTCCCCTGCAATGTCGAGACTTATAATTTCTGTCGTGATAACTCCTGGCCTTTTAACAATGAAGGACGATATTGGAATGTATGCAGTATATACAGTATGTTATTGTTGCAGAAAAGGAGAGTGATCTCTATTTCGGAATGGCGATCACCCTCCAGCTGATGAGGGGATGCTATACAAAAGATGCTGTACAATTTAAAAACC
The DNA here is from genome assembly GCF_048544385.1 of Mastigoproctus giganteus. NCBI lineage: Eukaryota > Metazoa > Arthropoda > Arachnida > Uropygi > Thelyphonidae > Mastigoproctus > Mastigoproctus giganteus. The sequence goes on along the minus strand of NC_143585.1, from coordinate 7,701,114 downwards.
AACTTAGGTAGAACCGTGTATAATAGTATTTATCTCTAAGTTGAACATAAAGCCAAACTTAAGATTGATTACGCGACTCTTGGTCTTCAGTGGGAGTAGAAAAATCCCCATGATCGCAATCGATTGCAGGTAATGCGTACGAATTTTATTTGATGCTTGAACATGTATTTAGGTACGTGATGACCTTCGGAGTTACCGAAATCATCCATAATAGTTAGGCGCCTCCGTATCCAGGTGGGCAGTAGCACACGCTTCTTGATTAGCCCGGGGTTCGAGCTCGTGACCACCAAATACGAAGGATGCGGAAAGGTCAGAGAATGACCACCGCATATCCCCGGAGAAATATGGCCTTAGTTGCTAATGCTCCTAAAACCAAATAACAAACAACAACCATAATAGTTAACAATAAACTAAATCCAAAATATACTGCCCTACCATTCATATCCGGACATGCCTCCATGGACGGGGAAACAGGTCCTATGCATGCAACACATCACAGAACCTGCTAAAAATATGCACACTGGGCTTCAAACAGACAATTGCAAAAGTGGACATGTAAGATGACACGTTCAACAGAATTACCTCAACAGTTCAACAGAACTGATCACCTCAACAAATGCTAGACGCCGATTAACATGGTGTAATGCGAATCCTGGACTGTAGAACAGTGGAAAACAGTCCTATAGACAGACGAGTCGAGGTTCGCACTCTGCCAGTCTAATGGCCGTTCCTGGGTGTGGTGAATGCCAGGGGAACAGTTCCTTCCTGGTTGTATCCTCCCAACAATGAAGTTTGGTGAAGGCAGTGTCATGGTATGGGCTCCTTTCATGGTTTGGCTTGTACCCATTAGTCGTTATCGACAAAACCATGAATGCTCTACAATACCAGGAAACCCTGGACAATTATGCACTTCCAACATTATGGCAATGCTTCGGGGAATACCCATACCTGTATCAGCAAGACAACGCACCATACCATAATGCTTGAGTCGTGACAGAGTGGTTTGAGGACATGGGTGTGAAAAAGTTGGATTGGCCATCCCAGGGTGTTGATCTGAACCCTATCAAGCATCTTTGGGATGTATTGGATCGTCGGATACGTGCACGTCGAGATCGCCTACAAAACAAGGCCGAACTGGTGACTGCGTTAAAGGCCGAGTGGAGGAACATATCACCTGACATTTATAAAAAGCTGGTTGAGAGTATGACGCGAAGATTGAAGGCCATCATAAAAGCAAAAGGTTTCAACACAAAATATTAAATGACACAATAAAAGCTTTTTTTTTTGTCTAAAGGCAGGTGTCCAGATATTAATCGTAGGGCAGTGTATATTACATGGTGTGGTAACGACCCGAAGTTTTTTGAGGTCCCAAGCGAGATGCTGGATGGCGCCCCTAGAAGTGATGTTTTTATTTGTGAAAGGGACTAGCAGGATATTGTTTTCAAAATAGTTTAGACAATTTTGCAATGAATTTTAATACTCTAATAATAGTATTTTTATACACAAGTTTTAAGAAAATATTGTATTTAAAATTTAAATTTTAATTAAATACCCTGGGTTAAAAAACTCTATGCAAACAATTCTTGAAAAACCACCTCCGTGGCTATACCGTATGCATGCAGAATAGTATTAGGTTACACTTACACAAACTCATCTATACAGTTTATTCGTGACGAAATCATCGTGACTTATTCCCAGTTTGAAATAAATGAATCTTCTGTTTGTGCTCTGGTAGGACCATACGAAGTCAGAGGAGTTCACAAGACAGGGAGAATTCAAAAACATCGCCGTACTTAGCTGTTACGTGAGCTCGAACCACACTAACTGAAGCGCGTGTACCTATGTACCCTCGCGCTAGCGGACCAGTTCTTATGTTCAAAATCGTGTGCGAACCCCAAAGCCGAATTTCGAAAAAAATATCCCGATTTACCAGTATAAAATAAATCAATAATTTCACGATTGCAACCCGTTTTCGTGACACAGACAGCGTTGCTAATCGTTACGCGATACAATTTCAAGAGAAACTTCAGGCAAAATAAAATTCCTGAGATTTAACGTTGCTCGATTATTATTTGTGGAGCTTGTTTGAAAGGCACGTTTAAAATAATCAGAACAGTGTAACTGAACAGAGAACAGTACTCATGAGAAACGACTCAACACCTTCTCTATTGATCCGGTAAAGTTTGAAGTCAATAAAACCTACAGAAGCCAAATTATAGACCAAATCTGGACTACTAAATCACCAGGATTGCTGTGAAAATTGAGCAGTTTTTATCAGAAATTTGTATCATATGAACAATTAAATGCAATAATATAATGAAAATAAATAAATCTGTTATGTTAGAATAAGTAACATAAAGAAGTCAACCTGTGTATTTAACTCTTCAATTATTAAGATCTATGTTATTTCAAAATGAATACAATTAAGTAAATGTATATATCTATTTAATAGTTATTACTATACAATAATTATATTGTAAAGATCTGAAAATTTGTATAAAAGTGTATAATGTATATTTCAAAATTTCTATACATCCTCCTAGCCCACTAGCTGTACTGGGGGTGAACATTTTGTTAATCAACTGTTAGTATGTACAAGTTAGTGCAAATGCATCACATTAGTACACAGCCAATTCTAGATTAGCAAATTATTTGCAAAAGCGGCATCGTTTAAGTCATATCTCATATTGTGAATACCTTCACGACGAGTTGCCGTGACATTGCACTACTTCGAATAAGTAACGCTTCACCTAAAGGAGAAGACTATTGTTACTTATTCTCAGTGGATACCACAACCCAGACGACACCGTTTCAGGGCCATTTGGCCCTTCTTCGGTGGGTGGGTAGGTACCCAAGTGATGTAATGATGGCAAAATAGTTTTGAAGTATAACAATATGAAGTATAACAATACTTCATAACTGTTTTGCCATCATTACATCACTTGGGTACCTACCCACCCACCGAAGAAGGGCCAAATGGCCCTGAAACGGTGCCGTCTGGGTGTTGGTGGTATCCACTGAGAATAAGTAACAATAGTCTTCTCCTTTAGGTGAAGCGTTACTTATTCGAAGTAGTGCAATGTCACGGCAACTCGTCGTGAAGGTATTCACAATATGAGATATGACTTAAACGATGCCGCTTTTGCAAATAATTTGCTAATCTAGAATTGGCCGTGTACTAATATGATGCATTTGCACTAACTTGTATATAGTTTAACTCTCTCGCAGCCTGAGACATAAGCCCTTAATGCATTATAAACTGATAGTAATAATAACCTTTCGAGAACTACACCCACCCACCCACTCCAGACAATCTTTTTGCTTGTAGCTTGGGCTTTTCCTGCTTGATGTAAAAGTGTTCTCTTTACTTAATTTTTCTAAGAATGACGCATGAAATTTCAGCTTCCTGTATTTGTGTCTGCGTTATTTTCCGTTCCCCGTTTAACCGAAAGGAATTCGACTTGCATTTCATCCTTCTCCAGTTATCCTTCAATGACCATAATGAACTTTTACGTTGCGTTTCAGTTTAGCATTGTCTCCTCTTTCTTAAGTTATAACTCTCCTGCATGATTCTGTTCTTATAATCCACGAATTTAGTTAAGGGACAGGTAGTTAAGGCGCGCTTAGAAAAATTTAAAGATACTTCTATTGTTCTTAAGAGAAAGTTAGAATTGCATCCGTAGATTAAAGACCCGAAGCCGTAACTCAAGAAGGAAGTAAATTGAAACAAAAGGTTCCTTTAAGCCGACCATCCGTTTTGCTAATCCGCTTTAACCGACTGGCATAGCGAACTGAAAAGTCATCTGCTGTTGGTCAACGAGATGTGTCTATGCAGCATCTCTTTCTCTCTCTCCTCGCTCATTTGTTTTTCTAAACATTTATACTGTCACTGTTCGAAGGCGCTGAATTTATAGAATCCCTCTAACAGTTAAGGTATGAAAGATGTGGAATTTTGAGAGATTAAAAGAACGTTCTAGTTAGAATTTTAAAAGCAAAAGGTAGATTGTATAATTTAACGTTGCAGATGAAAAATGATGCCCGAATATTGATTTTTCTTTTCTTTACTTCCATCTATGTTTGCTACGTCATGATGACTGATTTGAACTCAAGTTTTAGAGCCAATGAGACAATTTCTAATTAAATGGAGCAAATCATAATAGAAACTACTAACTGCTTTAATCCGTTTTGCATCTGTAACATGATCATAGTAGATATATTTTTGACAATAAACTTCAAAAATTAACTGGCAAAACAAAAACGATATCTAAAGAACAATGATTTTTTTTTTCTCAGTTTTCTGACCCACCTAACACTGTCTCGATAACATCAGCAAATATTCTTGTTCTCTTTCTATTTAAATGTATCCCATCCGTGTACAAGCACAGACCACGTTGAGAAAAATTCTGCCCCTTGAGTCTTGCATAATCTCTCCAGGGCCGAATTGATTGACAAAGCTCTCATCATATACTCGCTCCTGTCGTGTCTGGGCGGAACTGCAGACACCTTCAAATTTAACCATTACTCGTGACTTTTTTTCAACATTGCCCTGTACTTGTTAAGTAAGTGTGCAGATCTCCTACACTTAATGTCAACGTGTGCAACAATGATATTTATCTTTAAACCCTTTGTGCCCTTAAAAGATGATATCTGTTCTACAACGTCATCAACTTTTGCCTGTGGCAGTCATACTCTGGTGCTATTCCACTTATCCTCTTTGCACAATATATTTCCCATTTCCCTGACAACAGAGTCACAGAAAACAACTATCTTCTGTGGCACCACAGCATTCTGCCCTGAGGGTTGCCGTTGTGTTGCCTGATGATCAAGTGCGAGCTCTGACGTTGATATGGAGAGCGAGAGCTTGATGGGATCCCAATTTAATTACTTCGAGGGCAGCCACCCTGTTTTTCAAGCTGTCACAAAGGCCCATAACAATGCTGAGTTGGCGCCTTATATTGAGTGCACACAAAGACATGATATTACCAAGACCCTCTCTTGGTAATCATCATCATCATCATCATCAGCCATTTTCAATCCACTGCAGGATGAAGGCCTCTCCAGCAACTTTCCAGTTCCTTCTGTTTTTAGCACTGGCCATCCATTTACTACCCAGAAACTCATGAATTTCATCTATCCATCTCCGCCTTTGTCTTCCAGGTTTTCTTCTAGCTCCTCTTGGATACCATTCTGTTATTTTCTTAGTCCATCTGTCATCATGTCTTCGAGCTATGTGTCCTGCCCAAGACCATTTTAGTTCTTTAGTTTTGATAAGAATGTCCTTTACTTGAGTTTGCTGCCAATCCATGTGTTTCTCTTCTTATCTAACAGTCTGATTCCCAATATAATTCGTTCCATTTTTCGCTGTGTAGTTCCATTCTTCGTTCCATTCTTCGCTCTTGGTAATATCATGTGCCATTCCTGATAGATCTGCAAGCATCAAACAAGCCGTACATCTCATAAGGCTGTGATTCGGAGGACAATTTCCCCTTCGTTCGATAACGGTGCGATAATTGTGTATAAGTTCTATCTGTGGATCGCGGAAGACCGTATTTTTCCATCCTTGATTCCACAGGAACATTCACTTCTAAAGATTCCCTTCCCTTTATTCATCTTGTTTATTATTAACATTCATGGAAAAGATGATTACTGCAGTGGAGTACAATGAAAGCCGTTGTATTCCCTACAGTACTTTCAATTATTAATGAGCGGACATCTCTGACTTACTTAGCTTGAAGCGAATTTATTTTTTTTTCAGTTTCTTGTAAAGGATAGAAATTTAAGAAAAATCGATTTCAAACGAATAATTTATTAGCTAATTAAAAGATCTTTGATGTGCCGTTTTAATTTGATGTCCTAGAATAATTCACATACTTTGCATCGGCTGAAAATATCTATCATTAACCAGTGTTTTTCGCTTCACGTTTAGTGTACCTTCCAGTATACTGGAGGTACGCTAAATTCAGTTCACTTCACTTCTTTTTTATCAGTTTGAATTCATTTCTTTTCTGTCAATTTGAATTCACTTCTTTTCTATCGGTTTGCAATATTCTCGAACTGGTTGACTGGAGGTTTTCGTTAGAATACGCTAATGAACCAAATTCGAGAACATTTCAAATTAATAGAAAATAAGTGAATTCTACAGGTGTCTGTTTTTAGGACCAGTCGAGTTTATTATTCTTCTGAAAACCTCTCTAATTAATTAGTTATATAAATGGAAGTACCTTTAGGACGAGCTGACCCGGACTTACCCTTCACAAAGCTGTAGAAATACAGTTAAAAATGATTATAACCCCAGAATGTCAATTAGAACTAAACTGATAATGCAACCCTTTGTGGCAAACATTTTTAAGTTGTGGAAAGCAAACTACAACTTAAATTCACTATTTATAATAATAAATAAAGATGCAGGTATTTTATTATACCTGTGTAGAGAGGTGTAATAAAATAAGAAAAAAAAAGAATAATAATACACTGCTCGACAAAATTAACAGAACACGTAGAAAACGTGGTGTAACTCGTGGTGTCGCTCCGTTCTCTGATGAGTCCCGTTTTAGCCTAACAGATTCTAGACGTTATTTCATCTGGAGACAACGAGGAATGTGGTACCATCCCTGCAACATCAGAGAAAGGGATACTTACGGTGGAGGCGGTATTCTCGTGGAATAATGATAAACAGCAGCACCCCTCTTCATGTTTTTGATAGGAGTACCGTAACTGCGTAGAGGTGCCGAGAACAGATCCTCGAACCCTACATGCAACTTTTTAGGGGTGCGGTTAGCGCAGATTTTCTTTTAATGCACGACAGCGCCACTGCACATAGAGCTCAAGTGGTGGAGGAATATCTTGAAACTGAAGATATCCAACGACTGCCATGCCCAGCACGATCATCAGACTTAAATCCGATCGAACATGTGTGGGATGCCCTTGGGCCTCGCATTGTACGCCGACCGCCAATTCCTCGGTCACTTGGTGAGTGCTGGTGGAAGAATGGGATTGGTTGCCACAGAATCTTATAGAAACCCTTATATCGAGCATGGTTCACTTCTCTCAGGTTTGTTTACCCGTTGGAGGGATCATACGCCGTACTGATGTCATGTGACCGTATTTTTGTGCATCTGGTATCGACTTCTATAACGTGACCTTTTTGGTAATTCTTATAGGACCCCTAGATATGTCCCTTATGCCTGTCCGAAGTTTCTCACGGTCTTGTCTTCTCATTTCATCGTTATTCTATGGTCATACCAAATTTTGTCCCGCTTCATCGCAAGCTGCACGAGTTACACCACGTTTTCTATGTGTTCTTTTAATTTTTTTGAGCAGTGTGCCATGAACTAAAATATAAAATATAATACAAAATGACACAAGTGAAATGTCATAAAAATAATGATTACAATATTCGCATTTCGCTGGCCAAAGGATACAGAGAACGTTGTGCAACATTAAAATAAGTCAATTCATAGACTCCAGTCCTGGATAGATTCCACAGTGAGCGGCATAAAGTATTATCTCTTGATGGGCTTCCACAAGGAAAAGCACTGAGGTCTCTTTTTTAGAGGATGAAGTGTTGGGTGGAAGTTATGGAGATTATTGGAGAAGTTCAAAAGCTGATGCATATTCGCACCATTTCATAAAAAAAATGGATATTGGTCTAATCCAAAAAATACTGAGAAACAGTGTTTTGTGGAAGTCGCCACCGGCGGTTTCTCACATCTGCTCCATAGTACTTTGTGAAGAAGCTAGCGAGAAGCAACAACTGAAGACAGTGAAACTGTGATATTAAAAACGCAAGATATTGTAAAAGAGGAAGTAGAGTGATATTCATATTTTAGAGGCGATGCGTGTAATTAAATGTAGAATGACTACATTTAATTGCCTCGGATCTTGAGGCAATTACTGCCATTCTTCAGTTAGAACAAACCAAAAAAAAAACTATTATATTATGGTCACCCGGTCATTTCTTATATATACCCATGTGTATTGTGTCTGTAGATTGCGTGGTCTGTAAAAAAAAAAACAAGCAAATCTGGTCGAATTGCTTGTTTTTTCAATTCGAACAAAGAAAAGTACAGATAATATACTGTACATCCCTTCCAATTACACTAGTGGCCAAATATTGGAACGATGCTCTGTAGCATGTTGGACCACATAATGTGTCTCACTGTGACCTAAACACGATCGAAATCATTCAGAAGGATAATTAAATAGTTGATACGCGAATTAGCTCTGACCCAGTTGTCTACGCCTCTACTAGACTATTCCAACAAATGGATATAATTTGCTACAAGTAATGTATCATCAACCTGTAACCCTATGACAAGATTTGCACTTATTGAGTGGGAGATGATGCCTTAAGAGAAATATGTTAGAAAGGCTACTAAACTTGAATAATTCTTTACAAGATTTATTCACCAAAATGTAATGTTAGATCATCTCATGTCCATCATTCTGCAATAAACCGTATTTGTCACATTCTCCCTCTGTAATTACAGATGCATTTGACATCAGTTAAAGGAGCTTCAAAAGAGATCCTATCAAAATTTGAACAGATATATGACTTGACAAAGAAATTAAAGCGTTTGTAAATTTAAACTTAGCCGTTCGAAGAACAAATAGATTATAGAAGAAATATAGCCTCATTCATGAAATAAAAAAGACTCACAGTGGTTGTTAAACAAGACCGAAAAAGTGCTGATGAAATTATTAAAACGAAAGGAATGCTTTGACAACAGAATGGTTCACGAAAGGTAAGACGACCATCACTTTAGATAATTTTCTCACCTCCACATCGAAAAAAATAGCAAGCTCTCGTCATATATCTTAAATGTGATCCTGTCATCTTTCTAACATATTAAATTCTGGAGACATCTGTAATAATTGCTATGTTAAAACTGGAGCCTAAAAATAGCAACCCCAAATTTGCAGATGATTTGCGAACTACAGGATGCATTTTCCAAGTTTTTGAGAAGATGATATGAATGGAATCTAATCGATTTACACGAAAATGTGCGATTTTATACTACTTGCCTGCTTTAGGCCGTCCAGGAGTTGTAAAATAAACAGATCATAACGGAATTAAATACAAAGAAATAATTTTAGTGGTCTCGTGATGACTGTGAAGTGATTAAATGGTTTTATGAAATCTTTTGTAATTTGTCGTTGATGTTTATTATCTACCTCGTCACATAATGTGGAGTGTTTTGGTATCTTCTGTTATTGGGTCGTGCATAACTTGATGCCTTTGTGGTTTACCAGAAGAGTGGTGTCTAGTTCCAACCCCCAAGAAGGTGTTTTAGGTACTTCAGCTGTTATTAATGGCGACCTGAAAATCGGAATTGTCAGGTATGCTGGTTATTTGCTAAAAGGTATATTGGAGATGTAACAATCTCTCTGGATTTTTGTACGAGCTCTTAGGAATTTCTATTATTAATTTTACAGTTGAGAAGGCACACTTTTACTTATACTTTATTTGGATGCTGGTTGGTTTTAATATCCTACATTCATCTTTTATTTTATGGATCTCTCTGTCGCTCCTGCTTGTGTGTGTGTGTGTGTGTGTCTTGGGAATTTCTTTTCATTTTTTAATCGATATCTTATTACTTCCAGCTTTTTTCTTTTTACCAATTATGAAACTAAGGTAATATTTTTATCTGTGGTACGAATGTAGGATAAATGAAACTGTGTATTCGGAGCTACAGGTTAGTGCACTCTGCACTTGCACAGCATTTTGTTTTCCTTTAGATTGTAAATTGTAGACGGCCAACTTCGAGCTTCTCCAAAATTCCGCTGAAAAGATGTGTTGAAGAAAACACAGTAAATCATTTTTTATCACTGTTCCTTATCTCAGAATCGGCTGATAGCAGATTGACTGTTGACTTGGGCGTTGAACGCTTATTTACCACTCGAGATGCTGAAGTGGTTTTCAAGTTCGTTACTTATTGGAGGAGTGTTTCGTTTGTAGCGGTGACAGCAATTGTCGATGATTTGCTCCGGATCTTATCGATTTTCTCGGGAATCTTTGTGCCAGGTGTTGATGGAATGGTACACACGTAGTTATATCGGTGTCGTGTTTCAGGACTCCGGTTATGCACGCGCTGTTTCCTATGGTGCGGCAGCCCGGACACAAGTAAATTCCGTAACAACCATCGTAACAACTTCTTCATCCGGCGTTAATTCATAAGCTGCTTTTCCGACACGGTTTCTCTCAACGCTTTCATTGGTTTGAAATGTCAACAGTCATCCGGATATCGTTACGGCACCGAAACATATTTAATCCTCGTCTGACACGAACTCCGATATTTTATAACAATCCGAAAGAGAAGGGAGAACTATTACAGAGTTCAGCTGTTCCTCTAATGTGCGCCCGACTTAACAATAACTTTTCAAACACTGTTTTGCACCCACCTGTTGGCAAGCGCATCCCCTTCCATTTGATTTTAAATAACATTACTTTTTTTACACGATTCGTATATTAAAATCGATTGTGGAACGGACAGATTGTCTGGAGCTTTATCCTTTTCTGTATTTATCTATAATGCTCACAGTTATATGATTCCTTAAAATACAATTTACAATATATTCCAGTTGAGTATCCACTCGGCAGGACAAAAAAAAAAAAAAAAAAAAAAGAAGTACACCTCTAACGGAACTGTTTTGATTTCAGTTTTGCACATTGAAACACGATTGAAATGTGCGACATTATTTACTACGTTTAAAGAAGTATGGCGCATTTCAAATTTTGCTCAACTCAAAATGAAAGAGCTAATTTCTCTCATTTTGGAAACCAAACTCACCACAGTACACCAGTTGCTGTAACGAAACCACCAGCGTTTCCAGTGATTAATGGAACATGCAAGTCTTGTTTCCATTTGGAATAATTCATTAGTTCGTAGGATTTAATGTGATCGAGACTGTTCTACATTCTGAAAGTTGGAACAGTTCTACGTTGCTTTCTTCAATGATGCAGTCAACCGTGAGTGTTACGTTTCCAACTGGGCAAACATTTTCGGAAATCACCACCAGATGAACTCCCTAAGAGGTAGCGCAGTTTAAACAAGACAATATTACTTTGTTAGCGTGCATGTTTCTCGGGCAGCTGTTTTCTAAAAAAAATTATTGCCGCCAATAAGTCCATATCTTAGCCCACCTGATTTCTTTTTATGGTGATTGGTAAAAGACATGTATTCAAGTCATCTTGATTCACTGGAAGAGCTACTAGCTCGATATTCAGCATACAATTAGTGTAACAGGTACATCCCTTTTTAGTGTATCAAGATTTGACGAATAAGCAAATAACATCGAACCAACTGCGATCCTGTGATTGGAATCAGTTGATTGATGCGAGAGGCTGAGAGGACCGATAAAAAAGGCTACACTCAGTCAAATAACTTACTACAACAAAACTAAAGAGGCATTGTAGAACGCTCAACTCGTCATACCTTGTCACTGATAGGATATCCTAGCCGACAACCGAACCGGGTTCCATTCCTATATACCAAATACAAGAAGGTACGGTTACGGTGTACTCAGGAAGACCAACTGTAGAGAGAGGAATGGAAAAATGTTGCCTTTTCTTGCTCTGATGAATCCTGGTTCCTTTTGTGTCTCGCTGTTTGGAGGACCAGAATATGGCGAAAATAGCATAGGTCCATGTCCCCCCCCCCAACCTATTAGGTGTCAGCAATGCAAGATACTATAATGGTGTGGGGATGTTTTTGTGGTGAACATTGAGCCCCTTTGGTACCATTGGAGCAACAATAAAATGTGCCACAAGTTATCTGAAATTGTTTCGGACCAGGCGCATCCGTTTTATGGTTACAGTGCATATGTCTGACGTTTCGACAGGATAATATGCCATGTCACACGGCCACAATTGTATAGAACTGGTTCCAAGGGATGGTTCCATGAGAATGAATTCAGAGTACTGCGGTAACTTCCGCTCTCATCAGGTCGCAATCCAATTGAGCATCTGTAGGATGCATAGGTATGTGTTCCACGGAGTATAAATCCGCAATTATCCGTTTTTCGACAAGTGTGGGAAGCAGCTGAGTGAACATGGACAGCATCCATGTGCCACATTTCGACACCTCAGTCGAGTCTATGCCACGTCGATTCCAGACTTCTCTGAAGACTTAAGGGGACCTGCTTGCTATTAGTGGATGTACCTAATAAAGAGCCAACTCAGTGTATGTGAGGAACATACGGCCACCACTTTCAACGGTTTCTGTAATGGACGTTAAATAATGATATGCCGGTTTCTTCCACGTGAAAGAAACCGACATAGTATTATTTTAGATAATATAAAACGTATCTAAAATTGAACTTGCGTTGAACAGGATCTCGATTGGTTACTAAAACTCCCTCCTCCATCTCCGAAATCATTACAGCGTATCCGTAGTAGTTGTTTGGCTCTTGTTCCTATATGCCTGCACTCTATTCGGCAAACGTTGGACACCTCTGATCATTATTTATTAAAAAGAAACTTCGCTTTATTTGCATTGAGTTAATTAACAGATAAGTACGTTCCGGAACTTGAAAGGAGAAATATCTCCACCATCTAAAATTAGATGTTAGAATGGCATTGTGTGTTTAGTTAATGCGAAACATTTGCGGCCTTGAGTGAGCCCAACGAGGTCACTCTGTCCTGCTACATCTCTAATGGTACTTTCGTTTGTGATCAGGTGTAAAGAAGTAAACTTGGCTATTGTTAAGTATTTAAACTATGGACCGGTTCTGTTTAATGATAGTCATTATTTACTAATTATAGGGTTCTTTGTTCATTGGTATTCACTTCAACTTTGTTGCCTTTTCAGTTATTCACAGTTTTCATCTTTTCGTATTAATACACAGCAGAGCGAACCCAGTAAAACATGTATACCAATTTTGGAATAAAAATAAACTAGTAATTCTCTAATATCCGTTGGTTCATTGTGCCATCGACATTCTAGTTGTTGTTGCAATAAGGTTTTCGGAGCATCAGAAACCAAGGCCATATTGTTCCGTGTATACTGTCTGTAAATTGCATGTGTTCTGTGGTCGATTTTCTGTTTGCTGGACGAAAAACCAGAGTTTCCTGGAGAAAACACCATGCTACCCTCGCCTGAGACGAACTAAATCAGCCACGTTGTGAAAAAGACCCATAAAAATTCCTCACGTCATTGTCGGCACTCGAACTCAGGTCTTTTCCACCTCGTGTGGGGGAGGAAGGCGGTCCTACCAACTGTGCTACCCACGAGGGCATTATGCTGGTGAGATGTGAGAAAGAATAGCGAATCCCCAAAAAGTGATTTTTGGAAAGATTTGGTTATTTCGTTGGAGTGAGGTCTTATGGGCTCTTGTTTGTGTTCCGAACATTACAGCACCTTCTGCATATACTGGCAGTTGTCCCTCTGCCCGTAGGAAATTGTCAAGTGCGAATCCCGTAGTAGCAAGGTTACCTCCCCCCAGAAACTCGTGGTTTTCCAATCGGAAACCAATCAGAGAACACATACAATTTACAGTTATAATACATACCTAGATATTGTATATTGATTCTCGGCTGGCCCCAATATGACAGTTCTTTTTGCTCGTAAGAAACAACATTCATCAGCAGTTGTCGATTCATGACGGTCCAGTATCCATTGTTTATCCAATATTGAATAATTTTTTACTTACCTAGTAATAAATCTTTATTGAATGTACCATATCCTATAAGTAACACATGAAAAAGTATATTATGTCCTTCACGGCTGGACAAATGCAATACACGATGGGAAGGACATTACTACAGAAGATTGAGTAATATTGAATGAGTTTTTAGTAAAAAGTTATTTATCATTTTTGATAAGAAAAAAGAAATTCATTTTATGTTTTCTAAGAAAGAAAGAAGGAAGCTTACTTTTTGGGAAACTTAATTTTTCAAAGAGTTTACTAGTAAAATATGGTATTTTAAAACAACCGAACTTTGTAATGAATGGGTGACCTGTTTCTTTCAGTGTGTCTCAATGCATATCAATATAGGCTACAAACGCATTAATGGAAATAAAACCTTTACATCCCTCCTCACATCGCTGAAAAAAAAAAATAAATAAAATAAAACTATAGAACAGTTCGTGTGCAGTCGTTGACGGAATATAAAGGATGAAAAGTTGGAGGAAGAAACAGGGCCGTTTTAAGAACTCTCCCTCCCCACGGCGAATTTCCAAATGTGGCCCCTATTCAGTTTAAATTATTTTGTTTTAATTTTTTTTCTGGGTCTCTCTTATCGCATTGCTAACCCTAAATGAGGCCCCCAGTAGGCCGAAGTCCCTGGAGTCCTCCGGGTGCACCCATGCGTTAAAACGGCCCATGGAAGAAGACTAAATTTAAAAAAAACGCAACTTTTTTTTAAATATTTTTATTTTCCGGTTGTCTTATGTCTTATTGGGGATGCTGGGAATTTATGGAGAGGAGAGCGGGGAGTTATTCATCCACTGAACCAAGAGACCTCAAACTAGGCGCCATTGTGGCCCTTGGATCCTACCAACTGTGCGAGGCGCACAGTTGGTAGTATAGCTGTCATCCCTACACCGGGTGAAAAGACCTGAGTTCGAATCCCGTCGATTACGGAAAGAATTTTTATGGGCCTTTTTCACGTGTCTGAGCTAGTCGGGCCCAGGCGAGGGTAGCATGGTTTTTTCTCCTAGAAACTCGGGTTTTTCGTTCAGCAAACAGAAAATCGACCACAGAATACACACGATTTACAGACAGCAAACACGGAACAATATGGCCTTAGTCGCTCTTAAAACCCTATTACAACAATAACCTTTCTTGCTTGTGATTAAAAATATAAAAGATATATATACATATTAAATAGCAAGACTAATGGCACTAAGATATAAACTTTCCAGCTTTATGTTGAAATTGGGGATATTATATATATGCACTACCCTACCGTTAATATCCAGACATCCCTCCATAGATGGGGAAACAGGTCCTATGCATGCAACACATCACAGAACCTGCTATAAATATGCACACTGGGCTTCGAACAGACAATTGTAAAAGTGGGCATACAAGATAACACGTTCAACAGAATTGATCACTTCGACAAATGCTAGACGCCGATTAACATGGTGTAAGAGTGCGAATCCTGGACTGTAGAGCAGTGGAAAACAGTCCCATAGACAACGAGTCGAGGTTCGCGCTCTACCAGTCTGATGGCCGTTCCTGACTGTGACGAATGCCAGGGGAACAGTTCCTTCCTGAATGTATCCTCCCAACAATGAAGTTTGGTGGAGGCAGTGTCATGGTATAGGGCTCCTTTCATGGTTTGGCTTGTGCTCATTAGTCGTTATCGACAAAACTATGAATGCTGTGCAATACCGCAATAACAGGAAACCCTGGACTTTCAATATTATGGCAATACTTTGGGGAAGGCCCCATACCTGTATCAGCAAGAGAACGTGCCATGCCATACTGCTCGGGTCGTAACTGAGTAGTTTGAGGACATGGGTGTAGAAAAGTTGGATTGGCCAGCCCAGAGGGCTGATCCCTATCGAGCATCTTTGGGATGTATTGGATCGTCGGGTACGTGGACGTCGAGATTGCCCAAAGAACAAGGCCGAACTGGTGGCTGCGTTAAAGGCCGAGTGGAGGAACATATCACCTGACATTTATAAAAGCTGGTTGAGAGTATGCCGCGAAGATTAAAGGCCATCATAAAAGCAAAAGGTTCCATTACAAAACAAAGCTCTTTTTTTTTTGTCTAAAGGAAGGCAGATGTTCGATATTAATGGCAGGGCAGTATATATATATATATATATATATATATATATATATATATCTGATAATTAAAATAAATATGATATTTAAATAAAATCATCAGCCAGTAGTACGGCAATAATGCAGAGCGAAATTGAAACGCAAAATAATATAAATAAACAAACAGGGAAGGGAAAGTAGAGATAATAGGACAAAAAGGTAGTCGATAATCCCCTATATAATTTAGTCAATTAAGTCATTAAACCCAATTAATAAAAAACGATATAAATTTAAATAATGCCAATTATAAATAATTTAGCGGTACCGCCCTTGAAGGTACCAGTTCCAAAAGACGTGAAATATCACCAAAAAAGGGTTAAAGAAACTACCAAAAAACTAAAATATCAAAATAATAGACTGACCATCATGCCCATCATGACCATCATGACCATCAGTCTATTATTTTGATATTTTAGTTTTTTGGTAGTTTCTTTAACCCTTTTTTGGTGATATTTCACGTCTTTTGGAACTGGTACCTTCAAGGGCGGTACCGCTAAATTATTTATAATTGGCATTATTTAAATTTATATCGTTTTTTATTAATTGGGTTTAATGACTTAATTGACTAAATTATATAGGGGATTATCGACTACCTTTTTGTCCTATTATCTCTACTTTCCCTTCCCTGTTTGTTTATTTATATTATTTTGCGTTTCAATTTCGCTCTGCATTATTGCCGTACTACTGGCTGATGATTTTATTTAAATATCATATTTATTTTAATTATCAGATATAATTAGGCATCATGTGGAGGATGTGCATTTGCTGCCTCTAATGATAGCTACATAGCCATATTTATTTATTTTTATTACTTTTACCTAACTTTTACCTCACATAATATAAATGAGTGGTAGTAGTGGGTTGTTATGCTAAATAAGCAGCACCTGTGCCGCCATCTATTCTTTTCCTTTCTATTATATAAGCTGGTTAAGCTTGCATTATGTCAGTGGTGTGGCTCTGATCAAGAGTGCTGTCTGTTCTATAGATTATTTTTCGCTGCATAAGGACCACCGCCATGCAAATCCTCTGCATTGGTTGATCTATCGGAGAATGGAGGGGTGGTTTGGTTCTTCGATATTTCTGCCTTTGCGATGATTTGTATGACGATTGAAATGCAGCGATTCCATGACCATTATTGGCCTCGTGGTCCTCTGTCGATAAGGGGCATGATGGTCAGTCTATTATTTTGATATTTTAGTTTTTTGGTAGTTTCTTTAACCCTTTTTTGGTGATATTTCACGTCTTTTGGAACTGGTACCTTCAAGGGCGGTACCGCTAAATTATTTATAATTGGCATTATTTAAATTTATATCGTTTTTTATTAATTGGGTTTAATGACTTAATTGACTAAATTATATAGGGGATTATCGACTACCTTTTTGTCCTATTATCTCTACTTTCCCTTCCCTGTTTGTTTATTTATATTATTTTGCGTTTCAATTTCGCTCTGCATTATTGCCGTACTACTGGCTGATGATTTTATTTAAATATCATATTTATTTTAATTATCAGATATAATTAGGCATCATGTGGAGGATGTGCATTTGCTGCCTCTAATGATAGCTACATAGCCATATTTATTTATTTTTATTACTTTTACCTAACTTTTACCTCACATAATATATATATATATATATATAAACAATAGGGATGAATATAAAAATTATAAGCCAGATCAGATTAATGCCATCAATAGCAGATTGTACATTACATCAGACTGTAATCTAGTTATTATAGTAAAAGCACAATAAGTACTATACAGATGCTGAACATGTATATGAACACAACAGTATACAGCTTACAGTAGGCCATAAGGCCAAAATAATTTATAAAGACTAAAATAGCCCATATAGGCCTACAAGGCCAAACCCTGGAAATAAACATATAATTAGTAATAAAATATAAATATATAATACAATGATGATTATGTCTGAGCTATTGGTGTGTATAGATACATTGAAAGGGACTTTTTCAAGGGCTAACTCTCTCAATATATCCCACCAATAATTAACAGAGCTATCTGTTTCTGATTGCCATCTGCCTGTTTAACAGTGTCCAAAGATTTGGACACTGTATCAGAAACAGATAGCTCTGTTAATTATTGGTGGGATATATTGAGAGGGTTAGGGCTAATACAATCACTATTGTATTAGCCGTTGAAAAAGTCCCTTTCAATGTATCTATACACCAATAGTTAACTATATAATCACCATTGTATTATATATTTATATTTTATTACTAATCATATGTTTATTTCCAGGGTTTGGCCTTGTAGGCCTACACGTTCTACACGTTCGCATCTGTATAGTACTTATTGTGCTTTTACTATAATAACTATATATATATATATATATATATATATATATATATATAGTCGAAACTATATTGTCCGTCATCAGTTGTGACACGGATACGAAATCCCTAAATGAGTACTCGAAATTTAAGCATAAGCGGCGGCTAATGCTTAAATTTCCCATGGTAACAAAGGCTATATGAGGTGCTAGCAAATTGTAGATTCCGTGGTTGCCGGGAATTTACCCGGAAGAATCTTGCTCCTTTTCCTTTTGTAGGTCAGTTTATACACAAGTTTATACACCTATGCATAAACTTGTTTTCCGCGCGAGTTAATTTTTCTATCCCTTCACATTACCTAGTTTACAGCTTTATAGTAGGATCTGCAGTCTTTACTTCCTTCGGTGTTTGTATTGTAAATTCATAATTTTCAAATGGTAGAGGAGAGTTTCCTGGACAAACTGGGAATTTTTGTCCAGCAAAGCAGGCAAATCGACCAAAGAACTCACGCAATTTACAGACACAATACAAATGGGTAGTTGAAGTGACTTTCTGGATGACCCTAATATAATAGTTTAGTTAGAGGGGAGTCATTTTTGGCCAAAAATTGCTGCTGTTTCGCATTCTGGCCTTGTTGAGTGCCATTATTGCTGTGCATTGGCATAATCGTGCTGTTTATATGCTGAAAATGGTCTCGAAATAAGTCCTATTTGCCGACTGATAAGCGCGCAGCAATATTCTGCCCTTTATTAATCCATGTGTCCACATGCACATTACAGGATGCACTGAAGCGATGTTAGGTTATCAAATGTACGGTCACCTGAACTCAGATGCAATTGCAAAACAACATGGTTGAGAGCAACTTGGTCTTCGCACTTACTGTCCACAGTTGATAGGAACTTTTAATTTATTCTCATTAATCCTTAAATGCACGCCGAGATAATGACTCTTCTCCCTGCAGTATACCCTAAAATTTCTGAAATAAAAACATCCTTTATGGTTTTAAAAGTCCACTGGCGTTATTTTCCTAATAATTAACTGCCCCATAAAAATCACGTTCCACTAAATTTTTGCAAGTTCCTTCGCTCGTAATTATTTGCCTGTTTAATGGAACCATTTTTTTTTATCCCTTTTTATCGGGCAGACACTTATTTGCAACTTTTATCATCGCAAATTGTTCACTAGGTCACGATATACGCACAAAAAGTCGCGTTTTTGTTCTCTGAACAGCGCAGTCCACTTCATATAAACTCATTTGAAGTGGAAGAGACTTAGGAGAGATAAGGACACTTTAGTATCTTTACACTGGTTAGGCAGCTGCAGTGCAGCTTTTCTTGAGGGAGGGAGGAGTGGGGAGAACTTTGCCTCTTGGATGACCAGAAGTTTCGTACTCGTTGAATCCATAATTTTAATAATAATTTGTTTGTGTACTGTATGATAAAACATGAAGAGCTTCATGTCTGAGAATGTTATAAACCGATTAAAAATAAGGCTTTTTCCTATAACAAGTTCAAAACCTAGATATCGATACCAAAGATATATGAAAGTAGCTTGTTAAGTTAAATACATGTATTTAAGCGCAAAAGCAAATAAGGCTATGAGGCGTCCGAATATTGTGTTCTCTAATTGTTTGTATTCTTCGGTCAGTTTGCTGTTTGTTGGATAAAAAAGCCCAGTTTCTGGAAACTAAAAACCGGCGCAACCCTTGCTTTAGACTAACTAACCATGTAGTGAAAACAGCCATAAAAATTTGTAGTGTCATCGACACTATTAGAACTTGTGGCTTTTCCACCTAGTGCAGGAAGATAGTGATTTTAACCACTGTGCTACCCTCGATGATAGTCAGAGAGTGCAGAAAAAATTGTAGAAAATTGCAAAACCAAAAGGTTACCAATGTGATATCTTATCACACTGGTAACCTTTCACATTGATTCAGAAATACGCCCCCGGAGGGACAGGCAGAATGCCTAATGAGCAATTTTATTGCAGCCAACACAAGAAGGGCTCTCTCTCTCTCTTGTGAGAGTACTGCAGTTCACTCGTTTGAACTGACCATAATAAAGACTGCCTGACTGCTAAATACAATAATACACTTCTCTCTTTCTACCTTCTATGGTCAGTCTGCGCTGGTAGCATAGTACTTATAATCCCGTTTTCTGCACACTGGGTGGAAAAGACTCGGGTTCAAATCCCGTCAGTAACACGAAGAATTTTTATGCCTTTTTTGACTCCGTGGATGAGTTAGTTGGTCTCAGACGGATAGTAAGGGCCCTGCAAACTTTGGTTTTTCATCCAGAAAAGCAGACAAATTGACCAGCGAACAGAAGCACCTTTATGAACATAATACACATGGGCGGAGAAGAGCGGTCGAATATGAACATTAAATTTTGTTTCTGCTGCATGCCTTTTCTATAGGCACTTCCATGGACACTGTTTTGAATTGGCTTCTATAATTCCGCTCTTTCTTCCAAACCAGTCCGAACACGTGCCGCAATCAGTTAACGTCCTTTTACTGTCCAACCTTCAAACTCAACCAACTTCGTTCTTCCTCATTTATTCATTCAACTTCCGTTTTCTGGAGCAACCTTCTTTCATACGAAAATTACAATCTACAGAAGTTCAAGTCTAATTTCAAAAAGTATCTCATTTCATTTTCTCAACCTCCATTCAGATCACCTATTGATTATCGTTGATTACTGGAAGAAGTGGCCTCTGAAGGTAATCGGGGTGACAATTTGAAGAAATTTAAAAGTCAATTGCATAGTTACTTGCAGAAATGCATAGTCAATTGCATAATTACTTTGAAAAAATTCAAAAGTCAATTGCATTTCTAATCTACTTTCTTTTTCTTTTTTTTTTCCGGTGCAGAAAAAGTCTATATCTTCTTTCCACTATATATCCAATACTAATTGCTCGCAGATGACAGTCTGCAGACGCTGCAGTTTGCAGAGCTGACGCCTTTCTTGATATTCCTTATCAATCTCTTTACCCTTCTCTGCACCGTTCCAGCAGATCTATATCCATCCTAAATTGAGGCCTCGAAACCTGTATGTGTACTCAATATGTGGCCTAACCATTGTCTTATAAACGGGATAATCACCTCCTTTTCCCTGCTGCTCCCTGTGTATAATGACAGAACTCCATAAGCTCTTCTAGCAGCTGTTTGGTAGCCATGAGGTAGGATTTATGTAGCAGCTTTTGGGCTGGGTGAAATTGGTCAACTGGTGTACTTTGTGTTAACTTATCGACATGAAATTTCGTACAAAATCCCGAAGAATATTCTAAATACGTTCTGAAGTTTTGGAAAGAACTGGATATGATGCGTTTCGATCCGATTTTTCGTTTTCCAATAATGCTCAAAACATACTTTCATTTATTATATGAAATTGCAGTGCTCCTAAACGGTTCCCTGGCACCAACGAAAGGCATACTGAAAGTTTGGTATCGATCCAACTTCTCCGTCTCGGGTGATGCTTGATAATCCCAAACTAAATTTTTGTTTGGGCGGATTGGGGACTGTCGAATCAAAGTTGATCATGAAACCTTTCCACGTACTTACAAAACATGCACTGATGGTATCGATCTCAGTTTTCCTGATTTTAATGAAATTTGAGCTAGGTCGACAAATATTGCAGAAAGAGTTATATATAAAATTTCATCAAAATCTGTCTACTGAGAGTCGAACATTTGTTCTTTGTTATATATAACAAAGACAAAAAAGCAACGACTTCTATCACGAACCAAGAGCATTTCGTTTCTGCGTATCCGCCATACTGCCCATACTTTTCTCCGATCACCACGCTGCAATGAACATAATACCCAGTGCTTTAGCTACAATTTGCTGTATAGGATAGCCTATGTGATTATATATATAAAAGAAATAATAATTAGCAGATTTTCATGGGTCTAATGAATTTTAGGTGTATCGACAGTTTTGTGTCGATGCACCTATGTGAAAAGCACCTGCTTTTCACATATACTCTAACCCGCCTAAAAATTGAAACTTGTATATTTAATTTTCTCTTTAATGCTCTTTGAAAACTATCCAACCAGAAATATTACACAAAATCGAGTTTGGTGCAAAATTTTATATTGGGGGCCTCATTCCTTAAACAAAAAATAAAAATACTCATTGTCTTGCAAAAAGTAATAGATGCCATTTCCTTTATCTTGTTATTTACAGTTAAAAATCGGGTTTATTATGCTTATGATGTATGCAGTGTCTTGCATCAAGTCAACTAAATATAATAAATATTTATTTTATCCTGCCAGGATCCGTACGATGTGTTTTTTGGAAGTGGATTACCAAGATACGACTTTGAATCTTTGGAGTGCTTTCTTTCATACGCTTCTTTGTTTGTGTGCGGTCCCTGAGTGTTAGCGTGTGTTGTTCACTATTTGAGATGTTCCACTTGTGAACGCTCACTGGTTACATCTAGAGCAAGATGCCTGTCTTCGTGTGCGTTCATTCCGATAGCGGTGATTGCCATTTGCAGTCTGTAAAGCATAGAGAATTGTCCAAATGTTCAGCCAACCATTAGTATCTTGAAGAAACGTAATCTGAGACCGGAAACCTGATATCCGGCCTCAAATAGCATTTCAAAACTAATGAGGAGCAGAGAGTAATGCTAGGAGGAAGAAGAAAAATCCATTTTTGTATGCCTCGAATCGAGAGACCAAAGACGGATATCCTGATTATCAGCCATCAGATAATCAGCAGTAATTTTCCTGTTCCACTGCCACAATATGTGCTCTTTAGGGTGCCTTGTTTCGATAACGTGTCTTCAGATATGTTACTTTTATTCGTTTTTAGACGAGTTAGCATATACACGTAAAGCGCCTGTTGTGTCCACCATGTTCGTCCGTTTTTCTGTCTGTCCCTCCGCATGTAATAACTCAACTTCCAGTGGATGAATTTTCATAAACTTTTATATTTATCTCTTTTAGAATTATTTATCGAGTCACTCCAAATTTCATTAAAATCGCCCCAATATAAATACAACAATTATTATTTCCTTTTTGAAAGAATAATTGCGATATTGCGTATTATGGTATTGGAGGAATGAGTAGGAAATATGGCGGATGCGTTTGAACAAAATGTTCTCTGTTCGCTCATAAAAGTCATTTTTGTCCATTTTTAATAAGTTTACTGAATACATAAATCACAAAACATTAATATTTGCTTATTATATATTTTATTATTATTATTATTCAGTTTATTAAGCTTTATTGTACAGCTGGTTGACTAGAAGAGTGTACATCGAAGTACATACAGTAAAAGTGAAAAATACATAGATAAACGGGACAATAGATAATGTCTGACAATACACTTGCCTATAGTATAGGTATATATATTTACAAAAGAGAGAAAACTTAGTTTTGAACATGTGTACACAGGAGAATTAATTAAGTTTACAATATAAATTCAGTTTACAATCTATTAAAAAGACAGACAAATTCTTGAAATACAGAGTCTTCAAATACAAAGAATTTTATGCATCTGTAGAAAGCATATGATGAACTGGTAGATGGAGTGACTTGATCGTGTTGGTCAGGATTCAGCGGAGGTCGGTGCTTCGATGCACGTTTTCCAGGATATTCTTCCTATATTTCTTATCATCCAATAGTTTGTTGGGGTCAATTTGCAGATTGTTGAAATTTTCCAAAATGGCTGGGAACATATCTCTAAGGTAGACAAGGTTGGTAAGACTCGACTTATAACGTTTACGTCGCTCTCTTGGATGGGTACTTGAGACTAAGATGATTACTTGGGGGAATCAATCCTATTAGTTAATATTTTGGGAAGACTGATGAGGTTCTTTTCCAGAATTTTAATTTTCCATATTTCATGTTTCATGTAGAATAGATCTCGAAATGGTGAACGGGTTTCCATGGATCCGGTTCAACCGCCTCAGAACCCAATATTCAATTGCCAAGAATTTCTTTACAATATTTGATGGAGCTGAGGACCATAGCTCAGACGTGTATAAAGCGATGGGTGTGAGACACCTTTCTAGATTTATCACAGTAGAAACATAAATACGTGTTATATTTAAATTGTTATTAAATCCACAAAGAAATAAGCAAACTGCATTACAAAAGTGTTGACAGTATACTGTTTAATTAAATAACAAAGACTGAAATACGTGCATTTGACCCGATGATGAGTACGAAGTTATTACAAAACTTTTAGCTACTCTTATTTACTTTTATCTTTTATTAATCACAGCAAAAGAAAAAAAAAGTCAGTTAATTTAAAAAATAAAAATGTAGCCATCCTGAAATGTAACGCATTGCGTACGTAACTTGTTTCATCCAGTGAAACGGATCGTGTGGCGTTTTTAGCTACTGCAACATTCTGTGAAATATTTCGACCTGTCTTTGGCGAAAATTGATCGATGCTGCTCCAAGAACATTTTTCATCAAACGTACTTACAGAATTTCATGTTCGGGCAATGAAAATGACAGAACTGATAGCATTCCATACTCGCTGAAGTCGAGAACCTTAAATGCGTTTCAAATCCACATTAATCGTTGTGCCAATCGTGTATAATCACTCGCCTGCACACTAATATCAATTTGCCGGTGGCTACAGTGCAAGGGTAAAATTTTATCTTCCACGCTCCAGAAGACGTTGAAGCTGTCTCTGCCACCTGCTGGTTTTAAATTCTTGTTTTATCTGCTCCTTCTTCGAACGTCGGAAGCGTCTGTTAACTGAAGACAAGGAAAATGCTCTTCAATGCAATATCTAAGAAGGAATGGTGAAGAAAGCCAAATCCTGCTGATCTAAAGCGAGAAACAGGCGTAAAAGTACGACAGACTGTCAGATTGTCAGTGAGTAATGGCAGCATGGAGTATTGATTCGATGGTCGAACAAGGTGCTTTTCCTCGTCCGACAGAGACAAGGGAGTGGCATCGTTGAAGAAGTGCCGAACGTACATCTTACTGCTGTAGCTGACTAGAAGTACACTTTCAGTAATATTTGATATATGAAGGGTAAAAACTAATTTTTCTCTCTGACAAACCTCTTGAATTTTGTTTTAAATGTCTAAGTAGTATTTGTATTAGTAGTGGTAAATGGTGCAAGAAAGCAAGCTTATATAGCATCAACCAAAAAAAAAAAAAAAATCCATCGCTTGTCTATACCCGCCAATAGTTTGTCTAGTTCTTCTTGAATTTGTTCAGACTATCCAATAACATCCAATATTTACATGTAGTAATGGTACGAAGAGGGCGAATTTTCAAGTATCACTTTGTGAGAAACAAGAATAGGAACAGTCTCGAATACTGAATCCCATATGTGGATTTAACTGGCATTCCATTTTTACATACGACAACTTTCTCTTGATTCTTAATTACAGAAGGCCTCTGTACTCGAATGATCAAGCGGGTATATCCTAACATACGAGTTTGAGTTGACCGTGGTTCAGTCACGTGACCGCTAAATTAAAATGCGTTTTATATTTATACTCTGGGACAGCAGCATAGGTCAAAGGAGTTCAAAAGATAGACAGACAGACAGATAGAGAAAGTATACAAGAACATCGCAATATTTAGTACCTGTGCATGCTTGAACTGCGGTCTGCTCAAACACAAAGGTACAGTAGTAGAACCCTCGTGTTTGACCATTCGCCCTTGTAAAAAGAAACAACTGGAGAATAAACAGAAAGAATTACTACTTGTAAAAAATGCTGGTTTTATGTGCATCATATTACAAGTGGCAGCATGGTAAGCTTTGGCGAAATGTTTGAGAGTTGTTCAGAAATGGTGACGCAAATCTTTATAGGTAAGAAGAGATGGAAGTGTTGTTCCATTTTTACATACCAAAAAATGATGAGCTTGCGAAAATTCATTGTCAGTTGTGGACATTTATGCCATAAACAGATCATAGAAGGAAAATAATGTCTGAGGAACGAGGAACTCGGCTGAGCAAAAACGCGACACAAGGATTCCTTTAATTCATAAAATATCTTCTGCGCGGTTTCAAATGGAAAATACCACAAGCACCACTTTTTTCAGAAACAGGAATAGCAGTAGGGTCCTATACCTTGTCTAGGCCTCTTCAGTCTCAACGACTGTATTGCATCGTAGGACAAGCTATTGCAATGGAAAAAAAATATTGTTTTCTGTGTTGGAACAAATGCCCAATTTCAGTGATTGCAAAATGGAAGTAACATACCCTATTGGGTTCAGTTTTTGGCGTTTTTAGTATAAATCTCGAAGCAGTTTAAGTCAGTATATTTCGCCTATAAATCGATTGTATTTCTATAATCGAGGTTCTTCTTTTTGAGGAATGAAAAGCCATAATCCTCATTAGTTAAAAACCGGTATGAAAAACTATAATCCCCACTAGCTGTCCAAATTTCATAATTATACGCATTCGCCACGTTATTGTTGGAACGCCTACTTCGTGGATAACTAGAAATTAAAACTGAAATTGCCCTTTTGTTGGTGTGTCTGAAATTCGAGACTTTTTTTTTTTTTTAATTTTTATTTTGTTATTCATGGCACATAGCGCTACCATGTAATTAGCCATGGGGCCAAGCACTTGTGTAAGGAGCAATTTGAGGATACTGCTACCAAGCTTTGGTAAGTGTAATTAATTGATGCTATATGAATGTAGCACTCTACTGATCCGAACACGCCCCTCCCTTAATAAAAAAGGAATTTATTACATACACACGAGGATAAAAAAAGTACTAATAAAACTATTTTAATACAATTACGTACGCGCAGAGGGAATTATTGTACAAATTACAACCACATTGCATGAAATTAATCTCCCTACTTTGAGAGTCAGTATGAACTGCATTCCACCTTTTTGTACCCATCGTACGCGTGTATAAATTACAGACCTGGGGTTGTTAGGATTCTTCCCCGTGGATTTTATCTAAGCGAGTTTTTAGTTGTTTGTTTTTTTCCCCCGTGTACTGGTATAAAGACGTACACGAAGAGTTTTTAGCCTGACGTGTATGAGAAAATCGAATGAGGAGTTTCCAGCTGTCTTCACTTCCGCAGATGGAACTCTGCCAAGGTAGCGGTTATCTAGTTACGCTGTGGAAGTTGCAGCTGATTGATTTTGATGTTTACCTTTAATTTTCAAATTTGAGTGCAAGCACTATAAAAATGCGCTATCGTTATACAAATATAGAGCCAGTGAAAGAAGCCGATTAAATTGCTAACATCGTTTTATACAAATACCATCACCAAATAGGTGAATTCGCTATTTGTCTAAAGCTCAGGGTACTGTTGCGACAGATGTTTTTGAGACTTAGTGGTCACAGGAGGGATCGAAACACCCGTAAGATGGAAATTGAACTCAGAGATGAGTATAATTTTCGCATTTTTTTAATGCACGCGTAGAAACATAATATAAAATAGCTGGACAGCTCTCATTTTTCCCCTTGCAAAATAGTCAACTCGACTAAAGAATGCACGTAATTTACGGTCACCTTATAAAAGGTCATGAATACCATTTTGCTGCTCTTTCGATTTATCGACAAGAGCTTGTTGAATCTTGTAATACCGAAACTCTTTACGAGATATATCCAAAGTTGCATTACACCGGTTACAATTTATGCCTTCCAGATTTGGACCATCAAACTCACAAACATATCTGAAGCCGTTCATCGTGGTAGAATGCTCAATATTAAGATGGCTAAATAGAATAGCTCGGGATATCAATGACAAGGCTTCCTTATTCTCAACATTGGCAACAACCTTATGGAAACCACCCTAGTTAAACTCATAACTGGAAGATCTAGATAAGACAGACACCCACAGACTCATTGTTACCTCAAACTCACTGCCCAGCAAACAGCGTAAATTCGCCCATCTGTTGATCGGCTAAGCCATGTGGATAAAGTGTTCCACCGAATGTGATTTCAATTGTCATTAATACGAATATCGATCCTATAGAGGATACGCAAGAATAAAGGATACGGGACGATAGTTTTAAAATAATCTTATGCTACCACAGAATTTTAATGTATTATTTGCCTTAAGATTCTAATAGGTTTGTCTCTTTTACACACATTTAGAGGCATTGGAAATTCTGTGCAATTAGGGTATGTAAAATTTCTTAACACTGATCATATTTAGAAGAGGATTTAACCTATTTTATATTCTTTGCTATGATTATACGCTCTACTCCAACAAACAAATTTTGTGTCGAGGAAAATACCATGCTATTTACTGAAAAAATAACTTATAAGTGACACTGATTTTTTGGGTAGTGAAGTACCTTTTAAAGCTGTTGTAGTAGTAGTAGGGTTTTAGGAGCATCAGCGACCAAAGCCATATTGCTCTGTGTATACTGTCTGTAAATTACGTGTATTCCGAGTTTGGTTTTCAGTTTGCTGGACGGAAAACTTGAGTTTCCGGGAAAAAAATCCACGTTTCCCTTGCCTTGAGACTGACTAACACAGCCACCTTGTGAAAAAGGCCCATAAAAATACCGCACGTTCATCGACGGGACTCCAACTCAGGTCTTTTCCACCTGGTGTGAAGAATACGTCGATCCTATCAATGTGCTACCGGGAGGGAGGGCACTTTTCAAGCACTCTGTCCATATTGACATTTGCTGTTGTCACCTTCTATAGACTTCCAGAACTCCCCTTTGTTATGGTTCTGAACTTGATCTCCTGAACATTTCTACCCACATGGTTCTGTTCTGCCGTGGCAGCCTGTGGAATTTATTCTCCAAACCTCGTCATACACTGTGATAGTATTCCCTAAAGCAGTGCTCCACTGTCCCAGCTCGTACCCGCCCTCGTGGGTAGTACAGTTAGTAGAAGCGCCGTCCTCCGCATACCAGGCGGAAAAGACCTGAGTTCGAGTCTTGTTGATGTAGTGAGGAATTTTTATGAACCTTTTTCACAACGTGGATGAGTTAGTCGGTCTCAGAAGAGGATAGCGTGGTTTTTTCTTCTGGAAACTCAGCTTTTTCGTCTAGCAAACAGAAAATCGACCACAGAACACACAATTTACAGATAGTATACACGGAGCAATATGGGCTTAGTCGCCGATACTCCTAAAACCCTACAACAACAACAACAGCTCGTACACCTCCAGTACTCTTTCAACACATCTCTGTAAAGCATAACACAATTCTTGTAACATTTCAATTATTTTGGATACTCTTTTTGTATTTTTTGGACCAGCAGTAGTTTGTAGGCAGATAAGCCAATGCACAATTGAAACTTTACCACATGTGTTTTTCTTTGTTTTTTTCCTGTAAACCCCCCCCCGCAACCGAAAATGAGGATTCTTAAATAATGAGAATATTGAACTTTTTATCGACGACTAACATGCTAAAATGAGCTCCGTGGATTCCATAATTAATGGTGATTTGCGCGTGTGTGGTTTTGGTCATTAATTATAATCTCGTGAACTTGGGATGGCTGAGAGAGCTGCGTGATTAGTTCCCAAGAGAAGGGACATACTTTGCATCTCATTACGGTCGTTGCTTTATGTAATTGCAGTACAAATTGTCTGTTGGTACGCGGGCCTCACACTACCGCTCATCATGTTTAAAGTTGCAAAGTAACCACAAAAGCGGCACACTTTTATAAACGATGCTGATCATGTGTCAGTTGGTGCAGTGTCCATTTGACGACCGCTTTTTCGTAGACCTGGGCACGTATTTGAAATGACGGAGTTGTTTAT
The DNA here is from genome assembly GCF_048544385.1 of Mastigoproctus giganteus. Taxonomy (NCBI): domain Eukaryota; kingdom Metazoa; phylum Arthropoda; class Arachnida; order Uropygi; family Thelyphonidae; genus Mastigoproctus; species Mastigoproctus giganteus. The sequence goes on along the minus strand of NC_143585.1, from coordinate 7,671,378 downwards.
CTACCATGGAACCTCTCTAGCGTAAAATAATACAATGGACAACTACAAAAGAGGTTGAAATCTTTCTTCCTTCACTGACTTCGAAAACATTAGAAACATTTTTCCAGCCTTGTAACCGTACAGCCAAATCTTTAACTGAAACCGTGAAGATACATCTGATTGGATATGTTCCAAAAATATTCAGATATTTATTCCTGGTCTTGATTTGGCGAATCGAATTTCAACGTTCTGTTAGACTGCATTATGCAATCACATATTTCTTTCGTATCATTACAAGTATAAAAAGTTTAATTGCTGAAGCTATTCAACATCTATGTTTTTCATCCAATCAAAATGGATAAAAAGGTAATGTTTCATTACTCCTTGTCATTTGAGGGAAATGTCTCAGATGACAAAGAGTAAGCTCGGAAAATAACCCCTGACTTCCAAGTGCCAAAAAAAGTTTAATTGCGTTGATCAAGTAACGAAATTTTAAAGAGACTGTTGGAACATTAATATCGAGTTTAGCAGTATTTGCATTTTTTTTATTTCACTTTTATAAAAAAATTAAAGTGATAACGTAAGGCTAAATTTAATTTTAAAAGTCTATTTTAATGCAGTTAAAATATGTATCCAGATCTCAGGTTCATTTTCTGTTTACACTAAAGCACGCAACAATTGTAGGACAATTATTAATCAGTCCATGCTCAATTTTGAACAGGTAAAGAGTAGAAAACTTGCTTCTTGTCCAAGTAGCAATCGAGCATTCGGGTATCTTGCCAAAGTTATTGGCGGCAGCTTCTTTCCATCAGTATTCCTACCACTGTCATTTGATAAGTGTTGATGATTCTGTTGCAGCCTCAGCTAAAGACAAATCCAATTACTTGCATCCTATTTTTATTCTAACTTTTGTATTGACGAATTAGGAACCTCCTATCGTTCCCGGTACACTCCACTTAATGTCTGCTGTGGGCTTCCGTCAAAAGGATGTCAGGAGAATTTTGAAGACAAGAAGACAAGAGCTCGGTCCTGATGACATTTCACCACTTGTTCTCTCAAAACCTGTGCTCACCCCTATTCCGTGTCGCCTTTCACACTTTCTTATTCCACTGATGTTTTTTCTTCTGCTTCAAAATTTCCTCATACCAGCTAGTTCCTAAAAAAGGGTGACAAAGCACTCCATTCCAATTATCACCCAACTGCACTTACGTCTGTTCTTTCCAAAGTAATGGAGAAATCCATCAACCGCCAGCTCTTAAACTATCTTAAAATCTTCCATCCAAGACTGATCGTCGATTATGGATCTGTCAGTGACGATGCACTGGTGATATATTGGCTTATGTTAGCCATCTTTGGACAAATTCGATGAAAAAGTTTGATAAAACTCAAGAAGTTGCTCCTGACATTTCCAAGGATTTTGATGATGTTTGGCATAAAGGTTTTTCTAAACATGTTTCTATCTCATGGCCTGCTGACTATTTTTTTGCAATCTTTGCCCAAAGATTTCAAAAAATAAATCAATCGCAAGATTTCAAACTCACAGAATCATTTTCCTCATTTATTCCTTCACTTCTACTTTTTCTGTTTTCTGGAATCACTTTCCTTCATACTTATTTCCCAAAAATTTCAATCTACAAAAAGTCCAAGTCTAATTTCAACAAGTATCTTCTGTTCTTTCAACCTTCAACCAATGCATAGTACTAAATACTCTAGGTTCTAATACTTTTCATGTTCGGGGATTTCATTAAAAAAAAGAGAGAGAGAGAGAGAGAGAGAGAGAGAGAGAGAGAGAGAGACCTGGCATGCGCGGTAGAATAAAAGATACGGTATGAACTCAAATCATCATATATTACTTTCGCATAATTCATCAGATTCATAATATCCACTTCTTGATCTTCGAAGCCTTTGTCAGGGGCCTTTGTTGAGGGTGAATGACAGCTGTCTCAGGCCCGAACGTCGTGTAGGCCCTACACTGTAGGGAATCTCGGAGCTTTTATTAGGAAAGGACTGGAAGGAAAATATGGATTCGGAGAGGCTGTTTGTTCCGAGGACCCGTTCTGGCTCTTGATGCTCTGGCCTCTGCATTTCGCAATCAGCCGAAGCCGTTTCCACCGCACGCTTTCAGAAAAGGAAGGCCATATTTCTACTTAAATCTGCTGAACCACCCAGAAGAACTGTTATTGCATGATTACTTACTAATAAAGCATACACTACACCACGGTAAAATCATATATTTTTCTGCAGAACGTTACAGCAGCTTTACTGGAGCCTTAATCGCTTGGAAAGTGAATTAAAGCGCGGTAAAACGCAAATATAATTCCATAAAGAGACCTACGATGCGTAAGAACAGTCTTGAACTCAGTGACCAGTTTCTGAACCGCTTTTTAACAAATTAAAATTACCCAGTCTTCCCACTTGTTCTTTACCTAACCAAGAATCTGTAGTGATAGGTCTAATTCCTCGTGAAAATATGGTACATGAACCAACCTCAGACTCTTCACTGTACGTAGAAAAGGAATGATATTTACAAGATCTGCGGCACACTAGAAATAAAATTAAAATTTAATAAATTTTAATTTAAATTAATTAAATTAAAATTTAATTTGATTAAAATTAAATTTTAATCAAATAAATCATTGCTAGAATCTTACAACTTTATAAACTAAAATGGTTGCGTATGGAAATAAACAAAAAACAGTCACATATAAAACCTGAAGCAATTTGCGAACGCCCCTACCTTGGGGGTTCCATTCCAGTTTCAGAACCCCTGGCTTAGGAGTATTATATCTCCTCGTGATTCGCTTGCCTGGAATTGCCCCTGAGGAGCAATAAAGATTAGATATGCTTGAATCAGCTTGAGCTTCTGTAAGATATAATGACCGTGGTTGCAACGCTGCGTCTGTTATCTTAAATCCTCACTTGTCCAAATAAAGGGAAGATAGTCAGACCCGATAAAAGCAACTTCGTTTATTTTTCTAAGTTGCACTCGTCGCGCGTGTGTGGTTATTTATTAAGTTACCTCTAGGAGAAAGTCTGTAACTGTTGTTGGAAATCATAAGAAAATTTGAACTTTGCGATCGGCAACTTAATTTCCTGCTCAAACGTATTTACGAATTTATGCAGAACAGGCTGTAAATCGTGTCTAAAATTAGTAGGGGTTCTCAAAATTTGAGGTACCGCGACCTCTGCCATGATTTCATTTGGGTTGGAGATGGGAAGAAAATAAACATACCCACTTACTTTTACTGATTAAATTTTCATCTATATGTCAAATAAATCAGTGATAGCAATTCCACTCTTAAATTTGCCCACCCAAGGGATTGCGACTCAATTGCAGAATCCCTGCCCTACAATATAATTATCGTAGTGACAGCCGTGTTCTATTGCTATTCTTTGACAGCTGTAATTTTTCGTTCACCCATATAATCGGTATCGGTTATTTATCGCTATCCTTTTTCATGGCGGCCAGCCGATAATCGGCCATCAGTGGCCGATTATTGGCTGGGCGCCAATGCAGCGACAACCAGGAATAGGATTACCGCATCGGTGCACAGCTGACCATCGGAGTTAATTCATCATATTCGTTCATTCATCACGTGTCATATACGCATGTCAATCAAAAGTTAGCTGCCGTGCGCACCACCACCACCACCACCCTCACCACAGCGAGAGATTTGCAACCGACTGTTGATTACACGCAGGTTCGATATCTGGGGATTTTATGGAAGCGGAACCACAATCCTCCTTTGCTGTTCTCGCTTTATGAACGCCCAGAGAAATTTCAGTCTATTTATCTAACATGTATGCCTCAATGAAATAATTTCTGCACTCATTTCATCTATCTGCTTGTTCTTCACGCCTTTTTCTCAATGCCGAGTTCAGAAATTACAAATACGAGCCTCCTTGTAGAAAGATCACAGTATTTCCTTATATTCCTTTGTATAAGTCCATCATCAGTAGTCATAGGCTTTAACCACGATCACTCAAGGCACGTGTACTTATGCACGTGTGCGCTTGACCACTCAGCTACGGCGGCCTTATATATTTTTATTTGTTTGTTTGTAGGGTTTTATCGTCGGGGGTTTGTTCTCAGGATTTTCTTTTAGAGATTGTCAATATCTTAATATTAAAAAAAAAATCACTCCCTTTTATATTAAGGCACTGTTTACAGAGAACAGTTTGCAGAACAATACCAAGCAGGCAACAAGGGTGGCTCCCATAACGCGTGTACCATCGATAAGAGCGAATTCATATTGTCAGCTGTGCCTGTAGGTTTTGGTTTCGGGAGCTTCTATAAAATGTAAGGGAGTACGAAATATGCTTCTTGCTTTTTACTTATTGTAATTGAATGTCATAATGTAAATTTCTCCAGAATATACGGTGTGTTCTACTGTCGGTAGTATTTACCGTATTTTCCGGACGATAGGACGCACCGGACCATACGCACTGACGTTTTAGAAACAAAAACGACGACTGACGTTTTAGAAGGCAAGTTGTGGTGGAAAAAAAAATAAAAATGTATATATTTAAAACAGAGATTCTCAAGTGCCTACAAAAGAAAATGTCAGTGTACAGTTTTTATTTGTCAGACGGTGCAAATTCATATCAGACACACTTGCTGTTGTAGAGCCCACGTGGGTAGCACAATTCATATAATCACCGCCCTTCCCACATCGGGTGGAAGAGACCTCAGTTCGAATCCCGTCAGTGACGCAAGGAATTTTTATGGCTATTGTTGACAGCGTGGCTGAGTTAGTCGGTCTCAGACACGTTATGAAGAACACCCATAAAAATTCCTCGCGCCTAAAACCCTACACCAACAACCGTCGTGGAACGCCAAATACTCTTCGTCGTGGCTACTGTCACATTCGTCATTATTAATACACTGGTGTGCAAAACCTAAGAACCAACACTATTTCTAAAGGTTACAACCACAAAATCTTTACTTAAGGTACTCTTTACTGATGAGAGTAGATTCAGTCTCAGCAGCGATTCTGGACGTCAGCTAATCTGGCGAGAGGTTGGCACACGGTATCACCCCGCAAACATCACTGAAAGGGATCGATATGGCAGTCGAGGTGTTCTCGTCTGGGGAGGCGTTATCTTGGATGAATGCACACAACTCCAGCTACTGGAAGGCGGTACTGTAACCGGTGCACGCTACTGTACTGAGGTAATCCTTCCCCATGTGCGTCTGTTCCGAGATGCCATTGGCCTCGAGTTCGTGTTTATGGATGATAACGTCACACCCCCACCGCACTGCAGATGTTGATTTGCTTTTGTAAAGTGAGGACATTGTTCGTATGGATTGGCCTTTGCTGCTGGCCTGCCCTTTACACCGACCGATCTAAATCCCATCGAACACATATGTGACGCTCTGGGGAGACGCCTAGCGGCACGTCCACACCCACCAGAAAATGTTCACTAGCTGAAAGTGGCGCTGACAGAAGAATGGACGATATTACCGCAAGAACTTATCATCAACATTGTTCTAAGTATGTACAGGCGGTGCAAAGCCTTCATCGATATTAGGGATGGCCATATCTCCTACTGAGGACCACCTCTTCCCTTTGTTCCATCTTTGGCAGTGATGCATCTGTATCATGGCGGCCAGTGGTGTGTTGCTATTTTTGAATTAAGTCCCTCTTTACCGTTTTGTTTCCGTTGTTGTGTCGTTGTTTCCTTCATCATTTCTGTACCTTACAAGGTTCCTTTGGTATGCTTTTCCCATATCCAGGCCACTCCTGTGAGAAGCTACAGGTGAAAACCTGACTGGTCCTTAAATTTTGCACATCAGTATATTATGGTTTAAAGGTTCTCATTCGTCAAAGAGCGAAACATCTTCCCTCCTATCAAGAGCATTGCTGTTTCCAAATTTCTTGAAAAATGCATTGGCATACTTAAAATTATTGGTCGCTTCGTTCGTCCTGCTGGTGTGGAATGGTCATTTCATGACTTCATCCAGTTAGTTTACATCTCACACATAAATACTTTAAAGCGTTTGTTAATTGAGATGTCCCATTGCTGCTGGCGAAGACCACCTGGACTTACAGCTAAGTTCTTGTTTAATTCGGCAACTATCATTTTTGCTGCTTCCTTTATGCGTGATCTGACATGATCATACACTTAAAAGGCTAAATTTTTGTGGCCACCTGGACATTTTGACCATTTTCAAAGCAATAAAATATTAGAACTTGTAGTTCTCTTTAATCCACGAAGATTCATATTTTACACTGTGACCATGACAGTTCTGTTTGAACTTATTAGTTATTCCGGCTCAGTTAACTGTAATCATTATGAACTTAAAATTCAACTAGCTGTGCTTTCACCTCTGTTTTTCTCTTACAGGCAGCATTTTTTTCGCTGTACCCTTAATGTTAAAAGTAAAATGCACACTCTCCTTTGTTATACACTCCTTTGAATTAATTAATCCACTTCCATCGATTTATAACAGCATCAAGAACAGTTTGTGCTGTTATCGGAATCTGACCATCTGTGGGTAATTAGCGATAATAACGGACTAGTATTAAATGAAAAAAAATGAAGATTCTGTCGTTATTGGTTCCCAGACCTCTACGCCTGCATGTCTTATCTTTACATTCAGTTCTGTTTACTTACTCGTGTAAAAGGATGCCAGAATGACGGGCGTTTACAGATCAATTGATAACTGACGCATCCAGTAAAAAGTCCAATGAGAAACTAAACTTTGATCTTAAATAAAGGGTCTTAGCAAATTAAATTTGCTCGGGCCCTTTATTTCACTTCCCACTAAACGCGAATTCTACGAATTCTTTGGAGCCATCGATGTAGGTCGAAGGTAAGCGCCTATTAAGATATATTTTTTACCCTCGAAAGCACACTCAGGAGGAAATTCATTATTGGTAATTTTAACATAGCGAAAAAGGCTGTTTAAATGAAATTGGTTAGGCACTTTGGGACTTTAAACGTGTCGACACGAAGATTGATTTTTGGATATCCATGATATAGAAACAGGATAGGCGAATTTAATCCAGCTACTACATATTTTACGGATGAAGAGCACTCTATGATAGGACGTCAGTCCAGGATATTATTCAGGACCATGAAATTCTGTTCGTTTAGGTTACACGAAAAAAAGCAAGCTGTGAATAGAGACCTCACGAAAAACGTGCAGTCTCTGTTCTCAGCATTGCATCTTTTAGAATCTAATAATAAGATAAATGTGGTATCGGGCCCAAATGAAATCGACGTACTCAGTGGAAACATCAACTACTTATACACTGCTCGACAAAATTAACAGATTAAAATGTTTTTCATGAACAGTATTTTATTGTGAACAGTATCGCCGAAGACACTGTTCTCAATAAAATAGGAGTCCTGTTTTAGCCTAAAAACAGATTCTAGACGCGTTTTCATCTGGAGACAGTGAGGAATGTGGTACCATCCCTCCAACATCAAAGAAATGTCACGCAGTATTGGTGGTGTTCTCGTGTAAGGTGAAATAGTGATCAACGACCGCACCTCTCTTCACATTTTTAATAGGGACACCCAACTGCGCACAGGTACCGAGAACAGATCCTCCCTTTAGCGGTGCGGTTGGCCCAGATTTTCTTTTCACGCATGACAACACCACTAGCATGGAGCTCAAGTGGTGGAGGAATATCTTGACTCTGAAGAAAACCAACGACTGTCATGGCCGGCACCAGATCACCATACTTAAATCCGATCGAGCATGTGTGGAATGCCCTTGGGCGTTGCGTTGCATGCCAACAGCAAATCACTCGGTAACTTTTTTTTTTTTTTTTTTTTTTTTATGAAAATACCAAATACGAGAGGTATTAGAATCTATAGTACCTAGTACTGCGCATGGGTTGGAGATTGAGAAGACGAAAGAAGATATTTGTTGGCATTACACTTGAACTTTTGTAGACTGTAATTTTCAGGAAAGACATGTGAAGGAAGGTTGTTCCAGAAACCAGTTGAATGAATAAACAAAAAAGCTGAAAAGTTGGTTCTGCGAGTTTGAAGTTGGAGAGTAAATGGATTTTGGCTGGTGGTGGCACGTGTTCGGACTGTTTTGAAAAAGTGAGTGGAAATTATAGAAGCCAATTCAGAAGAACAGTGCCCATGAAGTACGTATCTGGTGAAAAGGCAGGTAGCAGAAACAGAACGTCTATGAGACAGAGAGTAGAGAGATTCTGTTAGAAATGAGTCATTTATTAACCTAACTGCCCTCTTCTGAATGCAATCTAGAAGCCTGAGAGAGGTTTGGGGGACACCACCCCAGATGTGGCAAAAGTTCTATGGTTGGGCGGATTTGCGATTTATACAGAGTGAACAGCTGTTTGGAAGAAAAGTAACGCCGAGAACGAAAGAGAAAACCAAGTTTTTTAGATGCAGAGGAAGTAATATTTGTAATGTGCTTGGGCCAAGAGAGATTAGAAGTCAGGGTAATCCCCAAAAGAGATATATCATCTTCCTATAAATTGGAGTGTCGCCAAAGATAAGCATAGGAGCAGAAGGATCATTTTTGTGAGATATAAGACAGGACTGAGTTTTAGAAGGATTGAAATCAACTAAGTTGTCTTTTCCCCACTGGAGAATTACCTGGAGATCGGCATTTAAGGAATTAGTAGCGGATATTCCAGAAGTTGAAACTGATTGAGCAGAGCGAGGTTTCTCAAACTGGAAAGTGGAATGCAATGTGCTACCATCAGCAAAACTATGGATAGGATTTCTGGTCAATCGAAGATGGTTATTAATATACAAGAGAAAAAGAGTGGGGAAAAGAACTAAACCTTGGGGGACACCAGAATTAGTGGAGAAGTTAGAAGACAGAGAGCCATCTACCATCACCCTCAGTGAGCGGTAAGAGAGAAAACTGAATAACCAATTACAAAAAAACAGTTGGCAAACCATAAGAGGGAAGCTTGTTTAGAAGACCTTTATGCCAAACACGATCGAACGCCTTTGAGATGTCAAGAGCAACTGCTTGGGATTCACCGGACTTTTCCATTGAATTTGTCCATATATGGGTAATATAAGCCAGAATATACCAGTGGATCGACACTGACGGAATTCATACTGGCGATCGTTAATCAGACGGAAGGTTTCTAGGTAGTTTAAGAGTTGGCGGTTAATTCATTTATCCATTACTTTAGAAAACGTAGAGGTAATTGCAATGGGACAATAATTGGATGGGAGTGATTTGTCACCCTTTTTAGGAACGGGTTCAATTTGTGCAAATTTCCAAGCAGAAGGAAAAATAACTTTGGAATAAGAAAAGGGCAGCAAAGAACAGGAGTAAGTTGAGGAGAACAGGTTTTGAGAACAAGTGGAGAAATTACATCAGGACGTGGAGCTTTCTTAGCATCAAGATTCGTCAAAATCCTTCTGACATTCTTTTGACGGAAGACCACAAGGGGCATTGAATGGAGCGTGTTGGGAATGGTGGGAGGTATTTTACCAAGATCATTAATATATGAGTTGGAAGTAAAATGGGATGCTAGCAAGTCGGCTCTGTCCTTGGCTGAAGTCACAATAGAACCCTCTGGTTTTGACAGAGGTGGGAACAGAGATCGGCAAAACCTGCGGCCAATAGCTATGGCGAGAGACCAGAAAGCTCGGCTACCCTTAGGGTAAGAAGCAAGTTTTCTACTCTTAGCCTGTTCAAAATCTAGTTTGGACTGATTAATAACTGCTTTACAATTGTTGCGAGCTTTGGTGTACGCAGAAAATGAAACTGAAGAATTAGAAACAAGCCAATTACGATATGCAACATTCTTCTCTTGAACAGCCTTAGCACATTTATTGGAAAACCAAGGTTTAGATAAAGGAAGAGAGAGCTTTTAAAGTGGAGTGTGAGATAAAGGATTCCATTCCTGCAAGAATAATTTCACTGACACGATCTGAGCAAACGTTGACATCAGAAGTTTTGAAAAACAGTAATCCGACCAAGGAAAAGAAGAAAAGAAATCTAGCAGGTCATCCAAGTTTGCATTCTTGTATTGCCAAGCAACACAAGGTTGGGAATACCCATGAGATAAAGGCTCCATTGGAGAAGTGACAATCACAAAGTTGTGATGTGAGGTGCCTGAAGGATCACTCACTTCGGCCGTGTACTTAGAAGGGTTGTTTGTGAGAAAAAGATCACGCGTGTTGGCTGTATGGTTCGGATTGTCTGGTATTCTGGTAGGTAAATGAGAAATCTGTGCTAGGTCATTAGTAATTGCAAAAGCCTCAGCATCTCAACCAACTGGGTCTGTGTGACTAGAAAACGGAAGCGAGCTAGAGTTCTGGACATTAAAATCACCATCGAAAATTACCTCAATGTTAGGAAAGTTGGACTGGAAAAAGTCAAGTTGCAAAGAGAGGAAGTCAAAGAGTTCCATGTGATTAGTGGAGTCGGGAGAAAGGTAGAGACAACAGATGAATTTGACAGAATCAAGTATAGAGATTTTAAGCTACAGAAGATCGAAAAGATGAGATTCCAAATAACCAAGTCTCTGACAGAGAATATCGGAACGGAAATATGCACAAGTACCACCTTTGAGGCGAAAGGAATCATACAGCGAATAATTTGGGCAACTGAGGTGAGCAGTAGTTGAATCAACCGATAATTGAGATTCTGTCAGAAAAGGTAGATCGGGTTTGGCAGACTGCAAGTGGAAATGGACATCGTTGAGATTAGAATTGAGACTACGTATATTTCAGAAATGAACTAGGAAGTGTTTGGGAGGTTTAGATCTTTTCGCAGATAAGTTTGATCTATTAGTTTGACAATTCATGGTATATTCAAAATTAAGAAAAAGTGGGGGGGGGGGGGCATGCTGTATGGAGTCATGAATTTTGTGGATATAGCGCACACATGGTAAGAATATAGCCAGATCCTTGACATAATGTGGCCTCGACAATCCCCCCCCCGCCGCTTACACACTATTATTATTATTATTATTATTATCTGTTTATTTCTCTTACGAGACACCCATAGACAGCACGTGGCTAGAGGGTATGGTTACATTATTTCAGTATTTACAAGCATATTTACATGAACTTATTTACAATATTTGGAGATGACAAAACACAGAATATGTGTTAATGGATTAATTGCGAATGGTTGTTAAATGCTAAATATTATTATATAAATTATTAAATTAGTCTTATTATATTTGTACCTGCCGGTAAACATTACCAAATATTTCTGTCCTACACATTTTGTCTGTACATAGTTTCTCTGGATCTATATTTAAATTATTAAAATAATTCACAGTATTTGCTGGGAAAAATCTCCCCAGAGAGTCCAATTGAGTCAGTTGGCACTTGAGACTTGGTTCTTCTCTGTTTATTCTCGGTCGTGTCATCCGAGGGCGAGTGATCACTATTCGAACTCCTTCCAGTTACTATCTGGCAGAGTTGAGGTAGCAAGATTATACACTAGCTGATTCGGAAGCCTCCTAGAGAGTTACCAATAGGTTCGGTCCGATATGCTAACTAGCGGCCGGCCTGTGAACACCGTTTCAGAGCTGTATCCTCGAAATATAAGAAAGTTTGGATCTCGCTATGGTGTTCATAATAACCTCAAAAGTCATCAATCATACTGCATGATGGAAGAGATGCGGAAGGGTTGACCAGAACTTAGCTCTGGAGACTAAACATGGGTTTCACCACTTCAAGCCTCCAATAAGCAAAGTGGTAGTATTGCACTGGTTGATGAGGGTCATTTACCACCTAGGATCTCCTGGTAACTCAGAGGGGCGGCATTTCTGTGTGTGGTGTGGGCACCACACCTCGACCCCTGCTTATGTCGGTTCATACCTGGGTGGTCTCCCACAGTGTGCTTGAGCATGGGGGTTATACCGAGGAGTATTAACAGTCCCACCATCGCGAACGTGCAAGCAGAGGATTTGGCTGACACAGACTGTCCAGACTTCGCTGAAATTGGGTCCACTTGACTTGAGTGTCACTCTAATATCAGTTCCATTAGCATTTTAGACTCCAGGTAGCAAACACAGCTTGTCTGGCATATCCGAGAGAATGTCGGCGACAGCTTCAAGGAACTTGGTAGGCCAAGGTCTGCGCAGATGAAAGAATGGGATATTTTTCCATAGAATCTTATCGACACCTTATATCCGGCATGGTTCATCGCTCCCAAGCCTGTTTAACCATTGGAAAGATTATTCGCTGTACTGATGTCATATGACCGTATTTTAGAGCATCTTGAATCGACTTCTGTAATGTGATCTATTTGGTAATTCTTATACAACTGGTATAATGTCCCGTATACCTATCCGAAGTTTCTCGCTGTCTCCTCATTTCATTGTTATTCTATGGTAAACCACCACACCAAATTTTGTCCCGCTTCATCGCAAGCTGCACGAGATATATCAAGTTCTCTACGTCGTCTGTTAATTTTGTCGAACAGTGTATAATTTTATTGATACCTATTCTAATGATTTTTTTTTTCTTTTCGGGCAGCATTTGATCAATTCCTTCGTGACCAGAAACCACCGTAATATCCTAGAAGGTATTGATTCAAAGATTTTGTGTGTGCTGCGTGGAATGTAAAATGTAATTTTTCCTCCCGATATACAATAGGTTTATGACCAAAAGCCCATGAAAAACCCAAGACCTGTAGCTTCTCATAGGAGTAGCCTGGATATGGGAAAAGCATACCAAAGGAACCTCAGGGTGATACCGTATGCCAAGCTCTCGCCAGATTAGCTGACTTTTAGAATCGCTGCTGAGACTGAATCTACTCATCAGTAAAGCATACCTTATCCCATTGCCCTGTTTGGACGTCCAGTCCTTGTATTCGATGTACCACTGTAAACGGTGTCTCCGATGGGCAGGTGTTAAAAGGACACAACGTACTGGCCGTCGGGCAAACAGTCCACCTTTGTGGAGTCGTCTGGCCACAATAAACCGCGATATCCTACATCCTGTGCAGCTGGTTTGCAATGGATCCCGCTGTCTGGTTCCGTTCCTCTTGGCCTGTAGGAGTATATAGTAGTCATCATTGGGCGTTGTTTTTCGTGGACGACCACCACTAGTCCTTCGAACGGCTGTACCTGTCGTTCTGAAGGCCAACGACGCACGTTAGACGATGCTATGGGCAATATCGAACTCTGAAACCACACTCCTCGCACTTCGATCTTCCTCGAGCTTCCCAATTATTCGACCCCGGGTAAAGTCATCCAGATATTGTCTACTGGCCATTTCTTTGTCTCTAACACTGTATGAAACCAATCGAACGCCTGTAAGAATCGTGCTCACCATTCTGTAATTTGCACATAACTGCTCAACTGCTGCTTTTATCTGTTTATGTGAGTCCTCTCATCACGATTAAAATTTTTGCATGTGCGCCAGCTTTCTACTGAACGGCCACAGTTATGCAAATCACCACAGGCTGTTTCGTTTGATTTTGTGGTTGTAACCTTTAGAAATAGTATTGATCCTTAAGTTTTGCACACCAGTGTATGATTGTCCCAATCCTGATTTGACCATAATGCAAAAAAATATATATTTTGGCGTCAATCGATCGTCATTATAATGAAAACTGGACTGATTAGAAGTTGTTGATGTGAAATTTAAAAAATGCGAAGAGAAATGTAAAACCTTTCGGAGTCATAGTATAAATTTCAAAATGCATGGTTTGCGAAGAACCTTTTTCTCCAGGAGAATTCGCAAGGCCTGATGTTGCAATCCGGAGAATGGGAATCAGACAATGCAATTTTTCACAACCTTTATAAAACTCCAGAAAGTACACCCAGTAGAATTCTTTAGGATGTCTTCCTCAAAAGAAGTGATTTCATTAGGTAACAGTAAATATATGTTTGCAAATTAGTGGATGGCCCCTTCCAGGTAATCTGCATCACAAACAGAGGTTACATTGGGTTGCTTCACAAACACAAGTGTAAGAGCAGCGACGCTATTCATACCGTTACTCACAAGGGTCCAGTTAAAAAGAACGCGAGCGTTGGGCTGAATGAATTAAATCAATGTTGGAAGATCTTTAAAACTAAGTTATTACATTCGTGGTCCAAAATCTAATTTAAATGTAAACGTTTACATGAAATTTGACGTCCTGATGCAATTTAACATTACAAATCCGAATGTGATTTTTAGATCTGAAACGTGCGACGTGCTGATGCATCTAATCATGTTTTCTTTCTCTTGCTTATGAATGGAACGGAGGGATTGGAAGAATCAGATTGATGTATGAATATTAGTAAGGTGATGATGATGACAGGCTGTTGCGATGGCGGTAGCAATGTGAGAAATGATAACCTCAGAGCTGTAACAACAAAGTCGGTTTCCTCACGGCAAGTTAAAGGTAAGCAAACAATTATAAAACTCAGCATGACCATTGGCGCTTGCTCTCGTGGGCAGGACAGTTGGTAGGATCGCCGTCCTCCCCACACCGGGTGGAAAAGACCTGAATTACAAACCCATCGATGACGGCAGGGATTTTTATGGGTCTTTCTCACAACATGACTGAGTTAGTCAGTCTCAGGCAAGGGTAAATGGTTTTTCTCCAGTCTTCAAACTATTGCACGCTGTGCAATATAACTTAGTGCACTGTCATGTTGAAACAGAACTCTCTCCATACAAACAGTGTAGAAAGAGCGGAAGTGTACAGAATTTCAATGTACCTCATGGATATCTTTATTTCCCCCAAGAAACGAAGACCAGTGGTCCAAATTAAACCACAAAAAACAACCCCAGATGGTGACAGAATTTCTGCCAACCTTCGCAGTTATACAACATACTCATATAAATAACGTTTTCCAGGCATCTTGACTTAAACACGGTTGTCACATCCGAAACCCATGTGCGTGATTCGGCACTCCATAATACAGCTCTCCAATATTCTAGAGAACAATCGATTGGTTGTTCACGAGGAGAGTCGAAGCTATGCATCGCAGTGCTGTGATGTTTGGTTCGTGTGAAACTCCGACTCAGTGTAATTCCATAAACACCAGAAAGAAGGTAATGCCTCTGAAGATGAGTTACAAAATAAGAGCTAGGCAATCATTAAGAACTTTGATCTCACTTTGATCTTAGCCAAAAGGCCAAGAAGCGATAATCATTAAGAACTTGCAGGGATGGAACAGAAACAATTCTGCAGAACCAAGCGCCAGCACAATAGGTGTAAATTAGACAATATACAGTCTTAAAGAGCATACGGAGTAGCCGTTAAGATCACAAGACTGGTTATGTTGATAAGCTTACATGTATTGATTTTGATTTTCTCTTGTGGACATGTCAGGAAAATAAGTCAGATGTTAGACGAACATAATGGGAATTTGTTGATGCTTGTGTAGGGCGGCTCCTGAAAGTTAATTCATCTCCACCGTGATACACTCTGATGAAGACTGTAAAACGGCCAGAAACGAGTGTAGTGCCGTTTGTGCAGTATGCGTGTTGTTATTGTTGTTGTGTTGCTTAGTTATTTTTGGCAACTTTGCTGCGATCACAAGGACGATTGTTTCCCAGTATCCGCGCTCGCCACGAGGAGGCGGGCCAACACTATACTCGTATTGCCATACAAGAATATGGAAATTATACCGCACTCACCAAAGGGAGTGCTGTACTAGTGGGTGCAATCAAATCTCGTGTCAGTGGCGGCCCAATACACTTGTTAACCAAGTGTCTTCACTTTCGTATTAAGGCGAGAAGTTAATTTTGTCTTTCGAGAGGGCTAAATCTCTAACGAGGTCATTCAGATCATCTTATATAAACAACTCCGGCTCTGATGTCTCTTCGTCGGATGTGTACTCATGATTGCTGAAGTTCTTAGGTCTGCACTAATCGCACTTTCATCGCATTCTAAAGAATCTAGTACATGTTGTGGAGGTACTGGAATTGGCATACTGTTATCATGAGCGATTAATGTCATCGCTGAATCCTGGTTCGGATAAACAATCTTGTGCTTATTCTTCTCTGATTATCCAATTACATTCACATTACAAAAGTGACAACCACCATCGTGGTGTTTTGGCTCTCTGCATATCATGAGTGCGGCAAACTTCATCAACTTTTCCTTTGTTTCAACCCAATTACGTAATCCAGTCGAAGTGGTGTAGATAACACGTGGTGCCCTCACCTTATTCTGATCACCTAGAGAACAGCCGCAGTATAACTGGTATTGTATTTAGTTTTAGATATATTTTATATAATTTAGATATAAATTCAAGCAGTTATAAATCATCATCATCATCATCAGCCATTTTCAATCCACTGCAGGATGAAGGCCTCTCCAGCAACTTTCCAGTTCCTTCTGTTTTGAGCACTGGCCATCCATTTACTACTCAAAAACTCATGAATTTCATCTATCCATCTCCGCCTTTGTCTTCCAGGTTTTCTTCTAGCTCCTCTTGGGTACCATTCTGTTATTTTCTTAGTCCATCTGTCATCATGTCTTCGAGCTATGTGTCCTGCCCAAGACCATTTTAGTTCTTTTGTTTTGATAAGAATGTCCTTTACTTGAGTTTGCTGCCTAATCCATCTGTTTCTCTTCTTATCTAACAGTCTGATTCCCAATATAATTCGTTCCATTCTTCTCTGTGTAGTTCTTAGCTTCTCTTCCATTCTTTTGGTGAGTGCCCAAGTTTCACTTCCATAAGTCATGGTGGGGAGTATACATTGATTCATTATTTTACGTTTCAGACAAACTGGGATATTGCTCTTCAGTATGTGACTATATTTCCTGAATGCTATCCATCCAAAATTTATTCTTCTCTTGACTTCCAGCCATTTATCATTATTACAGCTAATAACTTGTCCCAGATAAGTATATGACTCCACCTTTTCAATTACTGCTCCTTCAATCATTATTTCCCTTTCCGTGGCATACTTGTTCATCATTACTTTTGTTTTAGCCATATTCATCTTTAGTCCAAAATCCTTACTAACTGTGCAGTTATAAATATGGATAATAAATAATAATTATATTCATGTAGGTTGGTTGAATGAGTATATGATTGGTAAATTCGGTCACAGTTCTCGAAGAGGCTTCATTTTGAACCCCGTGATGCGAGGAATTTTTATTGGCTTTTTTTCACAATGCGACTGAGTTGGTCGGTCTCTAGTGAGGGTAGCAGGACAAATCACCCACAGAACAGGAACATAATATGCTGAGGCCTCATAGCCTTAGTTCCTTTGGCGCTTAAACCACATACACACATTTTGATGCTGGTATTTAAATTTCGCACCCATAGTTCAAATATATTTTCCTTTTCTTCAATTAAAGAGGTAATTACCTTATATTAATTTTCCAAGCTCAGAGTTAGACATACATTCATTAAGATGTTTATCCATCCTTGAAGTATTTGACCACACATCCTATTCAAACTCTCCTTTGTTGGTGGAATAATAATAATAAAAATATCTGGATAGCTACTTTTGACAATGGAGAAGGTTTGAGCGATTGAGAATATTTTTCCTTATTTTTTTGGCAGATGAAGGAAAAAGTCCCCTTCCTTGCGTCATTTTGCCATTATAATGCTAAAACTGCCACTAATAATACGCAAAAAATGTGAAGTAGAGGTGTGGAGACAAAAACTGAACGAAATAACTTTTTTTTCCGGCCATTATGGTGATTAATCAATTTGTTTATCAGTCTGAATTTAAATGTTCATCTACACTTTTTTCCCTCAAAGCTTTATTTTCATTTCGAACACACCTCCTTGAATGCTAAGAACGTCTCAAATGTATCAGTGATAAATTTCCTTGGGTTGTTATGCTGCTAAAAGGCTTCTTTTTCCTTTGGACATTCAAAAAGGTTTTCTTTTTTTTCGTTTTTTTTAATATCAAGGAACCGTTTTTCATCCGGCGTTATTTAAAAGGGTGAAGCACTTATTACCCTCTGTGGACATCCTAAATATAGATAGAATATAAATACGCATAAGATTGACAAATTAGTCTTTGTCACGGTTTCCAATGAGTTCTTTATGTGAGACGTAAGATTTTTAGCGCACGTGTTTCGTAGAACTTTCTTCGAGGCACTTAATATTTTGAGTGCAGGTAATTTAAATAAAGTGTTTCGGTTAAAGTGCGTTACAAATATCGTAATCCAGTCTCTTATTGCACTTGCAGAACCAATGACTAGAAATAAAAATCCTTTTTATGGTGCTGCGAGAACTTAACTCACGACCTATCACTCTGTCCTGGAATGCGCCCGATAAATTGTGGCACATAAAAACGCAAGTTTTGTGAATAGCTTATTTGTCCGTGGTAAGGATATGAGGCGATGTGGTATACCCCGAGAGCATTCGGAAACCGTATAACGTGAAAGGTTTTATTATCTTTACGAGCGCTGCAAATCGCTGCATTCATTCATTGGCACAGTGATCAACCCTGGGACGCTTCAGATTCATACACGGATCGCTCTTTGTTCATGTGTGGCCTGGGAAAATAATTTCCGTGGCTAACCTAAGAAAATAAGCTCTCTGTACAACCCCCTTCCCTTTAATCTCCGTAGGTTCATGACTGAGCACAGAAGCAAAGCATCTGCGGATGTTTTATAATTGGTGTTGTAATGTAAAAGAGTGCGACAATAATGTTCTCGATTTTTATTACAAAATGTTGGGTGGTGATGATTCTGGTCGTTTTGTGGAAACGTGTGTTTATCGTAAAAAGTAATTGCCAGCAACGGGATTTCAGCTCATTTTTGTAAAAACAAGGGTATAATTTTGGGTCTTGGGTCTGTCAAGCTATTTCAGCTAAACTGTTGTAGTAAGCAGATAAAATTCGCTGATTAAATTTTCGTAATGAATTGTAAAAGTAATCAAGATTTTGTTTCGGATTCTGAGGTGGAATGGATAGGATTTTGTTTAAAGAAAACTTCGAAAATGAACACAATATTTGACACAGAGCAAATTGGTGTTGTTGTTTATTTATTTATTATTAACATAACATTTATTTATTTATTATATACACAACAGGCAAGCGCACAGTTAAAATGTATAACAGAGGAGTAAAGTACATGAAGATACAAAGGTCATACATAAACAAATAAATAGAAGAATAACACAATTACAAAGATAGTTCTATTCAGATGGCAAAAGTCCAATTCAAGAAAATCAAAGGAATTTGTGACATCATTAGTCCAGTATCTCAGAAAGCCGGCAGTAGCAGGAGACATCACACACATAACATCAAAAGAACAACTTCCACCTTGTACAGATCCGTCAACCAGCCAACCTGCTCCACATAGTTCTGTGAAACTCTTTCTTTTGTCCATAGCCATACCCAGATCATATTTGTTCATTAGTGTCATAGTTCTTTTGAAGAAGGAATTCTTGGAAATCTCTGTCTTAGAGTTACTGATGTGGAAAGTAGACCTCTGTTTAGTAGCCACCGCTGGAACGTGAAGCTAAATATGACACAGAAGATCAGGTAGGTAGGTAGATTGAACAAGTGAAGATGTGATAAAACTATTTTAGATCCACAACATTTCGCCGAGTTTCCAAAGATTGAAGCTTGAAGTAAGAACAGAGATTCGGATAGAAAGTCCCATGGTAAAACATGGGATTACGTCTAGAAAGATAGTGGATGCATTTCATTTGCAGGGATTCAATTTGCTGTATCAAATTTGTGTAGCGTGGGTTCCATATAGGAGCAGCAAACTCCAGTGTAGGGAGCACAGTTGCTTTGAATAAGAGAACTGAGGATCTCTAAATCTGCAGGTCTGCCTTTTGATTTAAGTGTGGTGATCTGGTGCTGGCCACGACAGTCATTAGATACCTTCAGTTTCAAGATATGATTTTCGTGCATGAAAAGAAAACTGGGCCAACCACACCCCTAAAAAAGTCGCACATAGGATTCGAGGATCTGTTCTCGTACCTCTGCGCAGTTAGTACCCCTATCGAAAACTTGAAGAGGGGTACAGCCGTTGATCATTATTCCGCCCCACACGAGATGTGGCTATCCCACTGAGCAAAAAAAAAAAAAAAAAAAAACGGGAATGAGGTGATGTGGTCTCAACCTTGTTTTTATAGACATGAATAATTTGCATAATGTGCAGCTCTGTAAGGTGGTAGATCAATTTCTATTGGATACTCGAAATTTTCATACCAGGATGCCTATTTTATCAAATATTCGCCTTCGGCGATCCTATTCGTAATAAAATATTCATAAAAATCATTTTGTTCTGTTAATTTTGTCGAGCAGTGTATAATTATGTATCTTAAATTTTTTAAGATATTTTAAGATAAAATAAAAATGTGTATCTTAAAATTTTTCAAAATATGCTGTTTTAATGGTTGCAATAAATAATTGTTTTCATTGTCTTTGTGAGATACAGAAATTCGATGGGTGACTTGGCAAAGCAAATTTAAAAAAAAGAAATTAAATGACAGTAAAATAAATAGCAAGCATCATCATAAAGTGCACCTGATGAACTACTACACCGTATATAAGACAGAATCCATTTGCAGCACGTGGGTAGACTATATCTCACGCAGAACAGCCATTCTGGTTGTCTGGTGTTAGGGTGTCCCTATCAGAGCTGCTATCTGCCGAGGTGTTTTCGCTTCTCTCAGTGAACTCATCCGTACGTCCGACGACTGCTTCCCTTTTGAGTTACGTTCCTGTGATTTTCTTCCAGACTTTGTCCACAGCTTTAGTTTTGCTTGAAAAAAAAAAAGAAAGTATTAGGAATTCTCCTGCTCGTTTTCTAAGCTGTTGTTTTACCATCAATCGATAGTTGCAGAGATGTTTTTTGAGGTGTTCCGTCAGCAGATTTCATAGAGTTACTTCCCGTCTTCGCTTCTGTTGCGCGGAGCTGGTCGAAAGGGGGGCTAAGGGTATTTACCACGGAATCACGTGACCGACGTTACTGATTGAGCTCTGCCGTAGCAGATGATATCGGCGTACTTCTATTGTTAGGAGAGCCAGAGGTGGATGGTTGTGGGTTAGCGTCATTAGGAAGTGCACTGATGGGATCACAGCAGATAGATCCGTTCTGCTTTGTCTCTGCTACGGTGAATTCAGTCACGGTACATGTTTGGGTTCAGCAAATATGAGAGAAAATGTTCCCATGCCCTTAAACGTTTATAGCTGTTTAGTTGCATTACATTAGATAATGCAATTTCGAAAAAATCGCAATCATATTGAAGTGTCTTTGCATTTTCATCATAAAGTAAAAATATAATCACTTTTTTACATTATACTCGGCTTTCAGTACCATAAACGCTGAAAGGCTTTTGAAAGGCTCTTCATGCTGTAAGGGACGTTAAACTGGATCTTCTATGGTTGGTTTGGTATGGTTGGTTTGTTAGTGATTAAACTAACGAATAAATGGGAACTGAATATAACTGGAGGTGGAAAATTTTTGATTTTTAAAGTCATTGGTTCTCGCATGGATAATCATACACTCTCTAGGGCCATCTAGAAGACATATTGCTCAAGAAAAGTATCCGCAAGAACAGTAACGCCACTAAAAATCTTCATTTTTTTTAAGTTTAAAACAATTATAAATTACATAAAGGTCACATTTTCACCAAGAGAAATGCCACGGGTAAATTTATTAATAACAGGCAGTAGACAACGATAGATAGTCATTATTTCGGTACGCTACACTTGCGACCTTGCGTATAGCACAATGGATATAATCGCCGTCCACCCCCCACGCTGAATGGGAAAGACCTAATTCGAATCCCGTCAATGACACGAGGAATTTTTGTGGGCATTTTTTTGACAAATGTGCTGAGATATGCGGTCTCAGGAGAGAATTGCGTGGTTCTCCTGAAAGCAGTTGTTTTTCATCCAGAAAACAGGCAAATCGATCACAGAATACATTGTCTTCAAACATAATACTGGGTGATTCAAAAGTCTCCATACATAGGGAAAATGGTGTACGTTTTTAACAAACAGTTACTTTATTCACAAAACATGCTCTATATGGTTGCCATTCCTTTGAAAACATACGGATGCGTCTCTCCCACTCATCTTGAACTCGCATTAACACATCTGGTGTTATGCGCGTAATTGCATTTCGAATGCGTTCCTTTAGGTGATTCATGTTTCGTATCTTTTCCTGGTACACCATGGCTTCAAGTGCCCTCACATATAAAAATTGAGTGGGCTGAGGTCTGGGGACCTCGGAGGCGATCCACAGGACCACGGCGACCAATCCATAAACCCGGAAACTGCCGATCCTATCATCGACGCACACAGATACCGTAATGGGATGGTGCCCCGTCTTGTTGAAAATATGCCGGAAATTCTCAGTCCTCGTTTAGCAGGGACAGCATGATCGTGTCTTGCAGCATGTTTAGGTACATTTCAGCATTCAGATTTGTGCCAAAGAAAACAGGTCCGACAATTCTGTTTCCCCATATCCCGCGCCACACCATCAGTTTTCCTGCATCTTGCATCTTTGAGGGACCCATACAGTGCGGGTTGGTATCACTTCAATAACGCAATTTTTGGCGATTAACTTCTCCATTAACGTAAATTTTGACTTCATCAGTAAACAAGATCCCAGATGAGAAGAAGTTTGCATCACCGTCCAATTTGTTTACTACCCATTCGCAAAATTCTATCCACCTATCCTTCACTAAGATGCTGCAGCATTTACATTTTGTATGGATGCCATTTGTGCTTTGTCATGATGCGGACGATACGTTGGCTGACACGACTTTCTGCAGACAACCGTCATGTGCTTTTTTGAGGACTCTGCAAACGCTGCCAGCACCATGTCAGTTGTGCCTTCATTGGTGGATATTCGTGGACTACCACTTCTCGGTTGGTCAGTAACACTTCCAGACTTTCTGAACTTCTGATTAAGTTTGGCAACAGTGTCGTGTGTGATGTGCTTTGCCATGTCGCCTGTTAAATTCCATTGCAACCTTGCGACAGCTTCCTGATTCCTATGTATGGAGACTTTTCAATCACCCTGTGTACTGATGATTCATAACCGTAATTGCTTTCGCGCTTAACACAGGCACACAAGATAAAACATTCCATCGGTACACTCACAATACACTAATCTAGAATGACGTATTTTGAGCAACGCATCTCAAAAGGTAAACTTTCAGTTTTGTCAGCTTTCTTGCGGATCAGCGATTTTTTAGTTTTATCCCATCTGGCTTTATTACACACGTCTTCCCCATTTCCCTTAACAATCGAATCTTCCACTTAAGCTACCTCATTTTGGAACCGCAGTAGTCGGCGCTTGATGAACCATCCCTGGGGCCGAATCATTCAGAAAGTGTCACTTGGCATGCTGCTGGACACTTTAATAACTATTCGTAGGGCGGGAACACAGGGTAGACGAGGAATTTTCCCAATACGTAACAAAGTTAGGGGCGTAAACAATCCATGCAGAAATATAGCTAAAAGCATTCTATAATTGGAGAGGAAGGTACATATTTAATATTTTTTTGGGGAAAAAGCTAGTTCTCGTATTGAAGTCTTGATTCCCAGATCCATTATTCTCCAGGAAATCTTTTTTTTTTTTTTTTTTTTTTATAAATTCAGTTTTATCTAACAGTACGCCAAGTTTCAACTTCACATCGCACTCTCCACACCTTGCACACAGAAACTGCAGGCTCCTTGTAATAATAATAATAAATTCTTTAATAAATTAACTGATATACATTTTTAATTCCCTGCACAGATAACCAGAGGAATCTTTCAAAACATTCACTATACAAGTAACCAATCACAAAAATACAAATTTCAGCTAAAAACAAGACTACAAATTAAGCATAATATGAAATGACGTCGGCATACTAGGCTCGGCACTTGACAGCTGTCCTTTATATACACTAAAATAGCCCAACATGCCATCTCGATATGACTTGTCAATCGATCATAGGTCCAAGTCGATGTTGAGCGAGTTGAGAGTGTCCAACGTCACATTTGGGAAGGTGTCTGTTAAAACTCTGTAGCCTCTGGAGCATGGAGCTCAAAGAGGGGGTACTGCGGAGGTGTCTTCCTGGCACCAACCAACCGTGTTCGAGATGGTCATGTGAACATGCTTAGATGAACACAGATGAAGAAATGCTTTCATTTTCCGCACACAGGCTCTGTGGACTACAGGCGTGTATTGCAGGTTGGAGCATAGTACAGATTTGGATGTCGTGTAGATCTGGTGAGACCACCCGTTGGCCCACTTCAGCACCCAGAATTCTAGACCCCATAGTTTCTTGAGGTTTGTGGGAGGTGCAGCCGATGGGATAAAGAAACTTAATTAAATTCAGTGCTGTCTTATTTCTTGCAAAAATGATTCTGCTGCTCCATGCTCATCTTCGATAACGTTCAGATTCCTACACAAGATCAGTCTTTATTGGTGATAACGCTGGATTCTAATTTTTCTTGGCATAAGCATGTTTTCTCTCTCTCTTTTTTTTTTTTTTTTTTTTTATGAAAACTCCAAATACGAGCGGTATTAGAACCTATAGTACTTAGTACCATGCATGGGCTGGAGGTTGAGAAGATGAAAGAGGGTATACAAATTCAAATCCGCTCATCATCCCGCTTGGGATGATGCCTTCAACATCATCCCAAATGCAAAAACAATATTATATTTGGGATGATGCCTTCAAAATCTCTCTCAAGCTCTTAGACTGTCCAAAAGAGGGCAGCCTGGCTAATAAATCACCCTTCTCATACAAACTCTCTCCATTATCAGTCATACAGACTTTGAGTCCCTACTACATACATTTTCTGTGGATATCTCCATGGGACGAATTGGCATCTGTAGCTCCACCGTTCTCTTCGAAACCAGTCCAATCACATTCCTCAACCAGTAGACATCCATTCACTTTCAAACTCCAAACCCACAGAACCAACTTTTCTATCTTATTTATCCCTTCGGTTTCTTTTTCCTTGGAACAACTTTCCACCGCATGAATACCACAATCTACAGAAATTCAAGTCTCTATTATTATTAAAATTAGTTTATTGAATCAGTAGCCGAGCAGTCAGGCAGGGGGTGCCTGGCCGTACGTACACGTGCTTTGAGTGATGAAGTTCAAGACCATGACTGCTGTTTCTTGTATTCTCTCGCTATCTTTTAAATACCTCTGACCGTGTGGTCGTCCCGCAGTACAAAAAAAATTAATTTTTAATTTTTTAAATATGGTCTGCACCCCTTACACGGCCATTCAGGGTGATTCACCAATACAATTAATTATTTACATTATTACAATCTCCTAAAACATACAAAATCAGCATACAGTACATTTGATGTCACATAATTAACCCATACAGATAGGTTATATTTACAAATTTGGGTAACCTAAGCTTTAACAGTCCAGACAGTATGAGTCAGGAGTGAATCTTGATACCCTTCAGTAGCTGGATCTCTCGTGCTCTCTCCACTGGATAGTAGATCTCACAGCTCCATCAATATGATGCTTTTCTGCAGTTTTTCCCAGCCGTATGATTTTGATTCGCAGAACTTGTCTACGGCAATCGTTAAGTCTGATGACAAGCTCGACTGTGTTTTCTGGGAACGTTTTTTGTAGTAGGATTTTAGGAGCATCAGTGACGAAGGCCATGTTGCTCCGTATTACTGTCTGATTTTCTGTTTGTTGGACGAAAAACCCTTGTTTCTGGGAGGGAAAAACCAAGCTACCCTCGCCTGAGACCGACTAACTCAGGCACGTTGTGAAAAGGCCCATAATAATTCCTCGCGTCATTGAGGGCATTCGAACTAATGTCTTTTCCACCGTGAAGGACGGTGATTCTACCAACTGCGTGATACCCACGAGGGCTCCGGAAACATGCTACTTAGACGACCTAGATTATCTGGTCCAGCTTGAAGAGGTAGCTGCGGATTAGCCCGTTTGCGTTCTGCTGTCGTGGGTATGCTGACGATATTGTCGATTCTTGGGCCATCGATGCGACCGGTTATAAGTTTTCAGCTGCAATCGGTTGTTTCCAAGGCATTACTTCAGCGTCGATCTAGAAATGGTATTTATTTTCCCAGTTATTCTGAGAAGCCATTTAAAGAGCCAATACTCTAAACCAAGAAATTTGTTGAAGTGGGTTTTGGGCGCTGAGGACGGATGATGGTGGAATATGGGATGAAAAAGGCGTTGCACATATCGAATAATAAGCTGAGGGTCATGTATTCCTGCGAGCTCTTGGCACAGCCATATTTCTGCATAGGTCTTCGCTCTGGTGACGTTGAAATGTAGGAAAAGGAAAATGAAGGACAATAGGAAAAGTACTTTTCCTATTGTCCCACCAACTATATTTTTTTTTAGCCAACAACCATTCATCAGATGGTTTTCATATTTACAAACAATGTCGTGGTTACACGATGTTCAAATAAACAGCCCTACTTACTGACAACCCAACGAATACTTGAGTAGGCTTTCCATGTAGTCTTCCTTTTCCTATCCATTAGTAATAATGAACTATCGTAATGGAATGTTTGATTTCCGAGGTACTTTTATCCTCTCTCTCTCTCTCTCTCTCTCTCTCTCTCTCTCTCTCTCTCTCTCTCTCTCTCTCTCTCTCTCTCTCTCTCTCTCTCTCTCTCTCTCTCTCTCTAGAATCCTCTTTCTTTTCTGCATGAGGACCTAATGGGGATGTGTTAGAAACAGACAGAAAAGAATAACGCCTACGTCCTTTGTTATGATGGGTCCCCAGAATTTATTTGTAAACGCTATTCTGCACGATTTCCTCTGGGATTTTCTTTTATCAAAAACCAAGTCGAAGGAAAAATTAAAATTAAGAAGATTTAAGCCTCGTTGAGAAAAAAACAAAAATCCAATCAGGAGAGCGGCAGAAAGTGTGTAAAATTCATGCTTGTGTCTCGTTGTAAAGGAAGGTATGGGACTGTTGAAGCAATTTGAGTGTGAATTTGACGAGATAAGAAGTAGTGACAGCCAAAGACACCGAGTTAATGTGCTGCATTCTACGTAGCGAGAGTCTCTAATAATGGACTGCAAATGCCACGCTGGCAGCATTAGAACCATCCCGGTTGCGAAAGAACTGCAAGACAAAATGAAGGAAATTAAAGCGAACAGATAAGTGATTCGATGAAGGTGCTTTTAAGGGACGAGCAGCTTCTGAAAGCGATGGCGGAAGTAGATACAGAAGGCAACGTACTGGACGAAGCCGTGTGAGAGATTCCAGGGGAGCTCCTTCAGCATATCTCGTGGCTTCATTCAGTCGTGAATTACTACTCTCAGAAGCGCAGGTGAAAATGAAAGTAGGAATTAGGAGGATGGGGGTTGAAATTTCTGTAAGTTTTGACGAGGCTTCTGGAGAGAGGAATTAGAGAGGAGTTCCCCCATGTAGGAGATAAGAACGTAGTCTAGGATTTGTAGAAGTGGATACGACTTTTCGTGTGGTTGAAGAAGCACTTTAGAAATGACGTTTAAAATTAATTAAATGCCTCTCTTTCCGATATTAACAGACCCACGTCTGTTAAAGTAATCATTAAAAAAAAAAAAAAGGTTATATCATAATCACCGGAACTGAACTCATCTGCCCATGTGGTAATATGTCCATAAAGTTGTGTGCTCTCTTGTCCAGTTGCCTGTTTCGCTGGACAAAAAAACTCAGTTTCCGTGGGAAAACCTTGCTGCCCACATCTGAGAGCAACTAATTCAGCCTCAGAGCTGAAAATAGTCCATAAAAGTTCCTCGCGTCATTAACGGGATTCGAACCCGTGGCTTTTTTATGCGGTATGGGGTGGACAGTGATTATAACGATTGTGCTATTCTCTTACACATTCAAGTTTAATAAAAAAAATGATTCTTGGAGAAATATGAGGTCGATATTTTCCTCATCTGCCTTCATTATAATTTGGTCGACCACATCGCGGCCACGTTGTGCATTAACTTGCATGAACTTTATGAGATTGGAGTTGAAACATAATCAGTTATTTTTTGTTGATTATGCCAGAAGCTATGACATACACGGATATGTCCATAAATTGCGTGTGTATTCTTTGGTTGATTTGCCTGTTTCATTGGAAAAAAAAACTAATTTCCATAGGGGAAAAGCATTGCTGTCCATTCCTGAGGCCAACTAACTCAGCCACAGATTGAAAAAACTCCATAAAAGTTCCTTGCATCATTGGCAGGATTCGAACCTGAGTCTTTTCCACTCGGTGTGGGAAGGAGGATGATTATTACAGCCCAGATTATTGAAAGGTAGCATAGACCTCGTGGATAGCATAAGGCTTATATTCACCATCATCTCCGCACTGGGTTGAAAAGAACCCCGTTAAAATCCCGTCAATGACGTGAGGAACTTTTTATTGGCTTTTATTTATTTTTTTTTTCTCCCACTCCGTGGCTGAGTTTATTCGGTCAAGCGAGGATAGCAAGTTGACCTCCCCCCGCTTCAAAGAAACTCGGGTGTTTCGTCAGAAAAACAGGCTAACCGACCAGAGAACACAAGAAGTTTTCAGACTTAATACACACGGGTAGGTGGGGTAATTTTTGTGTGGTGTCCCTTATATTATAGTTTCTCTTTTAAAAAGGTTGGAAATTAGCATGCAGCCAACTTCTAACTTGTAAATTTTGACGAACAGGAACTGTGATGAAGTCGGGCGATTTAATAAACATGAGGGATGTAGTGATCGCTTTTGTCTGTGAGGATTTTGCACCGATCCATTTTCAACAAATGTAAGGGAAAGCATTGAGGTGCACTTTCAATGTGAAATTTCGATAATGTGACACACTACGCATGAATTAGACCCAATATTAATCCAAACCACTCGTGCAGGCAGCAGAGGAGTCACCCCTCGTGCACCAAGACAGCTTATTAAAGGTTGCTCTCCCTGTGATGGATAGCTCTCTCTTGACTGATGGGTGGTCGCACCTGAGAGTTTTATAGATGAAATTCGTTGTACTTGTTAGCAGCAGTGGCGCGCTAAATAATTATTAAGTGAACAAAGTGACTGATGAGTGTCCTCTGGATGCCACTTAAGAGCTGATGGAAGGGAATTTTCCAGAATAAAAAAAAAATAAAAAAATACATATAGAACAGTTCAGCTCACTGCTGAACTTCTCTGTAGGATACTTCCACAGCTTTCCGTAATATTTTCGATCCATTAGGTTTTAAAAGATGCGTTTCCTTCACACCAGAGACATCCTGCTTCAGGCTGAAAAAAGGTCTTCAAAATGATGCAGAATGCTTTTATTTCATTAAACTTAGGTAGGCTTTTCTTTTGCTAACATGTTGCAGCCCCTGCTATTGTCGCTTGACCTGGTTTGTGTGCGATCTTGGCATAGGTAGGTAATATGTGCGGAAGGAATGAACTGCCCACTTATCTCGCCTGATACCGACTGACTCGGCCACGGTGTAGTAAAAGCCCATGAAAGTCTTTACATCCAGACGTGGAGTATTTCTCAATTTCGGCTGGCGAGGGAGTGAACTCCAAGATTTTTCTACACGGGTTGACAAGGCAGCCACACAATGCACAGTATGAAGTACATACACACGTGGATCACGCATGGGTATCCCACCTACAATACTAGTCATCTGTTCAGTGTACGATTTTACCCCTTCCAGGAGTGAAATCTGTCTAAATGTGCCTTATTTCTACTCTTAATCATTGCCTCTAAATCATTATCACTGAAGTCAGACTAACTGGTCTGTAGTTACCGACTGCATCTTAAAATCGCCTTTTTGTATTGGCGATACCTTGACACTTCTCCAATCCAAAGGAATCTCTCCCGAGGCCAAAGATGCCCTCATAATTAACTTTAATGGTTCAATACACTCCCTGGCAACTTCCCTCAAGATTATTGGGTATATGCCATAAACTCCGGGAGCCTTACTTGCCTTTATGCTGGAGAAATTTTCTAATAAACAGTCATCTGTAATTTCCAAATCACAAATTTCATATAGCTCAGTCTCACTTGCATAGCTTCTTCTCATCATGAAGGGTTTTTCGTCAGTAAAGACATATACAAAGTACATATTCGATTTACCCGCAACATTTTCTGGATAATGATAAGGGCATTCATACAAATTGGGTGTGTTCTGTGTTCGGTTTGCTGCAGTGAAAACCGAGTTTCCTGGAGACAAAACCATGCTGTTCTCTCCTGAAATCAATGAACTGCGCCGCCTTATGAAAAAGAAATATAAAAATTGCTCCCGTCATTGACTGGATTTGAACTCAAGTCTTTTCTACCCTGTGTGGGGAGGACGGTGATCCTACCAGCTGGCTATTGGATAGAAGATTCTAAGATAAACAGAGCGCACAGAGACAAAGTGAAAAGTGTGTTAGTTGTCTGACGGCGCTAGGGGTTTCCTCCATCTCCACGTTGTGTACTCTGTTTGTGTAGCACAGAACTCTGTGAAGGCCAGAGATTTAAAAAGTGTGTGGGGAGTGGAAGGATGTGTAGTGTTTTGTACCGTTGTTCTTCTGACCATTTAGCCGTTGGGCCCCTTTTGGGACCCACCGTTACCGCACTTGGCCCCGGGGAGGTAGGTCAGGTACCCAGTAGATTTTTGTACTCTGGCAGGCCCCGTCACCTAGTTTCCAAAGATTTCAGTGGCAAGGGCCTATGTGAAAAATAAATAAATAAAATAAATAAATAAATTAAATAAAAAATCAAAAATATATAGAAGGGGGTTAACGCTAGAATATAAAAGGCCAAGAGTAATATGTAAGCTTGGTTTAAATTTGGACGTTATTAATTGATAAGTTGTTTGGTGTAGACACTGCGAGATAGACAGAGTAGAGGGGGGAGTTGAAGGCTGAGGGGACGACAGAGAAGGCGACTCCAGAAGTTATTGAGGCGAGGGTCTACCTCGCCAGGCGGAAGAAGGGGGTGGCGGGGGGACAGGAACCAATCTCCTCCCCCCGACTGGGGAGGAGAGTAAAAGAAAACCAGGCTAGAGTGCTCGGTTTGATCGCCAATGTGGCTTGTGGCAGGAAAGTTGCTGGTGTCTCTGGTGTCTGGGTTTTGGAGTCTTCAGTGGGATCAGGTACTGGTTGATCTTGCCTGGAGATTCAGTTGCAGATATCAACCCGATGTAACTTGGATGAAGGAAGTGAATTTCAGTTCAACTCAGCTTCGATGACTTCGGCGGTCGATGCTACTGGAGAGGATGCCCAGAATCTGTCTCAAGTTATTGCTCTTGGTGGTGTAGGCTCCTTAATGTTCTTCGTCTGTTGAAGACATCCTGTGCAAAAGTGGTGAAGTATTTATAATTGTTATGGGTATGAATTAATGTATGTTCTTGATCCTTTGGCAAATTAATAATCTTTGTGATCAGAATAGATCTGAAGTCTTCATAGTCAGGACAGTCATACGGTGCCAAGATTCGTCAGTGCCACAGTGGCAGCGTGGATCATCTGTGATGCCCAGAGATGTTATTTTTTCTCGTATCGATTCGTGGCCTGTGAAGAGGTACATTATGTACAGGCCAGGGGAAAGAGACACGTTGTTTCCATAGACGGATATTTATTTTTCAAATTTAACAAGGCATGCGCTTGTAAGAAGCCACATCGCTGTTTAGTATGAGTCACCAATGCAACAATATTTTTCTTCTGATGTTGCTGTGCTTGCTAAATAAAAGTGAATTTATTATTTCTCATTAACAGTGACTTAAATTTGTTTCTGCTTTTAAATTAAACTGGTTTAATCGATTAATATCAACAAGTATTTGTTGAAATCATGAAATTTAATAAATCGCTTGATCACATTACTTGCATCGAAGTAAAAACCGACGAAACAGAAGAGCTGTCTGTAGCGAACTCAGTATAATGTTTTAAGAGGTTCGAGTTACGAGGATGTTGTTGCATCACCATTATCACTGGTAAACGTAAATTGGGCAAAGAAGCGGTTGAATGCCTGAAACATTGGCTCCATACGTGTACTCTTGTTGCTTTGTGACTCTCACAAACAGCTCAGTTTCTTATTGGGCGTGTCCCCCCCCCCCGTTTTAGTGGATATGGAACTACAATTTTAAATTTTATTGATGTAAAGAGACATTTATTTCGAATTTTCTTAGTATATTTAAAACATTGAAGTAGCTAAAACCTTTTGCTAAACCAAACATACACAGCTCTCTGATGTTTAAATCGAAACATAAATATATTGCCATCCAATTCATTTTCTTCTGATCAAGTTAAGCGCCCTTTTGAGAAATTTTCGATTTCTGATTCTCTTGTCAAAGAATTTGGAGACCTAAAACGTATTATCAATCACAGGAGGCGCTTCATGCTAGTAGCAACAGCCTAATTTAGGAAAAATTGGCAAACTGGACCTTGGAAATAAATTCGATACATTAGCATAATGATTAACGGACTAATCTGCATGCCCAAGTACATGACCTCATTAAGCTTTTCTGCATTTTACCATGAAACTTGACCTGCCCCTCTGCTGTAACTCGTACATCCTTGAAAAGCCCTTCGCACTTATGTAAATACTTTTATCAGCTGACGTATTCGTTCAATCGAAGAACTACAACGGATCAGTCATCTTACCGGCTAAAACTCCTGAGAGTTTTCTGCGTCAAAACAACTATGGCTATGCGCCCTCTTATGTTTATAAACTGCGCGTTGTTTGCCTGTTTTGTTCATTAAAAAAAGCAGAAACTGTTCAAACTTGTATCATTGACAAACAAAAACACGCTACTCTCATTTGATCTCAGTGAGTTCCCCGCTAATATTTAAATATTAAATCAAATCGCTTTGTCTGAATACGCTCTTTCTGTTTAAGATAAACCACGGTTCAAAGTATGGATCAAACGTTCTTTCAGCCTCTAAGTTACGCTGCCAATGCGTAAATTCCCTTCTTTTT
Source organism: Mastigoproctus giganteus (assembly GCF_048544385.1). Taxonomy (NCBI): domain Eukaryota; kingdom Metazoa; phylum Arthropoda; class Arachnida; order Uropygi; family Thelyphonidae; genus Mastigoproctus; species Mastigoproctus giganteus. The sequence goes on along the minus strand of NC_143585.1, from coordinate 7,638,685 downwards.
CGCCTCTTTTCCCAGATAGTTGAAGGGAGGAATGTTTGCATTTATTTAACATTTGATATGATTGCAGTCGTGCGTGCTTCTTAAAACTGTTGGAGAACAAACTGAATCATCGCAGCTGTTTTTCTTTCCGAACACACCACTCTTACGATTGCAGTTGTAGTAATGGCAGACGTGCTTTCTACACGCCTTTGGTATTCTTCCACACTCACCACGTCCATCTGACCGCCTGCACTAACCCATCTACACAACGGTTGCCATGCCTTCGTTTCTGTTTTATCGTCAAATTAAGGGTCCGCCGAATGCGAAAACAGGGCGCCACTTTCGGGCTTTCAGTGAGTGCCGGTTCCGAGAGAAACCTTCGCTCATCAGTAGACCCACGAGGAATAGAATTGGGAGCTGTACCGCGTCAGTTCCGATGGCGATCACACACCTAATGCACTTTATCTCACTTCGAGCTAACGGCTGGCGAAGTTCCGCTACGCGAGCGTATCCTGTCAGAGATATGGGATGCCGTTCCGTGAAGTTCAACTGCTTGGTTCATTGCTTCGGTAATTTCGTCACAGACGCCACTTCCGGAACGCTTGTCATGCACTCCGGAACAGTTTTTTTTTGGCTTCCCTGTAAGGGTATGTATACTCGATGTCCGTGAGTAAACGAATTGGTAAACAAAAGAGAACCATTCCCAACCGGAGTGCACGTTTTCTCTATAAGCACGTGGAGTCTTTCTCTTCAAACGAGTTCTTTGTTTGCAATATGGAAAAGGAAAATGTGTACCGTTCCCAAATATTGAGGCTTGAACTGCAGAAGAGCGAATCGTTGTGGTTATTTTATTTATTTATTTAGAACCATCGTTATACATTAGAGTAAAAATATTTGTTTACTTCCTTCGCTTATATTATAGCCATCTATTTGCACCAAATAATAAATATTTCTTTAGGAACATTATTTTCAGAAATTTCTGACACAAGAAACAACAAAATGCAGTGGCAGACTTTAAAATAAAATTTCAAATCCATTGATTACAGAGTGCAAAAAAAAAAAAAAAAAAAAAAAAAGAAACTTCAAATGACACTATTGAAATACAATGTAGAGCAGCGTGGTTCTCAGACCTATCATCATTTACTAAATGTCTCTAAAGTCTCTTTTCAGGGATAGGTTTCACGCGGCTTACCTTTCCATCTTCCTCTATTCCCCGTCGTCCTGTACCCTCATTCTTCCCATCAGCTTCACCCTTCCATCTTTTTATGTGGCTTGCCTCCATTCCTCCTTCCTTCCGCCTTCAATCCAAAAGCTTTTCTTATTGAGTTTCCTCCCCCCCCTCTCCACACGTGTCCAAACCAGTTTAGTATTATCCTTACTGTTCTCTCCAACACACTATTAACTGCTAACGCCTTTCTGAAATCCTCACTTATCCCCTCTCTCAGTGATATTCCCGCCAACCTTATTTGCATTCTTATCTCAATTCTCATTAGCATAATCTTTTCACTGTTCCTCGATGCTTGAGTTTCCGCCCCCATATAGAAAATCTGGCCTTGTCACTGTCTTATTAGATTTAACTTTTAATTAGCTTGTCATTATTTTATTACACATAACAACCTCTAGCTCCCTTGTGGTGGTTGATCTAAAAACAGTAGAGGAAGAAAGATTTGGGAGTAATGATACGGTCGGATATGAAGTTCTCCAAGCAGTGTAGAGACGCGGCACGGAGGACCTATGGTGTCCTATCAATGATTTATCGAACATTTGCTTGTAGAGAAAGAAAGGTCATTATCCCACTGTATAAGGAAATTGTAAAACTACACTTAAAATGCTGTGTTCAAATGTGGAGACCACACCTAAAAAGGGGCCAAAGAAGGGCGACGCACCTGGTGAGATCGGCAAAAGGCACCTATATGAGGAAGGACTTTGACTATGTGGGTTGCAGAGTTTAGAAATCAGTCTAAGCTTAGAGGAGATTTCATTGAAATATGTAAGGCTCTAAGAGGTGAAATTTTTACTGTTAGAAGTAATTAAGGACCACAAGTTCATGCTACCTTGGGGAGGGGGAAGAAGTATAGATTGGATTGTAGGAAGTTTTCTTTTAGCTTTCTTGCACAGCTAATACTAGTAGTTAATACTAATATCAGACTATTCTGAAACTGTTCTCATTATCTTTTTTTTTGCTGTGAAATTCTTAACGTTTAAATCACTTGAAATAAAAGCACTTCACCATTGCAGGTTTAGAATCTACATATTTATTGACAATAGAGTTTAACAATCATACGCTTCGTGGATGTTTCCTCCTCCGCTTCTTCGTTGGTTGTAATTCTGCACTTGCAGAAGCTTCCGTAGCCGAGTGGCCAAGTACATCTACAGTCGCATACGCTCTGAGTAGACCGGGAGGTCAAGCCCCTGACTGCTAAATACGGTAGATCTGTCAACCATGGACTGGACCAGAGTGGCAGATTATGGTCCATTTTCCCTCAACATAGATTGTTGAGCGAGAAGCTTTCCATCCTGCAACGGATTGATAATGGCTGCAGTTTACCTTTTTTAAACCTTCACAAAACACAAAAAAAAAAAAAAAAAAAAAACTTAACTAACTCTGAAGAATCGGTGAAGAAAACATCCGCGAAACGTATGATTGTTAGGCCCTGTTACTGATAAATGAATTCTAAATCTTACACAAGAAGTGCTTTTATTTTTAATATTTTTTTTATTTGATATTTTCGACCGTTTATAAAATTTTAACTTGAAATTTTCGTAAAGTATTCATTTGAAATTTTTAGCACGGTTGTCACCTTCGAACCCTAACATTTTCAAGTTTGCCATCATTCTTTGATGATAAACTGGGTACGAGTGTCCGAAGTGTTTTTATTTTAATTTCTGAAACCAAACATTGTACTTGCATAGAACTTGAAAGCACATTATATTACTGATAATTAGTGTATAAATATGAAAAGAATATAAGAGGAATAAAGGATTAACCTCCTGGCTTGTAGCCGTGAAGGGAGTTGTATACAATGTGCCTTCTGTACCAATAAAGAATTCTAAAACAAAGGAGTACTTCTCGATAAATGAGATCAACTTCCAAGTCCATTGATTTTGTTTCAAATATTTCTTCTGATTTATTAAGATAAAATATTCATTTCTGGAAGTACTTTAGAAAGTAGGAGGGAAAGTTCGAAAAGTGTTTCCGCCTAAAGATACTTAAGATTATAATTTTAATTCAGTTTCAACATTTGAATGCTTAAATCTTTAATTTGCGGCTTTATTGATCAATCGCGCCTTCTAAAAGCGTCAGATATATAGATAAAGATTATTATTATGTTTGCGATGCAGATTAAAGAGACTGTAATAGGTCCTTTATGAGGCATTAATGCATCTCATGTATTCTGTGATTGGCTTTTTTGTAATCCGATATTATGGGACAAAAGCATTACACAACCTTCGCTCGAGGTTATAGTGCCCTTTCCGCTCACCCCACGTTTGATTTTCTTCCAGAGTTAACAAATAAAATATTTAGTGTCCTTTCTGCCAACTCTACCATTTTTGGTTTTGATAATTTGGAGTGCTTAATTATCGCAATAGATTAATTAAGGGAGTTGATTCATCCGGAATCCCTAGATTAACTATCACTTCATTTAAACTTTTGTAATAGTCCTGTTTATATCGCAGGTTAGTGCGGTTTGTGCAGTTGTTGGAAATTAATTAAGAAGTTGAAGAACTGGAATCTAGCCTTGTCTGGTGCACCTCGAAGAAGAAGAAGACTGTTCCTTATCGCTGTGTACTAGAAGAAAGAAATAATAAAAAAAAAAAAAGGGTTTAGAATTCACCAGAAGATTGGCATTAAACACCAGTATGCACCAGACGTTTAACTGTCTTCTAAGGCATTATCACCCCCCTCCCTTTATAGTGTGTGAGCGAAAGTAGAAAGCGAACTTGCTTCATCTGTTAGTGGTATTTTTAAATGCAAAATAAAAGATTTTTGGAACAAAGGTCTCAACTTGGTTCTCGACTTCTGTTTCTAGGTCTGCTTCAAATAACGAAATCACATCAATAATTTCTATAGAATTTCCGAATATTTATTGATTGATTGAAATTCTTCGTCTCGGTTTTGGATTAAAACTGTTTTAAAATTTGTGATTCTGAAGTGTTGATTTTATGACTTGTTTTGAAAATTGCTATTTATGAATATTTTAACACGCAGACAGCGAGATCCTCACTACGCTGTCTGTCTTCTATTTAATTGATAAATCGCGATTGCGTGCTTTCTCCTACGATGTTTTTATCACAAAATGCACGTGAGTTCAGATTTTACTCCAATGTATGAGCAAATATGACGCTGTTGCGCTATTTTTATATTCCGCATAGCACCGTTAGGAGCTTGTGAGCTGTTACGTACATCTGAGTCTTTGAATGGCATCGCGGAGGAATAAACTGATGCAATGGGAATTTGGTCCCCATTATCTGCGTGAATTTATTATCGTTTTTTTCACTGCGCACAATAAATATATTAAACAGGATCGGACGGTTCGCAAGAAATCTTGTCTTGCTACCTCAGTGAGAAACCAATGAATGACAGCAGCAGAAATTTTAAACTTTAACTGGATTAATCAATTATCTTAGGTTGGCGACTAGGATAACCCTAACTATAATCACCAGACATTGCTGAAGCCAGGCTTTTTGGGTAGCACAGTTGGTAGGATTCCCGTCGATGATAGGAGGAATTTTTATGGGCCTTTTCACAACGTGGCCCAGTTAGTCGATCTCAAAAGAGGGTAGCATGGTTTTTCGTTCAGAAACCAGAACATTGACCTCAGAACACACGCAGTTTACAGACAGTAAACCCTACCACTACATCTACATTCTATAACTAGATTTTTTTAACTCACACCCCAGCCAGGTGGTTTGTGTGATTTGAAAGTCAGCGCGGCCAACTTCCAGAAGCACTGAAATCATGTGCTGTAAAAAATAAAAATAAATAAATAAAAAAGGAGTTCTGTAATTTCCAAATATAAGAATGCTTAATTCCTTCTATATTGATCACACTCCAACGATAGTTATCGTCCTCACTTTACGACATTACATAAGGGACATTAGAGAAGCTCTCTGTATGGCAGTGGTAGTGTATAATGGTTTGCGCGAATGAACTTCCGTTTATATAAAATGATATCAACTCTTCACTTTATACAAACAGAACGGACAAAGCGTGTATTCATTGAGTCATCAGCTAAGATTCTGCAAATAGCAATTAAGTACCCCTTACGATGTTCACACAGTGATTATGTTTCTTATATACTGTATATTAAAAACAAATTCACGTGAGTATGATAACCTATTAAAAGAAGGCTTAGAGACATATTCCTATCCTGAAACTTTTTGACGGTGAAACCATGCCATTAATTAAGGACGAAAAGGCTGCATGACGCAGTCAGAGCGCTCCGAAAGCGATGCACTTTGATGCCATCTTACGTTTAACCGTCACCTGATGCCACCGTTAATAGCGCTGATGTATATATATATATATTTTAATTTAAATCAAACTGAAGTAAACACTTCTCCAGAAATAGCAGTACATAATGGAGGGGGGAATGGACAAAAAGTTAACAGTTCGTCCACACCGGAACGAGATCACATTTGTGATCTCATTCCATGTATGATGGACGCACAGGACCACACTATGATTATGGGTCCTAGCAAAATCACCTAAGAGCATCAAGGACTGGCAAGCAGGAACCTCGAACTGGCTTTAGCACAAAGGGATATGTTTCCTGGATAATTTCGTTTCTGTAGGTCTTGTATTTGCACATTCTCTCACAGTCAGTATCCAGCTTGTCAAAGAATTCAGCGGTGTTCTGAAGGGAACATCCTTTAAAGGTGCGTGAGTCTCTTTTCTTAAACTGGAGAGGCGAACTATTACTTCTGAGTGTTCCAAAACACACCGTTTTCGTGATAGTAAAGCTGTCATACTTGCGACTTCGATCTGTGTGATGGTAATCTTAGCAAGAGTGGCAATACTTGTTCCGATCAGGTGAAACTACCAAGATGTTCATCCTAGGCAGACAGGGAGAATTCTCCTGTAGATGGTAATAAGCTTCCTCAGAATGGCGTTGATCCACTGCAGGAGCTGATACTCGAAGCCAAGGATAGTCCTAACCTGTGGCTGTGCATTAGAGGTCCAAAGGACCAAGCCAGTTGGGGGAACACGCACCTTACGATATACTGGTTGATTAACGTGGGATTATAGATACCAGTAGTCAGTTTCTGTTTACCTCTCCATAGAGTAGTGAGCATTTTCCTCTTGGAAATGGCAAATTGTTGAGTTAAGGCAAGGTAATCATCCCAAGATCTTCATGATGCTCTGCTCGACTGTTGAGGGAAGGTCACTCCATCAACGCAGTCTTATGTCCATAGTGTCATTATCTTTTTACCTTTTTTTGTGAAGATTATTTGCGCGGACTTGGATGGGTTGAGTTCAAAGCCGATAGTTTGATGTATGCACTTAGCTCCGAAATCTCTAGTGAAGTATTCTTAGAGGATTCTGACTCACTCGTAACATCCTGTGTGGCGAAAAAACATCTTTAGATCACCTGCATAGGAAATGAACTTATGCAGCGACAGGAAGGGAACAAGGGTGACCCCAAAGAGAATGGCAAAAAGTACACCACCCTGAAGCATTCCTCTGTTCGCAGCGAAGTTATTCTCCATTAGCCAGTTAGATTTCTCGGTTAGTTAGAAATTCTGTGAGGATGTCTAAGAGAGGAGCTATGATCTGGAAATGATTCTCCACATTATCGAGGAGCTCGTGATTAGAAAGTCGATAAATGCTGCTTTAATGTATGCATGATTAGCTACATGATTAGTTACGACCTGCATTGCTTCAGAAGCAACATGAACTACAAAGAACGTTTTTACCTTAAGAACTAATAATCAATAATTTTAGAGATTAATCATTTGAAGAACATTCTCCTCCGAAAACGTAAGATCATCGCAACATCCCATCGCCATCGGGATGCTCAACAACTGCTGCAAAGTTGGGGCGAAAAGATACTATTATATTCTCCTTATATTTTGCGCCTATCTTTCCTCCAGTACTTTATTTTTATTTATTTATTTTTGTTCGGGTTGAGCAGCCAATTCAGGGATGCCAGTTTGAATCTTCATACGCGACAACCGAAACTGCCAGAAGATCATAGCATTGCTTGAATACGACCAATTATTGCAATTGATCGTCTTGATCACTGTGGGAATAGTGCGTTGCCTTGTTGGGGATAATGCTGATCGACGATAGATGCCGGTTATTGTGGCAGCTTGGTTTTTTTCGTTGCTTGTGTCTGTAGCTTGTAGAATGCTTGGGAAAGGACCTTCGTAGTGGGGAATGATGGAAATTCGGAATGATGGAATGATGGATGTCACATAGTATTTAGTTGAATTATTGGCGAATAATTCAACTAAATAACCAACATTAAACTTTAATCCACCTTCTACGAAATTCGTAGAAGCGACGGGATTTGAACCCAGACTTTTTGAAACAACAAGTGCTGAACTATCAAGGATACCTGTAAGTATGAGTAGATAAAGATCAGACAGACACCCTTCTGCATGGTTTAATTAAATTCACTTATTCGTAAATTCAGGGTATCATCCGATCTTAAATAATCTGTAAAAGCGCATATTTATCGTATTTCATACCCAATGGAAAAGTAAGTGAAAATGTAAAGATGTCCAGTCCGTGACGGTTGTTTCCAGAAGTTATTGGCAAATTACGCCAAATTATTTATCGATTAATATGCGTTCAATATGAAAATGATTATTTGTTAACTTTTCACACTCATCTGATTAATTCATGGTGTCGGAATCCAGACAAGGATGCAGTCCCATCACCACTTCTCTCCCCGATGCGCCGTGGTTGCGGGACTACTTTTACTCCAAAACCAGCTTTCAAACGGAAAATAAAGCTGTTTAGCACTAAATCTATAGTGGAGGATGCAGTCGCTCTAAATAAGGTTCTTATTCCGACGGCACATGGCTCTTACACTTAATTCCTGTCATCTTCAGTATGCACAGAACCTTCCCTGAAAGCTACTCAGACGTGCCGATTGGGACGTGAGCGGCGTGTCCGCCAAAGCAGTCTGCGCTCGCCTCCGCTTCATAAAGGAAAGGCAGACGTCCTTAAGTGTTTTCAAGTAGCTCTGATGGGTTCCCATGGAGACAGCTAGCGGAGCGGGCTTTCCGATAGAGTAACGGTGAGAATAGAAATGAAGCTGCCTTATTTACTTACAAACGTTGGTGTTTGCAGTTGGTTCACTACGGAGAAGACCCCCAACAGCGATTCTTCAAAATATTACCGTGACACTTGTCCATCTTGGGATGATCTCTATGTGTTTTTGTACCATCGATGCTTTCTTACATCTAAAGCAAAGGGATTTGCGTGCAATAGATGAATATCACTTCGTGGTTTGTTTATCGGATAATTGGGACAGCGATAAGTTTGTTAATGTGCATCTCCCGAGTTCAATAGCACACACAAAGCGATTTGTCCTCTCCATCTCGGAACTTGCCAATTTAAATTATTAGGTATTTTTTTTGTCACCTGCTGCTCTCATTTATGTCAGTTGCCTTTACCTCCTGGAAGGAATTACGAGGGTTGTTTGAAAAGTAAGGTGACAGATATGTTTTCTGACATAACTGGATTTACAGACTCACAGTTATCACTTTAAACTGGATTTCAAACTGCTGGAGGGTAGAGAAATATATGTAACTTTAAAAGGTAATATTTCATATTCTTCGAAACCTGATATTGGTGTACCACAGGGCTCGTCATCCTTGGCATCTTTGTTATTTTTAAATATATGTTGCTGACTCACCTAGTACATTCAATGCCAAAACCTTTTGAAATTGTCATCAGCGGATATTTAAACGTATGTTTATGTAAATGTAAGTTGTCACATAGTATTATCACAAGTTATTGAGTATCAGATAAATACTGTATGCTTTTCTGGAGCTTCTTGATAGATCCGATAATTGGGAAGACAGTTTATCTTTCCGATTTTCAAAAAGTTTTTGTCTCGTTTAAAAGGAGCCGCCATTGAGAAAATAAAGGAAATCGCTGGTGTGTGTTAAAGCAACCATCTAAAAGTATACAATGTGTCGGTACGCCAAGAACGAGACTGCAGGAATTTAAAGCAAAGTGTGCGTCGAAATAGAATATCGAGTACGCGGCAGATGGCTGAAACATTTAATTTAGGCAAAGAAAGTCCCAGTTTCAATCGAACTCTGCAGCCTAAGTTGAAGACTCTGTGATTTGGTAGTCGTGGTCCTATACGAAAGCCACTTTTCTTCTGTAAAAAATCCAGACGGTTCGACTGGAATGGTGCCGCCAACGCCAAGGCTGCACTGTGGAATAGTAGAAAAAGATCATCTGGTCTGACGGGTCTTGATTTACACTTTTTTACACCAATAGTAGGATGAAAATGTGGCATGAACCTCATGAAGCTATGCAACCAAACTGTCTCGTATCCACCACTCAAGCGGCTGGAGATGGTATTTTATCATGGCATGAGGTAAGTTCTGTTGGTACGGACCCGTTCCGCTCATAACGCATTGTATTACCTCCAATTAATATCTTTCTATCGTATCTTCATTTTACCCGGATTACGATGAATTCAACACGAGAATGCAACTGTCCACATGCAAAAATTGTATTGGAATGGTTTGGGGAACATTCCCAAGATTTCCAATATGTAACTAACTCTCTTAATTCTTCAGACTGAATCCAGTTGAGAATGCCTGGGATATGTTGGAAAGGACAGCTCGGCTTCGTATTTCAATACCGACCATAATAAATAAATACATTTTTTTCTGTTTATACTCCGGCACGACAGCCAAGTCAGTAGAGTTTACAATAAATCGTCAATACAAATATTTGTCGTATTTAGTAGTCACGGGCTTGAACCCCGGTCCACTCAAGGAATGCATGCTATGCACTCTCGCTCCTGAACACTCGGCTACGTCAGGCCTAAAAACATCAGCTGATAAATGTCCTGATGGAAGAATAGTTAAATGTGGAGCTGGGTTCCTTGAGGTATCTGCTGAAATCTGTGCTACGGTGTATTCATGTGTAATTCGGAAAAAAAGGTGGTCCTATTTACATAATAAGAATTTTCTAATTTTTTGGTCGGAGTGTGCCTATTAAGGGATTACCATGGTCACCCTATGCAGGTTGCCAAAAGTTATAAAGAAAAAAATATCCAAAAATGTGCAATACGCTGTTTGTTTTAAGAGTGAATTAAAATATAATGAGAAATCATATCACGAGTAGTGAATTCTTTCGGCCTGAAATGCTGGATGAAAGCAAAATTTTGCAATTACACGGGACTGTTAATAGCTCTAACTTAGTCTCAAAATCTGAGAGAAGAAAATCAAGTGTACAAATATATGCTCTTCTTTATCTGTCAGTTCGGCCCATCCCTTTTTTTCTCTTAAGATTAATCATTAATATCTTTTTTTTACCTCTTTCAATTAATATTACTAAGGTTCCGTGTTGATTTCGGAATCGATTCCTTGCCAGAGCTGTTATTTCAAATTCCCCCAACAGATGAAATTCAGGGAGCAAGGTCGAAGTGTGTGTGGTGCATGGTCAATTGTAACCACTTCTCGGCCTTCTGAACTGATTGAACCAAAAAAAAACAGACTTGTTTGTTAGATATGACTGTTGGATCATACAATTTACAGTTGCTAGTGAATCTATATGGGCTTAGGCTCAAGCAGCCCTTGTAAGAAAAATATTAGATCAGCAACCCCAGATATCGCGATCCTACAGAGAATGAATCACTGTTCTTTCTTCAACAGGGTTGTCAATAAAATTTTAATTAAACCTTAGTTGAGGAATTAAACTAGTTTTTCTGTCTTTTTTGTTATTATTAATTTGCTAATGATTCCTCTTGATGTAAGATATTCTCTGAGGACATTAACTTCATAAGTTTTTTCTTAGTTATAATTTTCTCTTATGTTCCCTCAGGTTTATTCAAAGTTTTAGACTGTGGTAGGAATTATTCCGAATCCAAGCTAACCTTTAGAAGATAATCTAAAGTTTTCTTCTAAAAATGCATTGAGAAATCCTTTACAGCATAAACTGTTTTCCTAAATTTCACCCATATATGAGTACTACACAAGATTTTATTTACTAATTTATAGATTACTATTTTGTACGAAAAATTGTAAATTTTAATTTTCATTTGAAGCCTTAAGAATTCAGATGTGGGTGGAGAGGTGGTTCAAAATAAGGTCCCAATGCACGATGGCTTTTCAGTCGACAGACAGAGATATGTTTTGGAAATTTTGTTCAGCGAACAAAATTTCCAACGCATATCTCTGCTCATTACTGATCGCATCAAAATCCCCCCTTCTCTTTCTTTCATATCTTAAAACTGAAATATTCACTAACGAAGAAGACAATAATGATCTTTATAATAGTACATTTGAGATACCAAGATGCAATGATTAATTCCAAGAATCTGCACGTACTTTCTAACAAAAAATGAACTTAAAAAAAATTACGTGACTCTGTTAACAAAAGTGTCGACCATTTCAGTTGTATAGAATTAATTTCTTTAAATGCATTACAGCTTTTCGTAAAAGATCTCCTCTTGTCTGTAGAATTTGGCTCTTGAAGGGTCTGCTGGGATTGGCGTAGACCAATCCCAGCAGACGAATTGTGTCTTGCGACGGGACTGGCCACGGTAAATGATGAAGCGGCAATTTGGGAAATGCATAATGCCCTGCCGGCTCAACAAATTTCTCGGAACCTAATTAAACGCGCATCTCTCATTAGCAGAGCTGACAAAGGATATGAAAGTTATCGTAACCCTGCTCGTTAGAGCGAGCGGAATCCTAAAATGGTGCGCGTCGTGAACATTGTGTGCGGCCCGCAACTGGGTGCCGATTAGAGCAGAACTTTTTTTAACTATTTTAAATTTAAAAACAGGATATTTTCTTCTGAAAACTACATCACAGTGAACGCAAGTTTATTGAGCTTCAAATGGAATAAGTTCTCTTACAATTATTAATTACAGTAAGCTCCAATACAGGAGTAAATACCTGTGTTGGTGAGCTGGGTTGAAGTTTATGGGATGAAAAATTCAGTTATCTCACTGGAAAGAAATCTGACACCTCCTACCGATATCAGCTAACTGCATACCTGAATGAAAATAATAACAGTATCATTGGTTTTATACTCACTGGCTCATTTCCCCAGACAATAAGCCAGAGAATACAAAATTGTTCTTTGATCATAGCCATAAGCCCGAGAAGAGATAATACAAAATTATATATTCAGGGGATATTCATGTGTTGCTGTGATGCATCCTAGGGTTCTCCTCCCCCCACCCCGTTAGCCGCTTTGCACGTCTTGTGTTGAAGTTTATTCCAAAACTGGCCATTTGTATGTAGCGTATTGGGTGCGTAAATGTTATGATGTGTTCTGCTGTTACGTTGGCGGCCGTTACCTAGCTCTTAGTAGGTGGAAAACGGCAACATCTGATTACCAAAATCACCCCCCCCCCAATTCTGCCACGTGGAGGCGGCCAGGATCTACTGTCTCTTGTTGCTCTTTCCCAGGACAAAGTCCCAAGAAAGAGCAATTTAAAGAGAAAATGAAGTTAGAAGTAAAGAAGGAAGACTATGGGAATTTGGAGTGGAATGGAAAGAGATAGGAAAGGGGAGGATCAGATGAAAGGATTCACCCTATAAAAAGAAGAAAGGATAAGCAAATAAGAATATAGTATAAAGAATAAATAGGAGAGTGCTTCTTGCTCTTCAAGCACAAAACTTTGATACAACCCTAAATCTTCAGGATCAGGAAAGAGTTCCTCAGTGTAGAATACATCGAGCAGAACAATTAATTTTCCATTGAAGGAACACAATCATTATATACATCAGCAGATATTTATATACTGAATAATCTAATAGCACTAAGTTCATATTTACACAAAATTACAGCTAAAAATTCTAAAGAGATCAACGTCATCCCTTCAATGCTCGTAGTAACCGTCTGCCGTCATGAGGTAGCATCACCAAATACGGAGGATGTTGAAAGGTCAGGGAATGACCACCGCATATCCCCGGAGCAATATGGCCTTAGTTGCTAATGCTCCTAAAAACCAAACAACAAACAAACAAACAATGAGGTAGCATAGTTGGTAGAATCGCCGTCCTCCCACACTGGGTGGAAAACATCTCAGTTCGAGTCCCGTTGATGATGTGAGGAATTTTTATAAACATTTTCACAACGTGGCTGAGTTAGTTGGGCTCAAGTGATGGTAGCGTGGTTTTCTCTCTCTCTCTCTCTCTCTCTCTCTCTCTCAGAAATCAGGCTTTTCATCCAGCAAAACAGAAAATCGACCACAGAAGACGCAGTTTACAGACAGTATACACGGAGCAATATGGCCTTAGTCGCTGATGCTCCTAAAACACAACGACAACAACAGTTGTCGTTGTGTTTTAGGAGCATCAGCGTTTATCTCAATTATTCAGAAATTGTCATTTTAGAGAAATAAACAAATAATTATCATCGCAGCAGTGAAAATGGGATTTATTTTGAGCTAGGCCACTACCCTCTCTTTTCATGAAAATGTTCTTTCACAGGATTTCCAGTTCAGCGAAGTGTGCAGTTTTGACGTCCTCAGATAACTATGAATTCCACATTTTTCTCAGTCGGACACTGTAATATCTGCACCCTGAATGATAATAAACAATCGCACTAGCTTGCACCTTTAGATAAGACTGTTTTTTTTTTTTTTTTTTTTTTTTTACATGCGTAAAACTATATTTGGTTTTCATTAACCAATCAGTACACTGTTCTAGTTTTACAACTAGCTACATCAGCATCCGGTGGTCTAGATTCCTGTGTATGTGAATGATTGGAGTAATATCATAATACTTGTATATGATGTTACATCCGATATATACAAATATATATATATATATCGCTGAATTTTTTTCTTATAGTTGATAAAAGAAGATGAATGTGGACTGGAAAGACCGCTTTCAATATTAGAATACTCAAACAAGTTTCTCAGACAAGAAAGTCGTGTCAGAAGAGTTAAAATCTTTTGACAGGGATTTTCAGAAAAAAATTTAATAACAACAGGACTTTACGCTGAAAGGAAGGAGAGATTTTTAAAAGATTCATTTCTCCCCTCTAGGTCTTTATTTGTTAATTGTCATTGATAGCAGTGTTTATTTATAATAAAAGTATGTACACTTCAAAGAGCGATTTTTCTAGCCTAGTGCTCCTGCGCATTTATCACCCTCGATCCAGTGCTTTTTGTATTTAGAGCTTAAAAACATTCTTTTCTTTCCTCTTTAAAAGGGATAGTAGTAGTAGTAATGGAGGCATGTGATGCAAGAAAGCAAGCATATGAGTTTATGTAGCATCAGCCAAGAAAAAAAAATACCAGTTTCACACGTCCATTCCCTCTAAACGTTTGTCCAGTTCCTCTTTGAATTTATTTAAGCTATCAACTTCCACAACGGCAGATGGAAGTTTGGTCCAGAAATTAACCGCCCGCTGGCTAAATGCAAATTTCCGCACATCTATTCTACAACTGTCTTTCCTCAATTTGAATTTATGCCCCCTCACTAAGGCCATATTGCTCATCAATTTGAATTTCTGCCCCTTAGTCTCCAGCTGCTGCAATTTGCAGAACTTAAGCCTTTCTTGGTAAGAGGATGCCTTTGTTCCCCTCACCAATCTTGTTGCCCTTCTCTGTACATGCTCAAGCAACTCTACATCCTTCCTAAAATGAGGCCTCCAGACCTATACGCAGTACTCAAGGCGTGGCCTGACCCATGCCTTATACAAAAGGATAATCACCTCCTTTTCCCTGCTAGCAAAATGAATGAAGGAGAAACTTTCAAGATACTAGAAGCACGGAATAAATTCAAACTAGGAAAAAATTAGCCATTGAGTTGTTAATCATTTGAAAAAATTTCCTTCGTGGATAATGGTGGCTGACGTTGAGGAAATTTAAAAAGATCTGCTGGGTCAGTAACTGTGGGAAGAAGGGGGAAACATAAACTATACTATTATTTAGTTAATTTGAAAATTGTACTAAATTGGTACACAATGCTTGTTTCACTCATTAAGCATGAGACCCTATTGCTGTTAGCCAATTCGACATGCGAGTCATTGCCATACTGTAACGTTACGTGAATTTTATCGTTGAGCGTTATTATCCACTCCACTGGTTGGTGGTGAACTGTTATCGGTGTGGAGGACTTTGTCATTTTTTTTTTTTTTTTTTTTACTTATATAATCAACATTTCAAGAGGGACTGTCTTGGTCTAACTGTTATTAACTCCCATTAGTCTGTTAAGTATACCATATAACTTATCAGAGTAACGAATGTTGTGCAAATAACCTATACTCACAGTTGAGATAAGATTAAGATGTGTAATTAACCTAATTTTTAATGTTAAACCTTCTAATGTTGTTGTTATTGTTGGGTTTTAGGAGAATCAGCGACTAAGGCTATATTGCTCCGTGTATAACTGTCTCTAAATTGTTTGTGTTCTGAGGTCGATTTTCTGTTTGCTAGACGAAAAACCCGAGTGGGAAAACTTCTAATACCATTGTTTATTACAAACCAACACGAATTCTGGCTTTGTTTTGTTAACCTCTGACCTTGTGACCACGAAGGAAGACATTGGAAATACATGTTCCACGGCTGTATGTCAACGTTCAGTGTAGATAACACTGGTGATCACAAAAACGAAGTTCATGTCGTCCTAAATAGAAAAACATAAACAATAAGTTATAGCACAATAAGCACAAAGATCATATAAATATCAGTTAAAATAAACTTAATTTTTGAACGACAACTAATGTTGACGAACGCTGATTCATTCCGTGTTATATCTTTCAACCCGCATTCTAGGAAAGCCCGGTTATCTTCCTTGGAGTGTACATTTTCTACTCGACCTTCGTCAAGTATCCTTATTTTTATGTTTATGATATCTTTCATTTTGTTGAACTATTCGGAGAACGGGTCAACGAGGTCCGTCTGTTATGGTAGTTAAGATGGCGCTGAATCTGCTTACCTAACGAGGTAGATCAATTAACCTATATTGCGGAAAAGCCTTAACGTGAAACTGATTGCGCCATCTTCCAGTGGCACAGCCTTTGCTAATCAGGGTTGTTATTTATGGTCTCTATTTCAATTGTTGAAGATAGATAAAGGAGTAATTAAGGTTAAATTTAAAAGTACCATGTTGTCGCAGTCAGAATTGGCTGGCTAAACAAAAGAAGCACTGAAAGAAATATAATAACTGTAGCCCACGGATATCAACTTCAGGCATGAGCCCATCCTCAGGGAGAATGAGCCCCCTTCCCAAGAAAATAACTGCGGCATTGGGAAATCAAGATACAAAGTTATACATTAAATGGAAATCAAAATATAGTGCATCTCCTGTTAAGCTGAACGCGTGAAAAACAGATTGGTGAAACTAAATTGAAATTGATGAAGCTTAACTACCAGAATCACATTCAAGACGGAAATTAATGCAAACCAGTGAAGTGGACTCTGTAGGTTTGTTAGGTTTGTTTGTTCCATCAATTAAAACGAGCAAACATTCCCATATATAGCTGTTGTGTGTACAAATTTGTAAACATTCCAGCGCTCGCTGAAAATGCACTTTATTTACCGCTCTGATGAACGGTATTTAATAAAATGCAAGAGCTTAACAACGCTGCCACTGCAGAGTTCAGTGAATTTATCAAACTGGAAGGCTTTCCAGTCAACCGACTACTTTATTGTAAAATTTTCTTTTTCATCCCAACATTTCCACAAAAAAATAAGATGACGAATCAGATATCAAACAATATTACTAATATCGCATATACAAAAATAACACTAATAAATAATAGTTAATTTTGTTAGCAAAACTTATATAATGATGGAAAATATCGAGAATTTTACGTTCTTGCCGCCCTACCACCTGTTGCACCTGCCTACTTGCTGTACTGCGTGTTACTGTATTCTGTTATCTATCTGATTTAATTAGCATGGCAAACAGCAAGCCTACAACCGCCAGTTTCACTCACCAGGATGATGAATTACTTCACGTTGGAAGATCTCCAATTTGGGATATTTAAAATTCGCAAAAGATAAATGAGTGATGCTGTTGTAATCTGGCAGGGTTGCATTAGCATTAATAAAACTTCTTCAGTGCAAATAACGTTAAGCTTAAATTGAAATTGGGGAAGAGTGGTTGCGGGATAGATGCGTGGAAGTTTGCCTTCAGCCAGCGGGTGGTTGATTGTTGGAACAAACTGTTTTTGTGGAAGTGGGTAGTTTGAATAAATTCAAGGAATAACTAGACAAATTATTGGAGTGGATGGACAGGTGATATGGGAAGTGGTTTTTGTTATTTTGCTAATAATATTTCCGCTATTTATACTAATACTAATACTAATAACAGTGGCGATTTTTTAAAATTCAATATTGAGACACCAGAATGATCCAATGAGTCAGCCATAAATGGAATTACTGACATTTAATATTCAAGGACTGGTCAACTATTACCAACTTGTTTGAGATCTTTGGTAAGATCCAAAAAAACCTCGTTCATGTTCCTTGACATTCAAGTGGCGTTAGGTAGCTTTCTATTCGTGCACTTCTGATGCAAAGGTTGCATGGTTTTATCTCCCAAACAGGCAAACCGACCGAATAGCGCAAGATACTGATTATATGTGTGTGTGTGTCTGTTAGAGAGACAGTACACAGCAGTATTCAAGTGTATACAGTAGCGAATGAGACATTGACCTCTGTATTAATATACTGACTACAAAGGTCTTAATTTCAGTGGGCACAAAGAAGTAATTGCAGCCCTATTCAGGACACGAAATTAACTGTTGCGGCATACAAATTTCCCTCGGTGATCGTATTACCCCTTCATTAACGAAGAAACGCTTAAGGCTGTATCCGGACTTCTGGATTACGTATAATGTTACAAATAGTGAACAAACTACGATTATTTATTGTCCATTTGCATTCTCACTACAAATATATTTTACTTAACAAGTTTAAAGAAGTTGAAAGATGCGCGCAGTATTGGGAAGTAATGGCGATTTCAATCAGATATTTTAAGTATGTACAAGTGAATTAGTAGTGATGTTTTACCAGCAAAGACAAAGTTTCATTTATTGAGAAATGCAGTATGAATTTCGCTTTCTGATAAATTTGAGTATTTAGGTTGAATATTTGGTTTTCCCAATTTTCCTTTTTTTCGCCAAACACTGTCCACACCTGTCGTTCATAACGCATGCGCAAGGCTATACCTGTGCATGAGATAAGGACATGTTATCGTGTATCTTGTTTAAGCTGATAAGAGACTTATCGCCTTGAAAGTTTCTTCATGCTTCTTTTATCTTCTTCATATTAATATTTGACCTTTTTTATTGGCTGAATATAATTTCAGCTTTGGTTGAAATTAAATTAAAATTAATATTTTATTCTGTTCTATCTGTCAGCATCCATGTACTTTATTAAAAATAAAGTATATGGACTTTATTATTTTGACTATCTCATCGGTAGAGGCAATATTTATTTCTCTATTTTTCGTGGACTAACATTGTTATTGGAGTCACCCAGGGGTTAGTGCTTGCCCATTTGTTGTTTTCTGTATTTATTCATGATAATGATTAAAGTATATTAGGCTTAATGTCTAAGCTTACAGATGATACCAAGGTTGGTGGGGTGATCAATGACTGTAATCAAGTTAAGCTACGGCAAAAAGATCTAGAAATTAGGCGGGTGGTTTGAGAAATAATACTTGAAGTTTAACAAGTTGCTGCATATGGTTAGAAGTAATTCCAGACCTGGTGGTAATTGTGCAGTCGTCCTGGCATGAAGTTTTCCTGGCAATCTATCTACACGCAGTGTAGGCAGGCTGTCAGGATATTCATGGTGTTTTGTTAATGATATAGGGGAATTTTGCTAGCAGGGATAATGAGGTGATTGTCCCACAGTACAAGGCAATGACTAGGCATCTTGAGTACTGCATATAGGTCTGGAGGCCTCATTTTAGGAAGGATGTTGATCTACTAGAACGCGTGAAGAGAAGGGCAGTGAAATTGGCAAAGGGAACAAACGGGTGGTCTTACGAAGAAAGACTTCAGTTCTGCAAATTGCAAGCGTCTGAAGACTAGACACCTGCGAGGTGATATGATTGAGGTCTTTAAGGCTTTGGAAGCTGAAAACATCAAGCATGAACAAAATAGAAGCCTTCGAAATGTGGATCTACAGACGCATGCTAAAAATATCTTGGTTAGGCAGAATCAACAACATTGAAATCTTGAAAAGAGCAGGAGGAAAGCGTGAATTGTTGAGCTTAGTGAAGAGAAGGAAAACTGCCTACCTGGGACACATCCTTAGAAATGTGAAATGTAAATTGCTTCAAGTAATAATAAAGGGAAAGAGAGGAGTGGGGAGGAAGAAACTTTCTTGGCTGAAAAACATCTGCAATTGGACTGGTAGATCAGCTGAGGATCTTTTTCATCTTTTTCTAACCTCCAATAGGAGATGGCATCAAAAGAAGACTTTGAATGGATTGAGAAAGCTCATTGCTGCTAGCATTCTTCGTCTTGCTCCGAGTACACACACACACACACACACGAGGTAGCATAAATTCAAATTGAGATAGGATGAGTGCAGGATAGATGTGCCAAAGTTTGCCTTCGGTCAGCGTATTATTAATTATTTAAATAAACTTCCATGTTTTGTTGTGGAAGTGGGTAGTTTGAGTAAATTCAAAGAAAATCTAGAGAAATTATTGGAGGGGACGGACAGGTGATGGAGGAAGTTTTTTTTTTTATTTGGCTGATGTTTCATAAAATGATTTCTTGCATCATTTTCTACTACTAATACTACTACTTATACTATCTCAAAATGTTCATTAAAATTGAACTAGCAGAAATCCTGCAATTAGTATTTATTTATATGGGATATTCGTAAACTATATTGTAGCTAAAGCACTGAATATTATGATTGTTATCATGTGCTGTTTGGAGAAATAAATGGGCAATATGGCGGATGCGCAGAAAGGAAATATGTTCCGTTCGCGCATAAAAATGATTGTTTTTTGCTGTTTTTTAGGTGCTTAGTATATATACATAATGATTTGGTAACAAGATAATTACTTATTTACTTTTTCACTTCTGTTAATGAAATAAAAGAAAAAATATATCAATATCATCTCTTTACGTACTTAAAAAGTATTCCGTTAAATTATACTTTTTTTTTTAATAAAGAAGACATAATTTACCGGATTTCCCCTCATCTTATTCATAGCTTTAAAAGTTACCTCTACCTCATATTTTTTTTCAAATTATTTTTGTTTTTTCCTCCAATCTCTTTGAAGTACGATACCGATGTAGCCTTTCTGTAATTTAATTTTCTTTTTTGTTTCCTATTGTTCTGCATAGTTCCTCTATTTTTTGCAATTTTCATATTGTGTGAATGATTGGAAGCAAAAGCCATGCATCTAGTCTTTGAAAATTTTTAATTATTTTTTCAGGAGTTCTCAAAGTAAGTGAAATATGGACTTAGCGACAGCGCTGATTCTAGTTGTCCCTATAATCGCGCTTTAATTTCAAAAATTTCCTTATAAACGTTCGATTTGGGTTTATAATTTGTAGCGATGTTGTGTACGAAGGTTAAATTCGGCCTCCCCATTACCTTTTTTATGTAAAATTCGCTATATTTCTTTGCACAGTCGGGTAAGTTAGGAGATTACGATATTATCGGGACTTTCGCGAGTGTCAATAATTGCCCAACTGATGTGCAAATTTCATTGGAGTGGAAGTGTGTCAAGAAACTGCGCAGATCCGCGATAGAACGAAATTAACTCGACATCGTCGTAATGGAGCCGCTCCGTGAGTGAAAGCCCGAAGTGACCTCTCGATACGCTGTCGAGAAGATGTCTTGAGAAAGCGAATTTTCCGTGAGATCGATGCTTGCGAATGGTAATACGCCCAAGTCATCCATGCAGTCACCATTTTAGCGTCTTAAAAAAACGGATTCTTTTCGTGATTGATTTGCTGACGAGGCCAGCCCATGTCGAACTGGCTGTGAAGGATTGGTTTTGTTTCCGAGCATCGGTCTAGAAAATTTCGAGACTGAACGACAGCCTTTCAATGCGCGTGTGTGTGGGGTATCTCTGCATAGGCATCGGAACACGACATTTGATTGAAATCCGCTCAAATAATAGCTCCACCGATATTTCCTCGCTTACAGTTCGCATGTAGAAGTGAACGGTGCCCGATACATTAGGTCAGAGTTCTTTAAAAAGCTATCCGAATCATATTTCGGCGTCTTTGACTTCCCGCATTGACAAATTCCTCTTTTCCTCTTTTCTTTAAATATTTATTAAAATGCATCCCCATTGCCCTCGCCGCGTACATCTTTTTCTTTCCGATGGATACGTCGCATTTGAAAGATCGTTTTTCCTCTTTTACTCAATGAATTTTTGCTTACCCTGTCCCTTTCACTCCCCGTCATTCGATCCCCCATTCGTTCGGGTTTGTAGGCGCACTTATAGGGCAATCTTCCGAAATCGATTCCTCTGTTTTTATCTGCTCGATAATATGTTATTTCGTCTAGGAATGTCTGTTATGTCGCATTTGCTCGTCTTTACTTTGTGCAGTGGTTTGGCAGTGATCACAGTGCACTGATGTGGGATTTAATTAAAGAAATAGCTACTGTCAAATGTAAAGGAAAGGAATTTTGCTACATAAGACAACAAAACTGGTCCTGGACAGTTTTTAAATTTTAAGTGGGACCAACTGATGATGTTACCAACTACAGATTCTAACGTTGGAAACAATAGACATCCTTCCTGGGAAGTAATCGAGAAAGATACTAAGAATGTTGTAGTAAATAAGAGATATTGTTCTAGGTTTAGATTTAAATGGATGTACGATGAGTGATGCGATTAGTGGCAGAGAAGAAAAATAAGCGGGATGATTATAAATTAGCAGAAGACATGGGGTCGTACAGCAAGAACAAAGTATTCTACAATTAGTTCACTAAGGAGAGTAGGTAAGCTAGCCAGATGAGAAGTCCTCAATAAGAATTCAAAGAATTCTTTACTTATATAAACTCTAGAAGAAAGGGATGAAAATCATTGGCCCACTGGATTTGAATGCATAACTATTGATGATTTTGTACACGTTGCTGAGAAACTCAATATTTTGCATCTAAGTTTTTAGGGATGGGAATACCAGAAGTACACAAGATTATAACTGGAATTTCGTGATAACTGAGAAGAAAGAGGAGTGATATTTGAAGCTAAACAAGGCACCTCGGGCTGATCGCATCTATCCAGTTATATTAAAAGAAGCAGTAAAAGAGGAAAACAAATGCTCGGCCATAATTAAGAGAGCATACTTGCATTCAGAGGAAGCACCAATGGATTGGAGATACGTAAATGTGTCTCTTATTCGCAAAGTGCATCAAAGGATGAAGTGAGTAATTACAGACCTGTCAGCTTGACTTCCGTTCCAGGGAAAGTAATGGAGTCACCGGTTAAAGAAGTAATGCAGGACCATCGAGAGAGGAATGCAGTTATACTGCGTCACAGCAGGGATTCGTTGAGACTAAATATTACTAGATTTAGCCTGTTTCAATAAATGCGACAGTATTATTAAGGCGCAAAATATTTCACAAAACGTGTTCTGTACGTTCAAAGATTATGAGAGAAAAGTTTCGGTGTTTCAAGAAGCATTCAACTTTGTCCAGCGTGTGGGTGTGGGTGTGTATAAGCGGGTTGAGTCTGTTTTTGGTGAGTTCTGTAAAAGGAACTTTTAATCTACGAATTTGGCAACAAACTTTGAAATAAATTCCTTAAATCTGTAATTGTTGACCGGATTTGGGTCATTTGTTAAGTGAAAGAGAGACTCCTCCAGCTTTTAATTTCCTGCGACACTTAAACAATGTTTCACTACCTTCGAAGCAGCAGTCGAGACCTTCGGCGAATGTTGTCCACCGACTGCAAACTACTACTCGCTGTCTAATTCATTTAATTTCCTCCATTCGGTCTTAATTGCATGGGGGCAGGCCATTTGGCTACTTTGCCTCGATTGATTGCCTGCAATATTCCCTACTTTTAATTCCAATAGAATTTTATTGCCTCCTTAGAACGTTTTCTTCGAGAAAGCAAATTATTTTCCTACAAGCAACTTCTCAACGGGGATCCTCTCACTGTGGAGCTGTTTAAATTCTGAGGATGTGTCATCTGCGTGGCTGTGAGCGCCTGCAGGAAATCCGATCACAGATCGCTTTCTTCGGTGTTTCTGGGTCGAGTAGTTTTCTGTTTAGGATTTTGAAATTCACGCGTGGGATTTCGAAATTCGCGTGGGAGTTCTGGGATTGAATCAGATGTATTTCGTAAAATTTCGTAAGAAATATAATAACCATCGCATTATAGGACAAAAGTTATTTTTAAGTTTCCTGTCGCGTTTTTCATTACAATCGTTATATTTTCTGAGCTATTTATGATGTATGATATGATACAGCATTATAAAGTCAAACAAAATGTTCAGAAAGTCATAATGAAAGAAGTAAGATCGTTTTACTTTCTTAAGTACAGTACTTGCATTTTCCATGTTGCTAGCATTCCTGCGTGCTGATTCCAGGGTCAGGTTGCCGAGTGCATTGCAGCCCTGAAGGGTTGCAATGCCCTCGGCTTACTGGTTGAAAAGGGCTCTACATCCCCCCCAACCCAAATCCAGACTAAGGCGAACTTTTCCTTGCTTTCTTTTTCGAAAAAAAACAGGTATTAGTTTTCGCTATCACGTACAGATTTTTCAGTGAACATCAGATTTACTTTTATACAACGAGTCATCGAAGTCAGATCACATTTCATTGTGCATTAAATGTCGATAAACCACCGATTGTAGCTTTCTGTAGAACAGTTGAGTCTGAAGAGGACTCTTGATCATCCCTACCTTTCTCATTGCCACCCAGAAGTGATTGTTGTTGTGGTTATATTGGATTTTTAGAACATTAGTGACTAAGGCCATATTGCTCCGTGTATACTATTTGTAAATTGCGTGTGTTCTGAGATCGAATTTCTGTTTGCTTGATGAAAAAAACCATGCTACCCCCGCCTGAGACCGACTAACTCTGCCACATTGTGAAAATGGCCCATAAAAATTCCTCTCGTCATCAACGGGACTCGAACTCAAGTCTTTTCCACCCCGTGTGGGAAGGACACCCACGAAGGCCACGAAGATGCAATAAAAAAAAAAAAAAAAGTAAAGTGCAGCCATTATCAACCCACTGCAGGATGGAAGCCTCCTCAACAATTCATGCTGAGGGAAATGGACCATAATCTGCCACGCTGGTCCAGTGCGGGTTGGCAGATCGACCGTATTCATCAGTCAGGGGCTTGAACCCCGGTCTACTCAAAGAGCGTGTGCTACCGCACTCCCGCTCCTGCCCACTCGGCTACGTATGAAGGTATTGCAAGTGAAAAGCCATTGCAAAGACATTTTCTCTACTCATAGAGGTTCTGCCTTCTATTTATTCAATTTATTCATTGCTGTAAATCATAATTATTATATCTGAGTTCGAGTCCCATCGATGACATGAGGATAATTTTTGTGGGTCTTTTTCACATCGTGGCTGAGTTAGTCGATCTCAGGCGAGGATAAGATGGTTTTTCTCCCGGAAACTCGATTTTCTTCCATAAAACTGAAATTCGACCGCAGAACACACAATTTACAGACAATATATACAGCGCAATATGTCCTTAGTCGCTGATGCGTCGAAAACTCTACAACAAACAAAACCTATTTATTATGGTTTACATTAGGGTTAATTTAAATGTCTGCTTTTGTTTTAGACTTGTCGATTAATTGGATCGATGTTCAAATTTACATTTTGTATTTTGCATTCTTTATTTTAACTATAGAGGGCGGTCGCCATACGTTACATCATTGAGTTCAGTTTGTTCATTATTTTTGATTATCTTTTCGGATCGTATAGGGACACCTGTTAACCTTTAGTTGGACAGCTGTCAACGACTGAAATGCGATCCTTTTGCAGTTCATAAGCGTTGGTGGTCCCTGAGGAGATGGGAGGTGGTGCTTGTGTATTCCCTTCTTTTATTATTATTATTTCATTTATCATGGAAGTGGAACTCATACTTTGGTGAGTGCGAGGGGTACATGTCCTTAGGCAGGGAGTAGTCTTTTCTACTGCTTGGGGGTGAGTGGTGTCAGTTTCTTCTTTTCGTTATTTCATTTTATTTTGGATATTAGAATTGAGTTTGGTACTTCAATAGCAGAATTGCAACTTGCAAAATATAACTAGTGATTGGCATAATCGAGAGGTCATAATCGATTATTTCTAAATAGCAAATCATTTGTTTATTTCGATTATACTCATATCTTTCGATTATGATAAATCATTCGATTATGCCCAAGTAATGCTATTACCAATTATAGCTTTCTGCGTTATGAAATTTGTAAGAATCTCTCGGATGAGGGTCTGAGATCCTTTGTTTCCTTCCGCTCCCCTTGCCCCACGGACATATATATCTTGTTAGACTGTAACGAAACTTTTCTGAGACAGCTTTTCAACCAAAAAAAATTAATACTCCTAAGTTATTTGATTGAAGAAATATTACGCCTGTAATTTTTTTCTATTTTTACAGAACATTACATGCTAAAGGATTATCGAAGATTAGAAAAAAAATTCTAGGGGTGCTTACTGTTTTTTGTGTTGAAACTTGGAAAGTTCTGAAATTAAATTAGTAATGAGACACGATGAAGATGTTTAACAGCGCTTCAAATTTTCTTAAATATCACACAACGGAATAGAAATTCTTTCCAGCGATGCCTTGTCCCTTATGGCAGACTCAACAGACCTGCACGACATCTTTACTTTCGCGTGCGTGTAAATAATCCGTGGAATTTCGGCCTTCGTCTGCACAGTGGATAAATGTGTCACCCTCTGCTGTTCGGGAATTCTCTCTGTTGTGTAATCTTGCTGGAAATTACAAAGACGCTGCCTTTAAAATCGTCAGACATATTGCGACGAACTGTAACAGGAGAGACTCATAAATATTCTAAGTGGAGAATCGCAATGAAACTCGGCTTTCTTTCCCACCTGTTACGACGATAATTAAAAAGATATAAAGAAGGGAGCTCGGTGATCCATTAGCCAGGAAGTGATTAACCGTGGCTTACAGCGCTCGGTGCCGTCAGAGGAACGCTACATCGGAACTTTACTGTTAAGCCCACAATGGACGTCTGAAAGCCCTTTAGTGCAGCAGTTGGGCAGCGAGCTAGTAGGCGATAGCCGTCCTTATAAATCTCCGTAAAGCATTTAACATAATAACTCCCTCTTCCGCTAATTTATACTCAAGTATGTTAATGTCTTGTTTGACGTAACCATACTGTTAAAATAAGATGTCATGAATAAATAAACGTTTGAGGAAGTTTGCGTTTGGTATCTTTCGTCTCTTTGTGTTCTCTACAGATTGCAATGATTTACTAAGACGTTCATTATTCGCATTTTTTTTGAGAGTGATAAAAACATTATATTCTTAAAAAGTATTTACACACCAGTACGTAAAAAAATAGGATACTTATTCACAAAATGAATAATGTACGAGTATGTCCCTGCTTTTAGTTTCAGTGACATCCATGATCCCTCTGAAACCAATTTCTACTTCTTCAAATCAGTCTTTGCCTGTATTTGCAACTGTGCTGGCTGTGTGTTCCTCCCAGTCATGCATCCTAGCTCATCTTTGGGATTGAGTTTATCTTAGTGAGCTGGGAGCTGTTGACTGCAAGCATTGACGAGTGAAGCAGTAGTAGGGGTTTTAAGAGCATCAGCGACTAAGGCCATATTGCTTCTTCATCATCATCATCATCATCATCAGCCATTTTCAATCCACTGCAGGATGAAGGCCTCTCCAGCAACTTTCCAGTTCCTTCTGTTTTGAGCACTGGCCATCCATTTACTACTCAAAAACTCATGAATTTCATCTATCCATCTCCGCCTTTGTCTTCCAGGTTTTCTTCTAGCTCCTCTTGGGTACCATTCTGTTATTTTCTTAGTCCATCTGTCATCATGTCTTCGAGCTATGTGTCCTGCCCAAGACCATTTTAGTTCTTTAGTTTTGATCAGAATGTCCTTTACTTGAGTTTGTTGCCTCATCCATGTGTTTCTCTTCTTATCTAACAGTCTGATTCCCAATATAATTCGTTCCATTCTTCGCTGTGTAGTTCTTAGCTTCTCTTCCATTCTTTTGGTGAGTGCCCAAGTTTCACTTCCAAAAGTCATGGTGGGGAGTATACATTGATTCATTATTTTACGTTTCAGACAAACTGGGATATTGCTCTTCAGTATGTGACTATATTTCCTGAATGCTATCCATCCAAAATTTATTCTTCTCTTGACTTCCAGTCATTTATCATTATTACAGCTAATAACTTGTCCCAGATAAGTATATGACTCCACCTTTTCAATTACTGCTCCTTCAATCATTATTTCCCTTTCCGTGGCATACTTGTTCATCATTACTTTTGTTTTAGCCATATTCATCTTTAGTCCAAAATCCTTACTAACTGTGCATAACTGATTAACATTTTCCTCTAATTCTTTGGGATCGTGGCTTATGACCACAATGTCATCTGCAAATCGTAAATGGTTTAGGTACTCTCCGTTCACATTGACTCCTTTCTGCGACCAGTCTAATCTTCTGAAAGCTTCCTCAAGGGCAGCAGTAAACAGCTTCGGAGATATTGTGTCTCCTTGTCGAACTCCTTTCTCGATTTTAAATTTCCTACTGTCTTTGTCTAGTCTAATAAAGGATATAGCACTCTTATATATTTTCTTCAAAATCATAATATATGGAGTATCTATGCCTTGTCTTTCCAGTGCCCCAAACATTGCCTTATGCTGTATGGAGTCAAATGCCTTTTCATAATCCACAAATGCCAGGCATAATGGTGTTTTATATTCATTTGCTTTCTCCATTAGCTGTGATATTACGTGAAGGTGATCCATAGTTGAGAATCCTGTCCTAAAGCCAGCTTGCTCTTTCGGTTGATTCTCATCAAGTATTCTTTCTAATCTGTTAGTAATGACCCTTGTGAACAACTTGTAGATATGGGATAACAAGCTAATTGGTCTATAATTTCCAATTTCTGATTTATCTCCTTTCTTATGCAGCAAAACTATGATTGTATTATTCCACTGCTTAGGCATCACACATTTTCTAATGCACTTTGTGAAGAGCCTTGCCAGTTTTTGTGTTATGTCTCTTCCTCCCAATTTTAACAACTCTACAGTAACTTCATCTTCCCCCGGGGCTTTCCGATTCTTCATTTTCTTCAATGCATGTTCTACCTCGTCAGGAAGAATATCGGGTATGTCGTATGTGTTGCTACTTTGCAATCCATGTTCCCCACTGCTGGTATCATTCCCTCGCTCCTTGTATAATTCTCTATAGTAGTCTTCTGCTATTTGAATTATGCCTTCTCTGCTGTTTATAAGTACACCATCGCTATTCTTCAGTTTCAGTATCATTTGTCTTTCTGTATTACTGCTCATGGCTGCTGATTTCAATCCTTTGTTTTCCCTTAATGCTTGTTCTACTTTTCTTGTGTTAAATCTTCTTATGTCCTCTCTGAGTCTCTTTCTAACGGCTTTGCATAACTCAGTATACTCAATTTTCTCCCTGTCAGTGTTTTTCTTGCTCTTCATTTGTCGTCTTTGGTTCATCATGACAAGTGTTTCTTGACTAATTTTTTCTTCTTTGGATTTCTGTTTCCCTATAGGTTTCTTGGGCTTTATCACTTTCAGAAAGTTGTAATATTCCTCGTCGATATCTTGGTCCTGAGCAGTCTGCAGAAGCTCAAACTTGTTCTTAAGTTTCAGTACATACTGCTTTTTCTCCTCCTCTGTTATCTCAAAGACCTTTGTATTATTTACTCGAGTCAGTTTTTTCCTTTCCTTTCCTACATCTATATCAAGTGTACATCTTACCATTCTGTGATCACTTCCAACATTTACCTTATTCAGGACGGTAACATCATTCACAATATATCTTCTGTTAGTGAGGATGAAGTCGATTTCATTAGTTTTTAATCCATTTGGACTCTTCCATGTCCACTTTCTGTTCACCCTTTTCTTGAAAAAAGTGTTCATTACTGACATTCCTTGAGATTCTGCAAATTCCACAAGTCTTTCACCTCTTTTATTTCTTTCACCAATTCCAAAATTTCCTATAGTTCCTCTTTCTGCGCTGTTTTGCCTTTTTCCAACCTTAGCATTGAAGTCCCCCATAATAATAGTGTAGTGGGTTTTCTGCTCATCTAGAAGACTCTCAATTTCAGTGTACATTTCTTCAACCTCTTCATCATCATGGCTCGATGTTGGTGCATAAATCATTATAATCTTTAGCTTGTACCTCTTAGAAATCTTGAGTATTAGTCTTGACACCCTTGGTGATGTACTTTTGAATTCCAAAATGTTGTTTTTAAAATCTTTATGGACCAGAAACCCAACTCCACCTTCACTCCTTTCACTGTTTCCATTTGTGTACAGCAGATTTCCACTTGATAAACTTATAAGTGATTCATTTCTTCTTCTTGTTTCAGCCAAACCGATGATATTCCAATTCACATTTTCTAATTCCTTTTCCAGCTCTAATATCCTGTCTTCACCGATGAGTGATCGTACGTTATAACAGGCCAAGTTCAATTTCCGTGCATGGCAGCCTGGTCGTACCCAGAGATTCTTAGCACCCTCTGCTTCCACTCTGATCCTCTCGCTGCCGTAAGAGGGAGAGTGAAAGCTGCTGGGGACTGAGGGCCATTTGTATTGTTGTGCTCTCATTGCTGGAGGGTTTGGTCTTTTCCTCTTCACGCTGACCAGGCGTCTTGAAGAGAACCACTCTACACGTTCGTTGCCACCTAAGTGACGTAACAGGGTTTACCATCGAGAAGGTGTGCATGAGTGGATTTTAGGGAGGCAGGCCAACCGGACTTCTCCTAAATCTTCTGTAATATAGAGATATTGGATCCATCAGTGTTTTAGGCTGAGTGTCTGATAACACACAGGATACCTGTTCCCCTCTAAGCCCCTTCTTATATTGCTTCTTATATGTCTGTAAATTTCGTGTTTTGTGGTCGATTTTCTGTTTTCTGGACGAAAAACCCGAGTTTCTGGGAGAAAAAACCATGCTACTTTCGCCTGTGACCGACTAACTCACCCGCATTGTGAAAAGGCCAATTAAAATTCCTCATGTCATCGAGGGGACACGAAGTCGGGTCTTTTCTACCGTTATGGGGAGGACGGCGATTCTATCAATTGTGCTACCCACGAGGGCGACGAGTCACCGTTTTTGGAAATATTTCACCTATGACGCTCGTGCACTTCCTGTATAAATATTTAGTACAAATATATAATATATCGTGTCTTTAAAGAATTGAGTTTAACTCCCTTATTGTTACAATATGACAGTGCAATCCACCAGTTGGAAATAGTAATAGTAATACAGTAGTATTTGCTCTTTTTCTGTTTCTAAAGTGGATTACAATATAATGAGAAACCTTACCAAGAGTGGTGTATATCCTTTGGACTTGAAACGCTAGAAGAAAGAAGATGGAAAGCCTATCTACTCCTATTTAACCAGCTGACAAATGATACCATAAATTTCCCTCACCTGGTCTCACAAATTAACTTCAATTCACCGATAAGAACTTTAAGAAACTATCCACTGCTTAAACCATCCTATGCAAGAACAAATGGACATTACCACTACTACAACAGGACTGCAAAATTAATTAACAGAGCAAACGTGAACAAGAGCTACCTTGCAGCATGACCAGGCTTTGAAATGGATAAAATTCAGTGTATAAACATGCAATTTTGACATCTGTACTGAAGATATGCAAAACAGATTTAAAGAATTCAATTCTTATAAACACGCAAATAGCGTGGAAAATGAACTGCTTCCTAGTCAAGCCCTGTTAATCAACCAACTTGTAAACAAGAATCCAGTTCAGAAAATTGTTAACCAATTACGAATTGATAGTAGTGAAGGCCCTGACGGCATCCCTAGTTTTATTATTAAAATGTCCAGTGCATTCATCTTTGATTCTTTAGTTCATATTATTTCCAGGTGCATTTCCCAGCCATTCCTTCCAAGACTATGGAAGACTTTTAGAATTACCCTGGTTCCAAAACAGGCTAGTGGTAAAACCATATAAGCTATCGTCCAATTGCTGTATCGTCAATAATCGCTAAAATTATTGATAAGATCATGCTGCCATATCTTCAGAATGCGATCTTCGCTAATGCACCTGTCAACATGCATTTTGGTCCTAGAGGGCGCTCCGTAACAACAAGCCTAGCTCTGACACCATTGTGAGCATCCAAACTGCGATCACAAGAAAGCCATTGAAATACTAAAACATCATTTCCTCATTGACACAATGCTTATATCCTATCTACAGTACAGTCTAAATCACAGAAATCTCATCTTCCCCACTAATACCGATAATATTCTCATCACAACCACAACAGGCATTCCTCAAGGAGGTGTTCTCTCTCCAGTACTATATTTTCAGCATCTCTACAACCACTTCTACAAGAAAATCCGAATCTGCTGGCTTATGCCGATGATTTAAAGTAGTTTATTATTTCCAAATCCTGTGATGACATTTCCAAGGTTATCCATGATGCGAATTTACAGATGTGTAGAATCATCAAGTATCTGAAGAATCACAATCTGACTATAAATGCAAACAAATCTGCTCAATTAACTTATTCCTTACAGAAACAACCAAACCACATAGAAATTAAAATTGCAGATGTTTCAATTCCAAATGTATATGCTTACAAAGACCTAGGAGTTGTTTTGGACAAAAATCTTTCCTTTAATTCTCACTATGTATATGTTGCTAAAAAAAATTCAAAAAGCAAAATGGCTAATCAAGCAAGAAACAGCAGCGATTCAAGATAGAAAAACAGCCATAAACCATGTCCAGAAATGCATTTTTCCCATTCTATCTTATGCCTCCGAAATCTGGTCTGGTCTGGTACCCCTCAAGTTACCGTCAAGAAATTCCTTGCCCTAGAGTATTGGGTTCTTAGATGGCTCAACAGTAAACTTCGTTTTCCTGTACAATATCCCGGCAACAGCTTTGTGAAAACTTAAAAACAAAGCCTCTTCAACAGATGATCAACGAGTCTGGAGTCATGCTTCTTGCAAAGTTAATTACATCTGGAACCGATTCACCAAACTTAGCCAACATAATAGCGCCCACCAACAGAGAAAATTCAAGAAAGCAATAACAACAATGCAAATCCAAACTCTCCAGACTCAAACAAATGGACAGGATGTTTCCCAATGCATCCCTTCACCACATAAATTATCACAACATTGATTGCAAGAGGTTGCAATAAATGTTGTGACAATTGATTGCAATCCTGCTCAACGTGAAGCCCACAGGAGTCTCATTTCCAATCAAATGATGAGAAATAAAAACAGCTGCCTGCCTGTATCTGCATCCGAGAGCCAAATGTGATGTTCTGCAATATATATTTTTGATAATTATAATTCATATTCATTGTTAATATATATATAGAATATGCTAAGTATTTGTTTTTATATTTGTCTCCTTTGTACTGAATTTATGCCCCTAGCCTAGTGCTGTGATGGGCTTGCTGTATTTGCAATAAATGAATATTTATTTATTTATTTGATACCCCTGGACACTTTAAGAAGCAACTGAAATCTCCAGCCGCACCACTTACTTGGGCCTTTAAATTGATTTTTTCTTCGATTATGTACTTTTGCCATTTTTTACCTGATGAAATTTGTATTTGAAGTCTACTTTGGAGTTGTGGAACTTTATTTTTGTTGCTGCACACTGTATACTACGTATTGTACTATATTATACATTGTATAGTATAGTACAGTACAGTACGGTATAACGGATATACTAGATAGATACAGATATAAGAATACTTTAGTCCAGTTATACTGTGACGTTACCCTATCCAAGAAAATGTTATCTACTAGACGACTGCTCATATTCTTTGAGCCAAGAAGGAAAAAATCCTTCTAAATCCCAAGATTAAGTTTCGGAGAGTATCCAGTTCAAAAAGTTCTCTCAGTCGTAACTTCTACCCTAAGCCACCAGTATCCCTTGGAATTGAAAACAAAAACGATCGCGTCGTGCGCAATCCTCCTCTGACTTTGTCTTTCTGAAGGAACTAAAAATATCGACTGCCAACTTTCACTCGGCACAGTTCTTTGACTTGGCCTTGCCTGACGTCATGCGAGTGTTTTGATGCGGAGCAGTTTTTATCGCCCAATCATTAATAGGTTGAGGGTCGTTCGGGATGGAGACAGTACTGCAATAAGGCAGGATTAAGAATTAAGGTTAAAACGTACTTCCTGGCTTTCCGCCAGGTCTCAAGGTCTCAGTCTAACCGCTGTAATTCGGGGAAAATGATATTTTCTTCCTTCCTCCTCTTCCCTCTTTTGTGTCCTTTCATGTTCTGTATTTGTGAAATAAAATCTTATGTAATTAAGAAATAATGGCTTCTAGATTTGTACTTGGGAATTGTTATACTACTAGAATTCGCATCATCCTAGTAATCTTCAACATTAGAAGATCTAGATTTATTTTGATCTTTGTTTATTTTGTGATAAACTCGTTGAGAGCTTCGGAAAAGTTTATGCGATCTACAGAGTGGTGAACTGCACCTCGATGTTTTGGTTGATATATTACTGAAGGCGAAGGGTTCAAATTATAGACGATGTTATTTTAGCTGTTTCTAGTGCGGTCCATCTCATATTCTAGGCAGGCATCGTTTAGATGTTGGTTTATGTTTGCCGAAAACACCCTGCTTAGGCTTTTTGTTTCCGGTATCTTCTCTGCAGATACCGGAAACTTGGATTCAATCCCTTTCTACTTAGAGAGGCGTGTATATCGATTTTGCATGCTAATTATTTTCCATGGTTTCCAATCATGGTTGGCATGTGAAATTCCTTTAGAGGTAGTGTGGGTTCCTATAGTATTTTTTTTTCAGCATAGTATCCACTATTTTATGTTGAGATAGCTTTTGAGTACGATGGGGGCAATGAGGAGTATCAGTATGATACATTTCTGTATGTATTCTTTTCAGTAGTGATTCACTCCTGCGAGCTCCTGTTTGACGTACACAAAGTTGCTAGCATATTTCTTTTCGCTTTACAGAAACATTGCAAGCAGGAGGGCTATTCGTCCTATATTATTCCTGGATCTTTGTTTAACTGTTTTGATAGAGGAATCTCCCAGCGATGGAAGAGACAAATTAAGTCCAAGAAATATTTATTGCAGCGATATCATGTAAATAATATAAATTGCAACATAGCCCATTACGGCTATTTATTTGGAGTCTGTTGTTTGTCATTTGCAGAATATCGATCTCGTGTGATGGGCAGCTGACCAGCCTTTGTATTGATTGCTTAATTATTGTTCCAATGAAAGAGAAGAACTGCCTAATAACCGAGGAACATATGTTTCGATCCCTGCTCTCTCCACTTAGCTTCAGAATTACTCCGAAATGCTCTGTGGCATAAATTCGTCTTCCGGTACGCTTCCTGCGGGACTATTTTTATGGTGCATTGTACTAGCAGATATACGTCTGGCAATTTACAAAAAACACGCTAATTAATTACTACGACCAATTAAAAACTTACACAAAGTTTTCTAAGTTTAATCGCCGCTATAAATATTAATGATGTACTTGTAATTACGTGCGATTAAATTCCAATTAGCTGGAGCATGGAGATGGAAAGAGTGGACTTAAAAATAGAACAGAGATTTTTCGAAAAAATCTCAAGTATCAGCAACCACTGGAACACTCTGATGCAGTCACCATTATCGACGAAAGAATTAATAAAAGGCAGGAAATCTAACTAGCCCATCTCTTTTCGTTCATTTTCTTCTTGAAAACCGGTGTCAAATGCAATTTCTCTCCAGTGGTTGTCATTTCTCAATCTGAGCATTGTTCAACTTTCTTTGACTTACTTTACCAATGGATTAGCTCTTTGACTTTCTAACAGGAAGTTATTATATGAGTCTTTCAAATAAAACATTAGCATTTGAATATACACGTTGGATATGCGTGGAATGGATGACTGTATCCGCAAAAGAGATAACGACATATTGTAGGAACACCTCTCCCAATATATTTTGTGATGGGGGAGGGGAACAGAAACCATAACCCTGTACGTTTGAAACGTCATCCGGTCGATAAGAAAATTCAAAATATTTTTATTTTTGCAGCACCAGAAGTTGTGGCTCGTATCGTGTATTTACCCTTAGAGTTATGTTCTTATTCGCGGCCATCTTCCATGTTGTTAAGTATTATTCCAGGCGCCATTTACCTTATCCTTTACCATATACCTATTACTATTACATAATTACCTTGAGTCCTGTTCGTCCCAAAGGTGTTCAATGGAGATAAGGTCCTCACTCCGAGCAGACAGTTTTGAAGCTTTTGCACGCCCATGTCTTCAAATCTACAGGCTGTGCAGTATGATAGGTGCGTAGACATTTAACGAAATAGGACTCACCTGCCATCTGCTGCTCAGAGCTATAACTAAGGAAGGCAGGTGGGCAGAGGCACTTCTTCCGGACGCATCGAAACTAAGGGCGAAAAACGTAGTATTTAAAAATAGTGATATTTTATTTATTTGTTACATTTAACTTTTAAATATTGAAAAATAAGCAAGCAAAACGTGCATTTCGAATTATTTCATTATTTATTCATTTATTGTTAAATTTATGTTTATTTATATTGGGGGGGTACAAAATTTTTATTTTAGTCTGGTCTCTGGAATACTTAGTTATGCCTTTGCTGCTACTGCCAGTGTAGAAGAGCAGGATCGTTCACTATGTCATGTACTGCGTATTCGTTCCAGAAAAATCGACCAATGGTCCAAGTTAATATCACGAGAAACAAACCCAGAGGTAACAGTACCCCTTTCAAATTTCGCACTAAGACGACATACTCCAGTAAATAATGTGCTCCGGGCATCCGCCAGACCCAAACGCGGCCATCAGATCGGGAACACACTTACCGTGATTCGTCATTCCATAACACACTTCTCAATGTTCCAGGGACCAGTTCTGATGGGCTGTTAACCAGACAACTCGACGCTGTTCATCGTGGGCTACACCTCTTCTGCAAAATCTAATTCTGTGTAACTGCCTATGTATCGTCTTTCTTGTACTAATATGACCTCTTGTGGTCTGTCTCCTGGCTGACAGTATTTTCGATGAGGACTGATGAGATCTAGGTGGTTTGGTTTTGATAGCACCACCACTGATTTGCAGTTTTTCTGCACTAGCACAAACAGATTGATTGTTATATGTTATTTAAGGCCATGGTTAGGCCGCATCTTGAGTAGTACTGTGTACAGGTCTAGAGGCCTCACTTTTGGAAGAATGTAGATCTGCTGGAACGGGTGCAGAAAAGGGCAAACAGATTGGTGGAGGAAACAAAAGAGTGCTCTTACTTAGAAAGGCTTCAGTTCTGCAAATTGCAACGTCTAGAGACCAGGCACCTGCAGGGAGATCTGATTGAGGTGTTTAAAGCCTTGACTGGATTGAGTAAGCTGAATGTTAATGGCACTCTTTCACTTTTCTGAGACTACACATATGAGGGGCATAAATTCAAGTTGAGGAAAGATGGTTGTAGAATAGTTGTACAGAAGTTTATCATCAGCAAGCTTATGGTCGATTGTTGGAACAGGCTTCCATCGGCTGTGAATGTGGATGGGTTGAATACATTCAGGGGACAACTAGACAAATTCTTGGCGGATACGGTTGGGTGAACTTTTTTTTTTTTTTTTTTTTTGGCTGATGCTATAGAAGCTTGCTTTCTTGCATCATTTGGGGTAGTAGGGGTAGAATTGCTTAGCAAAACTAAGCGATTCTACCCCTACGTCGACGGTTTCTTTATTTATATATATATATATATATAGGTCCTAGCCGCCGAAATCTCAGGAAATTAAGTGGCAGGACCTGCCAGAGTGAAACAGACTACTGGGTTCCTGGTCTGCCTCCACGGGGCGTAAGTGGGGCAAACGTTGGGCCTCAGTAGGGGCCCAGCGGCGGCTAAATGACCAGATGAACAACGGTACAAGGCATCACACATATACAAAGTCCATACACTTTTAAATCTCTGGCTTTTCCAGTCAACTGGTTCACCCACAATGTAAACTACGCGGAGATGGAGGGAACCCCTTTTGCCGTTTGACCCTAAACACACTTTACACTTTACTACTATTATGTGATAACTTTTTGTTTGAAGTCTCTACGCCTATCACTGTCCCCTGTATTCCTTTGATGCACATACTTCAAGAGTGGACACAGTTAGTTTTATACACGTTTATGACACGACGAATATGGTTCATTTTTCCTGAATTTTAGAGGTTGCGGATA
This sequence comes from Mastigoproctus giganteus, assembly GCF_048544385.1. Classification (NCBI taxonomy): domain Eukaryota; kingdom Metazoa; phylum Arthropoda; class Arachnida; order Uropygi; family Thelyphonidae; genus Mastigoproctus; species Mastigoproctus giganteus. Next base: position 7,601,175 of record NC_143585.1, on the reverse strand, counting down.
CTTTTGGTAATGTATTGTCCTTTTTTGTTGTTGTAAACCAATTTTACCAGTATCCACTTGGTCAGTAGTTCAGAGAACTGACTTCTGTATCGAATAAACAGGAAGAGATACCTTTGTAACTTGAGAAAGAGGTCCGTAGTTATCGGTCAACAAACAAATATCCGGCCAGCCACGATGGCAATTATTGGCTGGCAACTGAGCTCAGTAATCAATATTTTACAGATTCCAGCGCTGCTATGGAAGTAAACTTCCTGTGGTATTATTTACTTCCTTCCAAGTTATATAGATACCCCTTAATTGCTTTTATTTAATCATCTACAGCGTATCGCATATCGGTTTTTATATGGTACTAAACAGACCGTTATCAATTCTGAGGTTGTTAAAATTAGATCATAATCACACGAATAATTACTAGAATAACTTTCGGGCGAGTGTCCTTACGTTTAAATAGTGAAGATCTTCTAATTACAGTTCTTAAGTAGCTTAAACAAACAGTAAATTAATTCTTTTTCCAGATATGCGGGTTAGCTCGTGCATGACTATTTTCTTCCCCTCGCTGTGTTCTTCCGTCTCTTTGTGCCGATTCTTTTTAATGGGTTTTTGCATTTTGTTTTGGTCATGTTTTGCATCTACATTCACACATTAGGAATTCTTTAGGGAGGGGAATGCCAGAAGTTTATCAAACTCTGATTGGGGCTAAACGATTCTGTGATAACTGAGAGGAAATTGGAAGAAAAATTGAAGTTAAACATAAAAAAGGCACCTGGATGGATGGGATCTATCCAATTATATAAAGGGAGGCAGCAAAGGAAATGAGCAAACCCTTATCCATAATGTTTTGATTCAGGGACGTCACTGTGGACTGCAGATGTGCGAACGTATCCCCAAATCGCAAAGAGGGATCAAAGTAATTGCAGATCTGTTAGCTTTACTTCTGTTCCAGGGAAAATACCTTACTCGCTAATTTAAAAAAAGTTAAGAGCATCTCCATCGTTTGAATCAGAAGGGCTACTGCATTCATGAATCAACACTGAACATTTTCCATGTTACTTTCCCAAAAATAAAAATGATTTGTTTAAATAGTAAACTTGGTAAACTTTTCTATCTGGCTGTGTTGTATGACTGTCCTCTTATCTGGCAGCTAGCAGCTTGCTCCTGTCCCATGCCGTGTGTCGGCGAGCTGTCTAGTCCATCTGGAGCTCTGTACTGGAGTTTTCTCCATATTTTTCTAGACTTTGCCACCTGAAACCCCAGGGTTCCAGAAGACATAAAATAAAAATAAAATAAATAAAAATATTGCAAAATAAAAAATTAAAATGGGATCAAAGGACCCCAGTGTCAATATACGAAGAATAGAACCCCTTCGAGTCCGAGTGGCGAGGATGCCACCCATGTCCGGATCAGCGAGGATGAACACGGAAGAAAAGAAATCCTACCACGAAGGGTAACTACAGTCGTACGGCAAAGAAAGGCCCACCGTCAGCTGAATGTCCCACTTAGGTGGAAGGAACAAGTATTCGCTGATTTTAGCACAGACTTAATCATACCTTTATGTATCTGCTGCGGACTTGGATGGTAGCCCTGTTTTATGATAAGATTTGTGCTTATGGCGGTCCCCCCCCATCATGAACTCCTCGCTTGCTATGTAAATTCCTCTTCTTGCTAGTGCTGGGACTCTCTCTTTCTCTCTCTCTCTCTCTCTCTCTCTCTCTGCTAATTGCGCCTTGAAGTAGGATCTTCTTCTTCCTGCTGACCTGAATTTGAAACCAGGCAGGGTTTAATTTGGTACTATAAGAAGGCACACTTCCGATTGCTAACAAGATGAGGGTGCAAGGACTGCCTGTCTTGGGGATTGGGGGAGGAGGTCTAAGTGAAGCATCTTTTAAACAGAGCTGTGGCAAACGTGAAAAAACCTGAAAGGCATCTTTGAATCCAGTGACGTGTTCCGGTTGGAGAGCAGTGACTCTCATATCCAGCATGGGTTGTGTCCAAAGATCCAAATAAATGTTACAATCATGAAGCATGTGTCTTCATGACTTCCTGTCTCACCACAGCGCAGAGGATGTCGTCGGTGGAATCCAGCTTCATGAGTTTGATGAATCCATGCCTGGTGAGAAGGAAGGTGGTTTTCAGGTTTGGCACGAACCAGGTTCTCGTGGATTTATTTACGAAGGTCACAGGACGAATAAACTTTTTTCGTGATGATACCCTTGGTGCATTCTATCCATCGTTTTTTTGCCACGTGTTTCCAGTTAGTTCAGATGCGTCGCTTCTCTTGTTAGATGTTAACGTCGACTCGGTTACAGGTCCTTAGGAATTCAAGTCCCTGATTTTTTCTCACATGGTAGAAGAGATAAAAGTAGCATGTAGGCCTGAGGGGGGCTTCCAGTGATGACCTGAAGCAAACAGCAGAGGTAGTTCTGCACACCTTGTTTATTCAGAGAGGGGTCCCTCTTCGGATTTTCTCCACTTAGTTCTTAATGATGTGTTGGTCGGTTCCTCTGCACTAGGCAGCCGCACCATTAGTATACATTGAGATAAAGTACATAAGCGAGATCTACCTTTCAATCCTCAGAGAAAGGAAAGCCGAGCATCAAACATTGTCCATAATAACTTTGCCAAGAGCTGATGGAAGATAGACTGGTTATTAATCCAAGTGTGCCCTCAAAGGGAACCTGGCCGACGGACGCCCAGGTGCCCTCTGAGTATCAGCGTCTTGCTTTTGGCGGCGCAAATATTAAGCTGGAGGAGGTCAGTCCACTGCACTGGAGAAAAAAAAATTGCCTGAATTGTGCATTTTCAGTTTGCATTCATGAGTTACAAAAAAGTGTTGCCGTATGCCACTTGGCGATCTCATAAAATTCCCTGGAAGTGACGAAAGTTTCTGATCTTGGAATAATACTTTCGGCATGACAAGAACGTTGTCATGAAGAAATTGAATACTGCATAATCTGTGTTTCCAGCCGAGTAAAGCTGTCACGTGTCACCAAACTTGAAATGCAATTTTCTGTCCTCGTTAACAGAGGAAAGGTGCAATAAGATTTCTTGTAACGCCAGATACAGTTGGCCCCCGCACTGCCTTCGTACAGAAGGTTATGAAGGCAGATAAACTTCTGCGTCTTATTTGTCGAAGCTTCCAGTAACAATTGATGCAAAGGGAATTCAAGTGTTGCTAAGAAACTACTATTTACACTCCCGAGAAGAATTTTAGTCGTAGAGAGACCAGTCCTACCAGTCGAAAACTGGCATCAACTAACTGAGCCTTGTTTCTGTAAAATAATATTTTTCGAGAATTTCGTTATTATGCTATTTATTGCTCATATAGTGGGCACATCATGTGCAGCCATTGGATGGAGAGAGAGAGAGAGAGAGAGAGAGAGAGAGAGAGAGAGAGAGAGAGAGAGAGAGAGACTTACTACAAAGAGGCGTACTTACAAAGACAACATTTAGAGCATAAACATTATTAGAAACAAAATAGTATAAAGGCTTACAGTTATTCTGTTTTAGTTCTAATTAAATTTTAGGACCGGTACAAATCTTTATTAATTTATCTTTTGTATGTCTTATCTATGTACATATGCTGTGTGCTTCTGGCTTCACGTCTACATATCTGTTTGTATTAGTTGTTGTTGGGTTTTAGAAACGTCAGCAACTAAAGCCATATTGCTCCGTGTATATTGTCTGTAAATTGCGTGTGGTCAGAGGTCGATTTTCTGGACAAAAAGCCCGAGTTTCCGGGAGGAAAAACCATGCTACACTCTCCTGAGACCGACTAACTCAGCCACGTTTTGAAAAAGACCCATAAAAATTCCTCCCGTCATCGACTGGATTCGAACTCAAATCTTTTCCACTCTGTGTGGGTGGGGGGGGGGAGAGGACGGCTATTCTATCAACTGTACTACCCACGTATTAGTATTAGAATGGTTAGATGATGTAAGGATGCAGATTTTTCTAGTGGCTGCCAATATACTGTATATATATTTTCACTTCAATTCTTTTGTCCACTACTGTAGTTGCAGACAAATTTAGCTTCTGAACTAGTATTGTATATGAAGATTTCTTAGCTTTGGTAGCACGAATGCTGAGTCAAAAAGTATCTATAAAAATGCTGCTTTCTAATCTAACAAAATCAGTAGCAATAAGAATAAACTTTTGAAATCATGTGGCCGTTCTAATGATCATTTGAACAAACTATCGCCCATGATCTACCGACATTTTTCGAATATTCTAAAATGTGGTTAGATTATGTGCTAGAAAAGTCAAAAGAGAGCATCTTCTGACCTGTATTAGTTCGTTGTTTCGAGTCATTTAAGCTCCTCGCGAAGAACCTGTCTTTAGGTGACGCTGGAATATGTGAGGATAGGGTGGAGCATAGGGTGAATGAGATTAATGCTCTGTTGGCTCGGGTGTGCTGACGGGAAGGATTAATAAGATTACGGACGTCGATAAAAAAAATATATAAAAAAAAGTCCAGGGCAGATGCTTGTGTGACAATGGGTGTGGTCGAGGTTCACCTATCTAGTCCTGTGCTTTAAAATCAATGCAGGCTTGCTGGTGTGGTGCCTTTGTTTCATCGTGACATGAAATATGCAAATACGTCATCACCGGCCCTTCTAAAGTGTCAGTTCCACGGAGTGTACGTCAGAGATCAGCTAAAAACGGGACACGTTACCGAATACGGACATGTTGGACTACTTAAAAAAAAAAGAAAATTAGATTATAAAAACTAGATTAATGTGGCGATTGCATAGTGAACCTCTCAGATTCAACGTCGTATAGCGCACGATATGTAATGTAAGATTTTAGTGCGTAATGGACCGAAGGGGGGGAGGACATTGTAGTGTTTGATGATTGGACGTATCGTGCTGGTATAAAGTGGAATAAACGGCGACGGAAGTAATGAAATGTGCACTGTTATTATTTAGTTGTCTTTATCCAGATTTTCATAGCTTCAAATACTGTAATTAATTATTGCAGATGTTTTTCTGTCTTTCCCCATAACAACCCTCTGTTATTCATTTTAATGATCCCCATTATTTCAATTTCTATGCAAGTGCAATATTGGTAATATCTTCACTTGCATATATGACCAATTAATCAAGAGGGGTTTCTTCCCCCCGGAAAAGAATTATATCAACTGAAATTAACTGACAGTGATGAACTCTAGTCCTGTCTTGACTCGCTCTCAGTCTGACTCAATAAAAATAACTTGTTTCTAAACCCATTAAAATGTAAATTATGTTGCTCGAATCGTGCAGTTAGACTCTCTGTCTTTACTGATTATTATATTGGAAGCTCTCTAATTGCAAGTACTGATTCATTCAGGGACTTATGTGTCCTATTTCGATGCGACCTTCATCCCTCTTCCCACGTTGATCACGTATTATTTGAGACTTCCCAACTTCTTGGATTTATTAAACATTCTTCCTCGATCTTCAAGGAAGATCGAGGAAGAATGTTTAATAAAGTTATAATTCTTCTCTGCAAGGGCTTATACATTTTTGATTTCCCATTTTCCCAACTTCCCATTTTTGATTATTATTTGCTCCCCACAACAGGAATATCTTTCTCACAGACTTGAGAGAATTGAAATTACATTCAGTAAATTGTTATGCTTTCGAGATCGCCTTTCTTTTCACCATCGAAACTATGGGGGATCTTTGTGGTCGCTTCAGAATCGTTCCTCTTCCCTCCAGTCGACAACTCCATGGGTCTCTTTTTGTCTACAATATCACGAACTCTGTTATCGATTCCCCCTCTCTTCTTGAACAAATACCTTTCACTTTATCCCGCTTGAATTCTCGTTATAAAACTAATTTCTCTCCCATACTCAACTACCTACTTGGAAATCCTCTTTTCCGTTTCCTTCACGTATTGGACAATCACTATATTGATTTTACGCTTAATCCATCTATGTATAAGGATTTTCTCTTTACTGTATTTTGTTAATTCAAATATTTGTATATATTTTAATATTACTCTTTTATTAATGAATATTGTTTTGTATTGATTCTGCGTAATTCTTAGCGTTCTCGCCATTATCTAGGGTCTGCGTGCCCTGTGGGTGAGGTCTGTCAATAAATAAATAAATATCACCCCTCAAAATAGGCAACCCGACCTTTAGAACCAAAGCAATATACACACAATTGCGTTTACGATTGGCGTATCTTCGACATGTGCTGTCTTTGTGAAAATGATGATAACCATAACAGGATTTTGAACTCGTGAGAACAGCGATTTTTAGAAAATCGAGAATCTAAAAGCCCTTGCCAGTTCATCAAAACCAGATTTGAAGGACAGAATTGATCTACCTTTCATTCACAACGTCCCTCTTGTTGCCATTTATCTTTCATTTAGGCGATGCTCTCATGTAGAGTTGCCAAATTCTTCTCACATACTAGTGGGTTCATGCGTAGATTTAAGGGATGAAAAAACGCCGATTAGGGCACTCTCTCTTTCACACACACACACACACACACTTTGTACAAAACATACTTCTAGGCATTACTGCGTGTTTCGCTTGTTTTTAGGTTTAGGTGTTTTTCGTCGGGACCATTTTTTGTCAGATTTGAGTTTAAATTTTTGAATTAGATGCTGAAATTTGACCAAGTATTACCGTTTAGATTTTACGATTGCTAAATTTAAATTTCGTCTAAATAACTGGTGTTTTTTTTTCTCAATGGAAAAAATTTTTCCTGTTCTCAGTTTAGTCTGGAACGTCATCGGTGTCTTTCTGAAACGGTTTATTTTATTTTATTTTTTTAATTTTTATATTAGGCGGTCTCGGCCAAATTCAGGCAATCCCGCTCTATTTACAATATCCTGCAGACAAAAAGAATCGAATCAAATTTCTGTGATGTCTACGTCCAAATCAGGAATGTAATTCTCAGAGATAAAATATCACTGATATCGCATTCTAAAATTTATCAAGATGACTGTAGTTAGTACATTATTCACTTCCACTGCTTTTGAAATCAGAATTTCTGCTTAGCTTTAGGTAAGCTGTTTTTTTGTTTGAAAAATACTTAGATTAATAGGATATCAAGATGTGATATTTAATAATAAGTTATGCAAGAGACAGTACAGAGGCACTGAGTGCATAGCTTATCGAGGAAGTGTTCCATCGATCAGTAAAAAGAAAAGTTTAACCAGTTGCAGTTTTGCCCTCACGTAAATCGCCTTTTTCGGCTCATGTATATTCTACAGCGACATGGTGGGAGTTCACCAGAGGAGGTCTCAACGGATGTTACTGTCGGCATCACATCAAGCGGATCCTTGTTAATCCGTGCTAAACGGTGTTTAATGTATCATGAAATCACTCCTAGCGCTATTCAGGTGATGTGGATTAGCACGCGATCGTGCGCTACTTCCTGCTATAAAAAAAAATAATAATTTATATATGAAACTATAATCGACCCACGAGCAAGTTAGAAAATACCACAGCACAGTAACTTGAATGTTATGGTTTGATTTGTGAACTGTTTATGACTGTTATTTAGGCATGAGAGTGGCTTAGTTTTGGGCAAGAAACAAAGTCTTGACTTTCTGGAACTCTTTTGCTGATGTCGATTTTAGTAAATCGGGGTTATGGACTTCCTCTAGAAACATAGAATGTGGCCTTTCTGCGGACTTTTAACGCTTCGGAATAGAAATTAGTCAGATGGAGCAAAGTCGAGGGAGTAAGGAGGATGTTCTAGATGTGAGAATTTTTCTGACTAATAGAGCAATATGAGTTGTGATATTGTACAAGAGAAAATTGCTACCGAAAAACGAATCCTTCAAGAGGATGTCCTCCTATTCTCCAAAGCACTGTTCCCAAGTATCAAAATTTCACTAAGAGCGTTTCTACTTGGTGTAAAGGCTGCGGTAGGCAGTCAATGCGACGAATGATTCTTCTACACAAATTTTATAACAGACCGCTTCAGTTTGAAGTCAACGGGAAGTTGTTCAGAACCTTTGCCACAGATTGGGGAACTCTAGGATATCAACTTAGGTCCTCTGTTTACTATCTTCATAAGCGATGTATCGCCTATTTGCACAACGTCCACCAGTTAAATATGAGTATGCTATGCGCAGATCATTAACTATATCTTAAAGAGCCATGAAAGCTGCTGGAAAGTGTCAATAAACAATCTTTCTGTCTCCGAAAAGAGTCATCGAGTATATATACACTGTCAGGGACTCTTTACTGATAGTTTTCATGTGTGCATAAATAACTGCCACTTTTATAATTCTCAGGTTTATAAGGCAAGGTGTAGTTGAATTCTTAGTGAACAATGCTCATTTCCATGGTCCTAACTACTCACTAGACCTACATACAGTATGCCTCTGCTATTTGGAACTCCCAGAAAGAATATCTTAAAAGTGAGAACTCTCTTTAAGATGTCTTTGCTTGAACATCTTTGCGTGAATCCTTAACAAAGTCCGTCGTGCACCGTCTTCGTCTGAACTTACAAAAGAAGGATTAATGGCCTCTACTACTACACAAAATAATCCACGCAAACATCGATCACCAGTGTCTTCCTTAGAGGGAAAACATTGACGTTCTTGAAAGCTGTAGTGGGAACTGTTTTCCCCCGCCTATAGCCTTTGAAATGTGAGATCATTTTTATGTCTCAAGTCATATTCATCCCTCAAAAGAAACCAGGGCATTTTGACGCAAATGCATCGAACTTGGACTTAACTTATGCAGCGTCGTTCAAGTGCACTTCAATGACTAGCCAGACTACTAAAGCTAATTCTTTTTTAAATATTCCCTTATGTGATTAATTATGATTAGTTTTTTTAAAATCCCGAATGTCATTTACTTGGTGGATTTCAGAAAGCTGACAAAGTCAGTTTATGAACTAACCCCATCAATAAACACTGTTAGATTTTGAGTTCATGTTTCACGTTAAAAAAAAAAAAAAAAAAAATACTATTCAGATGTGGGCAGTCGGATTGATTAATGGCCCCGTCTCTTGCAACTTCTCCACTTCCTATCACACAGGCGTTTTTGTGTAATAGGGAGTGAGCCTATTTCGTATCAACGTAAGTACACTTTGCGGGGGTGGAGGTGGTTTTCCTTTTGGGGACTAACAAGGAACTGTTGCACAATAACACCACTTATCCCACAACAATTGATGAACATAATGAAAATGTAAGGACCAAGAATTTTCGTGTTTGGAAAGTGGATATTCTAACTGTTATTTACTTTGCAACTTGGTATGAACACGTTAAAGTTTCGCGACATTTTATTTTTCTTTTCTGGAAGTGTATACGTTCCTCTTTCCTCTCGTCATCTTGTTAAGTGTTAACTCCATTGACCCTTATGACAGCTCCGTCAACACTTGGAAAGCTGGTTATAATCAAATTGCTGTTTATCTGGAAAACATTTTTTAATTCTGAGTGCTGACGTCACACGCACGCTCAGAGAGCTTTTTAACTAGACGTACATATAAGATTAACATTTGTGCGAAGGATGGCAATGAATGATGGAAATATTTTAGAGTGACTGTGGGCAGATTTAGTTGTGAAAGAAAGTTCTCCAGCTACAAACTCCAAGTCCTTACTCTCCCACCGGGATAGCATCACTCTCCTAAAAGAACCGAAATTGCCAATAGATAAAAACCATTAGGCATTAAAATATGCGACAAAATAGCATGCTGTTTGCGATATCTTTCATAACTGCAGTGTTATTATTGGTTAAATATTTAAAATATGAAACATTTGTAGACATAACATCATTCTAACCATTTGATGTTTGTGATTCACTGCACAGGGAATAATTCCTTCTTTTCTAGTTCAGGTTGGTTTTACTTACTTACTATCAGTTTATTAACACAAGGTTCACCCCCTGTACAGCAAGTGGGCTAGGAGGGTGGTTTTCAAGTTGTGCATCAATATTCAATGTTCCTTTTGCCACATTACGTACGAGTATTACGTTACCATGACAACAAGCGCGATTTCGCTGCCAACAACGTTACTTCAACCAGATTAGGGCCGGCGAATTTGCATTTTTAAACTTTACACCGTCTGTTATCCACGGCTGAATGTTATTTAAATGACCACGTTGTAGTGATCATTCTATGCAAAGTAGTTTTATTTAAATCAGAAATTGTTTAACTCGCTAACTATACGCTTTCCAAACACGGAAGAACACGCGATATTTTGCGATTCAAATGTCCATCTTCAGTCGTACAGAATATTAAACTGCTTTAAATAAGCAGGATTGACTTCCTGTGTGCATCTGTTTATCACGAGAGTAAAATTCTCGAAGTTCTTTTTGTTTGTGTCGAATATAAATGTTAATTCCTTCCGTTTGAAGTGTTGTGACCTGTAAATCGTACACCCTGTCTGCGTAATCAGAAAGCAGAACTAAATCTTTAATAGGATAAAATTTCCATTAAATTTGGGGTTGCCTTTTTCACTGAGGAAACGAACTGGTTGCCTCTTGGAAATCACTTTATGTATGGTGTGTCGGAATTTTTAAACCTCCCACGATAGCGTTCACGTTGAAGATTCATACATATTAGTATTTGTATTAGTAATGGCCACATGGTGCAAGGAAGCCTATGGCTTATGCTGCACCAGCCAAAAAATAAAATAAAATAAAATTTTAAAAATAAATTTAAAAAATAATAAGAATAAAAACAAATTAATAATATTAATTAATAAGAGAAAAGGAAATGGATAACCTATGCTTTCCCTCCTCCCTTAGGTAATTATCCAGCTAACCTTTGAATTTCCCCAGACTGTCAGCCTCTGCTACCCATGTAGGTAACTTATTCCACTAATTTATAACTCGCTGGCTAAAATAAAACTTCCTGCAATCCAGTCTAAACAACTCCGCCCGTAACTTTAAATTATGGCCCCTAGTTCTAGAATCGTTTATAACCGTGAAATCGTCCTTATTCATTTTGCTTATGCCTCTCAGAGCCTTAACCACCTCAGCCAAGTCCCTTCTAATATGCCTAGTTTCCAAGCTCTGCAACCCACATAATCGAAGTCTTTCCTCATATGGACGCCCTTTTCCCGATCTCACCTGGCGAGTTACCCATCTTTGGACTCTTTCAAGAAGAATAATATATTTCTTTAGGTGCGGTCTCCATACTTAACTCAGTACTCCAAGTTCTAACAATAGCCTTATATAATGGGATTATGACGTCCTTTATCTCTACTAGCGATTGTTCGATAAATCATCGATAGCACACCATGGGCCCTTCTTGCAACCATGCATTTTGTAATGGGCGGCACCTGGAATGTCAGTTCATCTTCGCCTCGTATCTCTGTGAAGGACAGTACCATTGTAAAAGGGCCAGAAATGAGTAGTGTATGTTTGTGTCTGTGTGTGTTCTGTTCCGTTCTGGTCTCTTGGCTACTCAGAAGCATCAGTCACCTGGAATGATTCTGGGTACTCGTCCACACTACGGGAAGGTGGGCCAGTCCCAATGGAGCTCGCACTGTCTCAGTTCGAGACTCTGACCCACCTGATGTTGGCAAAAGATGGGCCAGATTCCTCTGGGGGCTCACTGCACAGGTGGAAAAAAAATTCATGTGGTGTTATTTAAAAATAATAATAATAAATAAATGAAAAATTATAATAAAAATATTTTTAAAAATTATACACATATATATGTATAAAATAATAAATAAATAATCAATAAAAAATAAAAAATATATATATATTATAATAAAATAATTAAAACATTATACTTCATATTCGTAGCTCCTATAATAGTTAACATCCTTCACGGTAGACAATACGTTATCATCAAACCAGGCATTGTACAAATAAACAGATGGCTTAAGTTATACAGCGCCATATAAGTATCCTGAGCTTGTAAAGTACAATGTTCTATATTACAGGCCAGATCAAAGTCAATCCAAATGTATGCAGTTCAGTTCAAGTTCAAAGTCAAAACATTAATGTAAATGGCATCCCAAGACATCAACTGGCCCCTAATACACAATGTGCACGACCTCCAACGAAGGAATGTTTTCTTGTGAAAACACCAGACGCAAACTGAAACCAGTTTTGCCTCCTTGAAACCAGTCTACCATGCTCGGAGAACTTCATATCTGACAGTATCGTAATACTCAAGTCCCTTTCCTCCACTATCGTCTTTAGTTCAACTCTGCCAAGTGTATAAGTTATATTGGAGTTACTGTTCCCCAGGTGCAATACCTTACACTTTGCTGGATTAAAGCATAGCTGCCATTTTTCTGACCATCTCTGAAGTCTATCTAGGTCATTCTGAAGAAGCCTTGCTTGGCGGCAATCATTAACTACTCTACCAATCTTTACATCATCTGCAAATTTAGACATCACGCCCTCTTATCCCTTCATCGATGTCATTTATGAAAATCAAAACCAACAATGGTCCTAATACTGATCCTTGGGGAACCCCACTTCTTACATCAACCCAATCTGAGGAATAACCATTTATCACAACCCTCTGCCTCCTGCCCTGAAGCCATCCAGCTATCCACCTAAGAACTTTCCCTGTGATTCCAATCTGTTCCAGCTTATAAAGTAACCGCTCATGTGGGACTGAGTCAAATACTTTGCTGAAAACCAAATAAACAATGTCGAAATTATTCACTAAGTCAAGCTCTTGAGTGACCCTATCAAAATAGCTAACCAGGTTAGGTATAGTTTAGGGCTAAAGCCTCAGGTTACTTAAATAGTTTTAACTAATGTACAAGTTAGTGCATTTGCATCATTTCTGTGCATAGCCAACTATATAAGTAGTTATAAATTGACATCATTAAATATATCTCATATTGTGAATACCTGCATCCAGTGGATCTTTTACCTGCAGATTCTTAATTCATGTAGAATCACTGCTGATAATCAGATCAAAAGTATTACTTCCCCTTGTTGCCTCTCTAACATGCTGTTGTAGAAAACAATAATCCAAGAAATCCACAAAAAGTCTTGCTAGTGTGTGAGTGACCAATCCACAAATTACAGTCAACACCTGGAAAGTTAAAATCACCCATTATAAGACATTCTGATTTTCTGACCCACTCTATTTTTCTGTATAGCTGTTTGGTATCTCATCACAGTCATGTGATGCGTATACCAAATGATTTGTTTTTCTATTATTGCTTATATATCACACCAAAGTGACTCATCATTGCACTGTTCACCCATATCGACTGGATGCACAGCCTTAGATTTAATATGCTTCTTAACTAAGAGCATAACTCCTCAACCCCACCTGTCCTGTCTGTCTTTCCTGTACACACTGTCCTCCACATATTCAAATTCAGCATCGCTTATGTCTCTGCTATCCCTACAATGTTTGCATTTGATGTAGACATTGTAGGGACAGTAGTTTTTTCAAATTTATCAAGTTTATTTATAATGGTCCTGGCATTAGTGTAGTGCAAGTATACATGGACATGTTCTTACTCTTAGTTACCCTACCACAGCACATGTATTCACTTGTTCCATGATGACTTACAGCAAGGCGTTAATTTTCTGACACCTTGCTTTCCAGGTTGCTGCATTTTCCAATAGGAGCAGTGCAAGAATCACCTTTACCTCTCCTTGAAGTTCTAGTTCTGCCCTTTGTGTGTGTGTGTGTGTGTGTTCCATCTGTTTCCATGGTTACTTTTTGTATTTATTTTTATTTTTATTTATTTACTTTAATTATTTTTCTCTCATTAAACTCATCTTTGTAGTCTTATACCATTAAAAACCTTGGCCACCGCCTTGACGGTGCTGTATACCATACATTTTGATTACTGCTACCTTTTATACTGAATTGGTATAAAAGGCAGCTGTGTTCACTTTGGAAGTAAGCAGATCAAAGAAATACAGTTGCTGGATAGAATGTAGCGACTTCCAGCAGAGAGTCACCATACGATGCGCCCTCGCATGTAGCACAGTTGGTAAAATCCACACCGGGTGGAAAAGGCCTGAGTTTGAATCACACGCGTGGAATTTTTATGGGCTTCACAACATGGTTGAGTTAGTTGGTCTCAGGTAAGGGTAGTATGTTTTATTTTATAGACATAATATGTGATGCAATTTGGCCTACGTTGCTGACGCTCCTAAAACCGTGGAACAAACCGGCAATCAAACTATACGATGCATTACTAGCAATCACTTTGCGCCCTTTCAGAAAAATAAAGAAATGTGAAATAAAAAGGAAGGGGGAAAAGAAAAGATTTTTTTTTTTTCATTCTAGGTCAGTTCTCATCAAGGGACTGACCGTGTCCCGTATGTCCAAGAGTTCAGAGTGGCCACAGGAACTGAAACAAGTGCACGGATGATGATCCCTGGGGAATTGCCTAGCATTGTCTTCACTTTATGTTCTGCAACTTCAGCAATGAAAGATCACAGCACTGCACATTGTGAACTTTCCTGGTGCACAGCCCATGTTAATTTGTTCCTGAAACTTTGAAAGCGTTATGGAATGACAGATCGCGGTATCTGTTTTCTGATTGATAGCCATGTTTGGGTCTGAAGAATGTCCAGAGAATGTTATTTACCAGAGTGTGTCGTCGGAACTATGAAGTTTGGTGATGGTAATTCTCCATTTGGAGTTGTTTCTCGTGGGTTGGACCATTTCGTCTTTTCTGGAACATTGGATTCCTTAGAGTACATTGGCATTCCCGACAATTTCGCTATTCTTACACCATTTATGCAGAAGTAAAGCAAAAGTATGGCTTTTGCCGTACCGTATGGCAATTCACCATATCATAATGCACTGTCATCTCTGAAATTATCATCCATTATCGCCTGTGATGGGATTATGCTAGCTTTTCCCACTTCCGTGTTTTACTGCTAATAAAGTCGATTTATGTTCCATTATTGGAAAATCAAATAAATTTACTCCACAGGTGTTCCAACGCGCTTCATAGAGGTTGCTTCTTGTGACCTTTGGTTGACTTCGCAAACCATCTGTGTTCCTTAAACATAATAAATGAAGGGAAATCGTTAGTCTGATTGTACGAGAAAAATTACACCCTTGGAATACGAAAAATTACCTAAACCCTTTGACCAAAGGAATATTGACAAGTGATTGCGATTTCGCTTTCAATATTTAGCAACCAAGTGAGAGAGGTTAGGAAAAACAGAGCGTGATATTCTTCGGCCATCTACTAAGGCAGAAATATTTTAATGAACCTGTAATTGCTGGTCTTTTAACGTGAACTACAAGGAAGCAGTAAGAGAAACTAGAAGAGATAGGCATTTCGATATTCTTTTATGTCGAAATTTCGCTGTTCCACTTCAGTAAGCTGTGCACTGCTACCAGTTGTACGGCTGCCATGTTGATTTGCTTCCGTACTTGTTGTCAAACTGGCACACATAAAATTGAGCCGACAGGTTTAGTTATCTGGGTGAACATAAGATGTTTTGTGGGGGTGAGGCTATCAGTTATTCTCCTTATTTCGGGAGTAATAAGGAAAATTACAGATACTTTTAACGTAATAAGAGCGAGCGGACTTACCGTGATTAATTAACAATAAAAATCGTGGCCGGTTTTAGTAAGTGGAGAGAATCCTCGATTAAAAAGGATGTTTTTTTTTTTTTTTTTTTTTTGTTTGTTGTTTGGGTGGAGTTCAACCCCGTCAACCTTTCTCTGAATACTGTCCTGCTTGCTTTCACATCAATAGATCGATTGGCTGATGATTAAGTACCTTTGGCTGTTCAAGCGTCGTTTAAAAACCATCAGCCTCAGTGTACCTTACCTCAAGGTATGAGTCCATTATTCAATACGCTGCTACTATTTGTGATCTCTACCAACAGCACCTAATCCAGAAACTTCTGTTACATCTGTATAAGCTCCGCGACCTTACATCACTGGAAGATCAGCAGCGGCTAAACTGCCTATTCTGCCATTACAAGAGTTATCTAAACGGCATTCCTTCGTCCATTCCACTTAATCTCGGCGCAAGTTTCAACTCAAAAGACTGTTTCCGATATGTGTACCTCCCAATGACTATTAACCTTGGTGCTTCCCGAAAAAAACTGTCTTTTATATATGCAAAGTTATTATCTGTATTTATCAGTCATGAGCTAGTGGCTCGTGATGCCACAAGATGAGACTTTACCATGATCATGGCAGGATGGTTCAGTTTGTTATGCGAAACATCAGTCTTCCAAAAAAAAAAAAACAACGTGAAGAAATTTTATTTATTAATTGATTAATTTTCACCCAGGACGAATGATTACACTGATACAGCGTTGAAATTTGAGACTATTCTGCACTTTTAAATGCCCTTTTAGAACTCATTTTGTGATTGTAATTGGGGGAGAGGAATCTTCTTGAAAGGTGGGGCAAGCTGCACTACTTTGAGTACCGCTGCCTACCTACACACGGACTCCAAAAAAGCTCACCTGGAAAACTTCCTGTGGTTGTTCTAAAGTCGATAAAATTATCAAAAATGTATTCATGTTCATTCCCGAATCAACCTGAATATATTTTTCAGTCCATGAACGAGTACTGAATGCAAGGAACGCTATAAAGAACTCTATAAAGGCATTCTTATTGTAGCTTT
Organism: Mastigoproctus giganteus; assembly: GCF_048544385.1. Lineage (NCBI taxonomy): Eukaryota > Metazoa > Arthropoda > Arachnida > Uropygi > Thelyphonidae > Mastigoproctus > Mastigoproctus giganteus. Next base: position 7,584,678 of record NC_143585.1, on the reverse strand, counting down.
AGTTGGTCTGTCTTTAAGTGGAAGTGCAATGTTTCTTCCAGTTGCGGACTCAGGCGAGGGCTGTATGATTTTCATCGTATTAAACAGGAAACGGACCATAATAAATCGGATCGGTACAAATACAATTGGCTGGTCTTCGTGGCCTAAGTTGCCCTGACGAAAAACGAATCATTAATTGAGTGGTTCCTGTTTTTTCATCTGGTAAACATCTTCGAGAAATCACGCTTTTGTGTGCGACTTTTCGAAGATAATTGTACACGTTATTTGCATTATTCCTGTTTTAGACCTCATGCTGCTCTTGATGGTGAAAATCGAATGAAGTCATCGACGTGCTTGTTCATCTAGGCAAACTAAATGTTGCTCGAGAAAGACTTCACAAAGTGTATTATCATAATCAAAATGGTTGTCCCTTTCTTATAAAACCTTTTCGTAATCACTCGACTAAACCTAACCTTTCGGATGCTTTTATTTCCTTGGCAAGCTGAGAGTGAAAATATCATTCATCAAGAATCACTTCCAAATCACGTAAAACAATTTACGAGGGTTATTCAAAAAGTTATGGCGCCTGTTAACACACCTGTTAACTGAAAAATATAATACTACTTTTTCTACTGCCACTGCTCCAGTAACGACTTCACGATACTCTACATTGACTTGAAAGATAATTGGCGGTGCTTTTGTCCTATTACTAGACGCAAATTCTTCTCCAGGAATCAAGGAAAGATTCCTTTGCGTTTTGTCCCCCCTTGCATCTTAATTTTTTATTCAGCATACACATAGAGTTCTGTCCAGTGAAGAAACTTTCCCCATTCACGTGAACTTGCGAAATAATAGTTGTATAACTGTGCTGACTTGCTTTATACGTAACCCACACCACGTGATTCTTGCTGGAGAACACTTGGACCCGACAGTGTTGCCACTACTTTTTGAACAACCCTAGTAATTCATCTATACAAATAAAAATTTCCCATATGGTATTTAAACGTTTAAGATAATTGGAGAAAAGTCTGAATGAGAGAGAGAGAGAGAGAGAGAGAGAGAAAGGCGGGCCATCCTCTGAAACTCTACACCCGGAAATAAATGCAGGCCTGTCAACCACCTGTTTATGAAGAAATTTATGAGCAGCAATCTAATCTTTTAAAATCAGCGAAGAGTTTGGTGTCATTATTTGATAAATAAACTGTTCTGTGATGACTGAGGAACTAAGACCGTGACTCTATTACCCTTCACTGACTTCGAAAGGTTATTATTAGCCATATGGTGCAAGGAAGCCTGAGGCGTATATGCACCAGCCAAAAAAAAAAAAAAATGTGTGAAAGAGAGAGAGAGAGAGAGAGAGAGAAGTAGAAAGGAATCACCAAGAAAGAGAAGAATGATGATATGTAGCTGAGGACCCTGGGTCTGCCAAGCCCATAATCACCAGATGTGAGCCTCTGGGTTAAAATTAGAATGTTACACTCATAAACTTCTTGATCGAGTGAAAAAGGAAAAGTTAAGTTCAATTTTTGTTTAGCCAATGCAAGTACTTGTGCCTCAAACTCGTTACGAAATAGTTTTTAAAGGAACAAATTTTATCCTTGAAACTGAGATAACCAACTCAATTTGCTTTAAAAAAAATAAAAGAAAGTAAATCCTCTTGAATCAATCTCATTATATTCCAAAAGTCATCTTGCTCAGTTAAATGAAATCTCCGATGAGTATACTTTGAAGCAACCACTTCCATGGGTTGGCCACTTCAGCGATTGATGATGAAATTAAAAATGCTTGTCACCTGCAATCACTAATTTAACTCTTATATTTGATAAAAAATATTCTGAATATGTGCGGATTACCTTGTCAGAAAAGAACGCTTGTTGTCTTTACTCTTTTGCTGCCATTAATTTTTCCAGTCTACTCCCTTCTCCATAATTATCACCATGTCTGCAATTACCTGTCTGGAAATTGGAAAATCCGTATTGATTTAGATGGGATGTTTGTTGAGTCTGTATGACAAAAAAAAAACGTCCACCGCTAAAGCTGTTTTAACAGTTGTCTGTTTTATTATTATTAAGTTCAATAAGAAGTAACTGAAGTCAGGAGAGACTTTGGAGTAAACCTACTTCTTGAACTTTGCGATAAGAATGTTCGGCAAATGTGCTGTGATGTGTGTATGTTCGAAGATGATGAAACAGAAAAGAAACCCCATTTCTTTTCCGGGAAAAGCGGTGCCTTACCAACGAATGCGTTGCTATTCAACGCTGTTAGTAGTATTAATGGTCTTTGCATGTGGATTGATCTGCGAAGTGCCAGGTGTTCCGGGCGTTTATGAAATGAGGCTCCTTCGCCGTGCCTGTTGATCCTGATATAAGCAATGTTTGCATTCTTTGGTAAGAAAAGTGCTGGAAAGTAGTTGCTCGAATTACATAACTCCATGGGTGTGCTGTGTTTATTACATGCAATTTTGAATGGAATTTTTATAATTGAGACCAAATTGAAATTATGATTGGTTTTCAGGGCCGTCTATTCTATCCCCGGCGCCTGTACCCGCAGGAGACTCCAGAGAAGTAAAAAGTCATTATGTATTTTATGAAACATTTATTATGTTATTTACATAATAAATGTTTCATTTCTCTCTCTCAAAGAAAGCTATCCTTTTATATCTGGTGTTCACACACATATAACATATAACCCCCCCCCTTAATCTTTTTGTTTCAGTCTCCCACAAACTACTTATTAAAATTGTCTCTCAGCTTATTTAAAAACAATCTTTCAAATGTAGTATATTTGGAAATTACGTTACAAAGTATTTGGCGTTGTAAACAAAGTACCTAGGGAAATTTAATAAAATTTAATGTTTAGGGGTAATACTTCAGTAGCCCAAAGGTATATCGCTTTGTAATGCACTTTGATGAATTTTTTGAATAATTTATAAACTGATGTGGAGTTAAAAAATTTTTTGTTAAAAGGGTTTTATCGTTTATAAACATAAGCAAACGTATTTCGTATTTTAGATGAAAATTTAATCCAACTAAGTACCTGCACGCTCCCCCCATCTCAGAATAAAAGTAACCTTTTGAGAGTTCGTAATGACTTGATCGAAAGAATTGCTTTATTACTACCTAATAAATAAATAAATATGATCTTTATTGTAAGGAGAACGCAGATACCATGACTTTACAAAACTCCTCACTACACCATGCCAGGGTTTAACAAATATTGCTATCTGCGGAGATAGCAAATTATATTAACTTGGAAAGAAAAAGAAGTACTAAAAATAAAAGTAGTGAAAGAGAAAAATTAAGATAACACAAGATAGTTTTCTGTGAGATTCTTTCCCAGTTGAAAACGATCTCAAATCAGTTGATAGTTGTGGAATACACGTGCAGATCTAGGATGAGCCGTCTATACTTTTTGTCATCTACAATTTTGCACAAGTCAGCATCAGGTATTGAGCTAGATGGAGCCTTTGAAATGGGAGGAAGCGATCTTTAAACTGTAGCCTCGAAGAAAGAGCAAGAAGCTGGAGAGGGGAGTGGGGCGCTCGTTGGGGATCCGCCAACACGCAGTGTCCCAAATTGTTGGGTGCTGAGATCCCAGCGATCGTTTTTATGGGAAAGATGAGTCTTCTTTCATAACGCTCTAAAAGGCAAGAATTCGCTCCTCCACCCTCTTCTAGATGAAAGAGGTGAGCAAAGTTTGCACATAATTAATTTTCTATTTATACTCCGGGACGGCCACATAGGATCAGAGAAGTTTAAAAGGTTTAGAGTACAAAAACATTACCATATTTATCATCTGCGTGGGCTCAAATCAGACCAACTCAAAATCTTGTACTTACATTATCTGCCCATTGACCACTTGGCTACGTCAAGCCAATAGATAAAGCCCAGAGACAACCAATTCATTCTGGTCGTCTGAGGAGCAGACGCCCTACTAAATTATTATATGTATATTAGACAAGACACAATTTTAAAGTTAATTTGCGTACTTCACATCATATGTTTCCCAAACAGTATTGCAACTCAGGGAAAGTGAAAATTCTCTAGTGCGAGTCCCTTCATTTACATAATTTCTTATAGAAAAATGACTAATTCTAGACTCCTTTTTACTTCTCGGGGTATTTTATAGTATTTAGGAAATGTCCCATGGTTACATTTTGCATAAACGTTTCTGTTCTTGATAAATACGTTACTACGAAACGTATTTATCAAGGCCGATCGAGTATTCCATACCCCTTACCGAATCTGATGAAGGAACTTGTTAAAACCATTTTTCCAAAAGACAAACCAACCTTAGGACACATAATTTACAAACACAATACGCCGACCACTCATGACCTGAATTTGCCTGGAGTCGATTCGAAACAAAACCTTGCCCATCTGACATAATTTGGTTCGTCCAATAAAATGTTCGTCTGAAATTGAAGGAAGAAACTGTTTCCTTTGAAGCAAAACCAGCAGAGCAGTTGGAGACCCAATTTAAGCGAAGTCTTCCTCGACCGCAGCTGTAAACCAGGTGTTCGTTGCCACACCGGGCAGAAACGAACGAAGTAATGAGGGTTGTGATGCTGTCACATGCAGTAAATTCGGACTTGAGTCAGTAACTGTTTCTGCTCATCACGTCCAGCCCCCTTCCCTCCAGTGTTTTTATTGCCACAGCCAGAAGAATCTGTTCAATAGCTTTATTCTTGTAGTTTCATTGTGTTTTGTTTCTTTTGTTATTGCTCGTTCGATAAAGTCCAGTAATCCAACCTCAAGTACTTTGGGAAAGTACTTAAAGTGTTCTTTCAGTTGCTGGCATTCCAACAGTAATCCTTCTGCTACTCTGTACCGTTGTAGAATTGGTTCCAAACGGCATAATTACAACGCGGGTACGAAATTGCTTTTTCATGAGGTGACTGCTAAAAGGTTATCCCTGAAACGCACGTTCTCCAGCAATCCGAATTTCACTTTGTAAGGCCAAAGAAAACGAAGTGCGGTTTTTGCTGATCGTAACATTTTTGGTGTAAAGACAAAGCGGAGGTGGATGATTAGGAACCGAACCAAATATTTTATTTGGGGGTGCTTTAGTTTGCGATTATTCGGATATCTATGCAGTGGACTCGTTGTTGGACAGAAACAAATTAGAATCACTTCAGATGCGTACTGTATGTGTGTATACTGGGTGTTCATTTTAAAATAAAACAACGTCATTTGTGTTAAGTGTAATGGTACCAACTACGATTTGGTGTAATTGTGTGCGGGTGAAATGGGAGGATGTTACCCAATGGAGGAAGTGACAGTTTTGCATTTCCAGTGTTCGGTTTGTTACAATCCGTGTTTGAAGTCGCATGCGTCATTACTAGTGAATAAACATCGTGCCGTATACCACGGAGCAACGTCTTTTTTTAGTGGAATCTTACTTGGAAACGAAGTCTTACAGTGAATGTCAATACCTTTTATGCAAAGTACAGCTGCAATTTGCATGAAGGTATTGAAATTTTGGATAAATTTATAACTAACTGTCACCTCTGTGTTTACCAAGGCATCATAAGGCAATCCACGAAGCACATTAAGCAACTCAAAACAAACATTGAAAATGTAATTAGAAGTACGGTCCTTAATTACTCTGATAACAAATTACATTTTCCTTTGATCGTTCTTGGTTTACTTTTAAAATGAACACCTTAAAAAAAAAAAAAAATATATATATATATATATATATATATATATATATATATATATATATATGAAAGAGAGATACTTCAGACTCTAGAAAGGATTTTCTAGAAATCTGATAAGTTGAAGATGGATTACTAAGTGCACTGCTGTACAATTATACAAAGTGAAAGTTACTTCTTCCTCGGATTAAGTGAGATTACGCAGCTGGTTCTTTATTGCTGAGTGTCCCATTAAGAGTTCAAGTAAGGCTTCCATACAAATTCTCATAGATTGTTGTAATTGGGCACCTGTGACAATATCATTTGTGTTGGGAACATCAACTCTTTTGGTTATTAATTTCAACATATTAGGTATGTTCGGGGTCTGACGGCACCTGGGATTTCTCCCATCTCTGCGTATGTTCTCTGTATCGGACAAGCCAGAGATTTAAAAGTGTGTGGGATATGTACTGTGTAGTTTGTTGTGCCCATTGTTCATCCGGCCTGTTAGCCGCCGGGCCCCTAGTGACACCCGACGTTACCAATACCTGCCACAGGGAGGCCGGCCGGGTGTTACCAATATTTGTACTCTGGCTGGTCTTGCCACTTACTTTCCTGGGATTTCAGTGGCTAGGACCAAAAAATAAATAAAATAAATAAATAAAATAAAATAAAATAAATAATAATAATTGTAATAAATGAATAAATCGAGGTTGATATTAGTGATACTTAGCAAGTTAGTATTAATAGTACGCGACGTGAGGCTGTGCCGTGAAAGTGAGTTTTAAAAACCAAATAGGTTCGGGCAAGAATTTTGATGTTCTCTTTTGATTTTGAAATGTAGGGCTAAACGCTGTGCAAGACAAAAGTTTGGGGGAAGGATGAAGACTGGGAGGAAGAAGTTGGAAATAAGGGACCGACAGAGTAGATAGCCCCTGCAGGTAGTGAGGCATGCCCGTGCCCCACCAGAGTGAGAAAATTGGGGAGGCAAGGAGAGGCAAGCCTCTCCTCCCCAGGAGTGGGAATATTTTTTACTAGGACGAGAAGCCTCCCAGGTGCCATGTCGATGTTAGTGTGTAATTTCCTCGGAATATAGTGGACCGCATCCCTCGGCTGGTTTTCCCCAGAGCTAAATGCAACCTTCTTGCTGATGGGGCAAGGACCGATAAAGGCCAAACTTACAGCGCTTGGGATTATTGAAGATGGGGCATGCACCTGCGGCGAAGAAGAATCATGGAAACACTTGATGTACGAATGCACATTATATAAAGACCTAAGATGTATACTCATTACCCAAATCATGTACTTGCCTAAAAACTGAGAACACCAACTCCTTGAATCTGAGGATGAATATAGCAAATATGCACAAAAACTATTTGCAAGTAGAGGACAGCGAGCGGCCCCGTAAAACAACACGCGAAACGCGCTACCAGCACACGGACGTACACATTCAAGTAAAGGAGACAGAATCATGGAGCTTACAGAAGCTGCTACCTGATGACGCAGGGAACCACAAAGCAGAACTACAAACCCAAGGATTAAAGTGCACCCACCTCGTTGACAATACACCAACGAACTGAAAGGACAAAGGTCCCACGAGCGACCGCAAGACTGACCCTCACTGAACTTTGTCTTTCACTGAGCTGTATCAGAGCCCTGACCTCCACCCACTCTCAAGTGACAACCGGATGGGGGGGGGGGCACAAGATCTTAGACGTTTCTCAGTGAATACCATTAAATGGAACAAATTCAAAGATTACCTTCTCACCATTTTCTCTGCAGATGTTGCAGACAGTTTAAACGTTATGACGGCAATGGAATTTACAAATTTCGTCCAGACCAACCTGTATTTGGCAATGGAGTACTCAGCCAAAAGAAAGCAGACCAGAAGAACTTCTATTCCTTGGTGGTCTTCAGACTTAAGTAACCTGCGAAAGCAAGTTCAACTGGCTAGAAAAGAATTCCAGCGACATATGTACCTTTCTGCTGAGGATATTCGGACCTACAGGGTAGCTTACAGTACCCTAAGGAAAAACTATCAAAAGGCAATTGCCAACTCAAAAGAAAGGTGTTAGAAAATCTTCGTAACGGACATCGGAAATAAAGAACCGTGGGGCTTGGTTTACCAGCTATCAAGGAACAAAATGGCTTCCAGAGATGTTATAACACAGTTAAAGTAGATGGTCAAGAGACTCAAGACTGGATGTCTACGGTGGATTCCATAATTAACAACCTATTCCCCAAAAATATATCGGATCTAGATTCACCTTAACAAATGCAAATACGTCATGATAATGAAAAGTATGAAGGACCATCGGACATTGAACCCTTTACGCCCCTGGGTTTGGACTCTGCCTTGGCAAAGCTCAATGGTAAGAAATGTTCCGTTATTGACCTCATTGAGAATACAGTCATAGTTAAATTTTTTTGAAAATTTTCCACACATTCTTTTAAATTTGATGAATAAGTGTTTACTAGAAGGAATATTTCCTCGTCAAATCAAATTTAAATTATTATTTTAGGGTTGCCCGAAATTGAATACATTAACCCGTATTTGTGTCTGTAAATTGCGTGTGTTCTATGGTCGATTTGCCTGTTTTACTGGACGAAAAAAACCCCAGTTTCCGAGGAGAAAAACCTTGCTATCTACGCCTGAGAAAAAAAGCCCATAAAGTTCCTCTCGCCGTCGATGGGATTCGAACCCAGGCCTTTTCTACCTGGTGTGGGGAGGACGGTGACGATACCACTGTGCTACGCGCGCATACATTATTTCCTCATCAATGGAAAATAGCTCTACTAAAGACACTGCACAAGCCTGAGAAATTAATATCAGATCCACGGGCCCACAGACCTATTTCGCTTTTAGCCAATCTGGGGAAATTGCTGGCCATACAAAGTTCCACCAGAACAAATATCCTCTACATTTAAAGGTGATCTAATACCAAAAGAGACATCATTATTCAAAGATTTTCTAACACAATATATTCCATGTTTAATTGGAATGCATGTGAATAGTGACACCACATCAGAAGAAATCATGCTCTCGTTTTCATTTACAATCAAATCTTTCACAAAATTTACAAATTCTTTACTGTCTTAGTTGGACTGGCCCACTATAGGCGAAATCAATTTAGCCAAAAACACTGACAAAGCATATGTGGAGCTTCCTATAAATGACACAATAGGTCTGAGTGGGATTTCTGTCTTATGAGTTTTTGGAAGTCCATAATAAACTGGTACAGGATTGGTTAAAGGCAGTGAAGATTGCCAGGGAGACCTTTTGGTTCTTACATGCTACTGGATGTCAACTCCCTAGGTTTTATGGACTTCCAAAAACTCATAAGACAGAAGTCCCACTCAGACCTATTGTATCATTTATAGGAAGCCCCACATATGCTTTGTCAGGGTATTTGGCTAAATGATTTCACCTATAGTGCGCCAGTCCAACTATGTCATAAAAGACAGTAAAGAATTTGTGAATTTTGTAAAAGATTTGATTGTAAATGAAAACGAGAGCATGATTTCTTTTGATGTGGTGTCACTATTCACATGCATTCCAATTAAATATAGAATATATTGTGTTAGAAAATCTTTGAATAATGATGTCTCTTTTGGTAATAGATCACTTTTAAATGTAGAGGATATTTGTTCTGGTGTGGAACTTTGTCTGGCCAGCACCACCATGGTGTACCAAGGTGTTATGTACAAACAGATTCACGGTACAGCCATGGGATCTCCTATTAGCGCCATCGTGGCCATACCTTCACCGTCGTCCAGAAGGGGAGAGAGAATGATGCACTCCATTGGCTTAATAGCTTCTCCCAATTTATACAGTTTACTTCAGAGGTGGAGACAGGAGGTATCCTTCCTTTCTTGGATGTACTGGGCTCTACGATAGGCCCTAGGCTTAAAACTTATGTGTTTACAAAACCTATGTGCAGAGGCCAGTACACCCATTATAATTCAGCAGAAGCTGGGCAGCACAAGAATAGTGTAGTGAAAGCTCTACTAGATAGAGCAGGGTCACACTGCACTACCTCTGAGGACAAAGAATGTGAAATTAGACGAGTCACAACAGACCTTAGAAAATGCGGATACTCCCAGAGGATCATAGACAGATTTAGTAGAGGAATAGAGTCTAACCGTCAGGAACCGTTTGTTCCTGTGGCTACCGCATGCATTCCTTACTATCCGGGCGTTACTGAGCATCTTGCTAGAGTTTTGCGGGGTTATAAAACACGCTGTGTGCAGCTTCCTGGGCGGAGGTTGCACACAGTGTTGTCTCAGGTAAAAGACCCAATAGCAAAGGACCTGAGTAGTGAAGTAGTATACAGGATAAAATGCCCGGATTGTGGGGAATGTTATGTGGGCGAGACAAAACGACGGCTCAAGGATCGTCTGGGGGAGCATGCAAATGCTATAAGAACCGCTGATTACAATAAGTCTGCTGTGGCCGAACATTTTTGGGAGAAGCAGCATCAAATCTCCCCAGAGGATGCGGTTATTGTGGATCGAGCGCATGGGTTCTGGAACCGTAAATGGCTCGAGAGCCTACGAATCTGTTCATCCGACCACAATACTATGAATAGGGACAGAGGTATGCGTATGCATCCTCTGTTTGAAACTATCATCCTAAGTACGGATGAACGGGTTTGCTTAACACGTTCCCGAGCTGTTTCCGCTTCCAGTTCAGACCATGTGCCGACTGCACCACGTGTATAAGTACCGTGAGCCTGTTATATATGGACGTGCTGCAGGAAGTTTTGTTACTGCTGGGGAAGGAAGCCGATGCTTCCGAAAGCTCCAGAGATTTTTATCGTTTTTAATCCGGTTTATTTTAGTGTCTTTTATCTTAAGGATTTTATCACAGTTTTAATGTTTTTCACATGTATATAATTTAATTTAATATAATAGCAATTTTTTGTAAATATTTTAGTTACAGTAAATACTTATTCTCATAGTTGGTGTATGAGCTGATTTATGCTAAAATATGAAGTTCTCCACTAGTAATTCACTTGTCAGCATCCACTGGTATTGCACTACATCCGGTGGGTGTGGGAGTTGGGCATTCGGCACCAACAGATAACGTAAACCAGGGCCCAGAGAAGGCACCGGGCAGCAGCTGTCTTGTATTGGCGGTGGTATAATACCTCACACATGTTTTTAGGCTAGCTTTGTAGAGGTTCTTCTACGCCAAAATAGATGAACTAGGTGGAGATGGGCTTTTGCCTAGGAGCCACCCTTGATTCTGGGATACACGTATGCAATGCACCAGGAGGTCAAATATAATATATATAAAATTGTATATTTATATCTTCTTGTAAGTATTGTATATACATGTAATAATTGTGCGTACAAATAAATGGAATGACAATCTAGGAACGCCTTCTCTATCGTCCCCATACCCCCGCCTTTCACCCCCCCCAGCCTTCAGCCTCCACCCCACTCTATCTATAAGCCAGCGCATGTCCCACACTAAAACTCTTAACAAAATCTAAATTAAACTAAGTACGCAAACTTTTAGGCCTTACAGAATCTAGTTTCTACCCCTACGATGCGCATTATAGCCTTAGTCACTAATGCGCCAATAAAACCCAAGCAACAACCCCTACGATGATTTTTTAAGGCTCTAGCCACTGAAATCCCAGGAAACTAGGTGGCAGGGCCTGCCAGAGTTAAAATTTCAAATACTGTGGGTGTACCTGGTCTTCTGCCACGAGGCCAAGTGTGGGCAACGTTGGGCCCCAGCAGGGTCTATCGGCTAAATGGCCAGAAGAACAACGATACATTACACTTACAAAATCCATACACTTTGAAATCTCTGTTCTTTTCAGTAAACTGTTACACCCACAATGAAATCAACGCGGACATGGGGGGGAACCCCTTGTGCCGTGAGACACGAATACACTTTACCCTCGACTGACACACGAGCGCCAACGCTTTTTCGGACCCACTCTGCAGAGGTTCTGCACCACCACCACAGATGAACAAGGTACTGACCACATCGAATGTTGTTTTATATGTATATATATATATTCACTGTGTGAGAGATAAAAAAAAAAAGTGAATAATATGTATTCCCCTTCGATCCGACAGTATTTCTTAGAGTTTTGGTAACACACTGGTGTTTAATTATATCAATATATCTGGTGCCGATTAGTCATTTGGGCCGATACCGAGCCCTCGTTAATTATATAACGAGCTCATTAAATGATTAGTGGCATTCCATTGACTAATCCATGGCTAATCCCTACCACCATGGCTCATGGCTAATCTTTTCTCTGATATTGCAGGAATGGTATATTGGGCTCTTAATGGTTTGTTTTTAATTTGCTCCGAGGCACCAAAAACATGAAGCGTCTGTATATTGCGTCTGTAAATTTCGTGTATTATGTATGACCGGTTTAACTTTTTTGGGATGAAAAATCTGATTATCCAGGAGAAAAATTACGCAAACCTGCTCCGAAACCGACTAACTTGTCCACATTGTGGAGCAGGGGGAGAGTGCAGAGTGTAGAGGGTGTTTAGTGTCAAACGGCACCAGGGGTTTCCCCATCTCCGCGTAGTATACATTGTGGGTGTGAAACAGAACACTGTCAATATCAGAGGTTTAAAGGTGTGTGGATTTTGTACATGTGTAGTGTCGTGTACCGTTGTTCCTCTGGTCATTTAGCCACTGAACCCCTAATGGGACCCAACGTTGTCCACACTCTGCCCCGTGGAGACAGACCAGGTACACCAATATTATAGTTATTTACTCTGGCAGGTCCTGCCACCTAATTTCCTGAGATTTCAGTGGCTAAAAAAATAAAATAATTAAAAAATAATAAATAATAATAATAAAAAAATTGGGGTAAACGCTCGAGGTTAGATTAGGCCGAAATGGTTTGGTGAGAGTGAGGTTAAATTTGGACGCAAGTTAGTAATTTAGCTACGTTAAGTTAGGGGCGTACACTGTCGGTCTAGTTAGAGTGCGGGTCGAAAGAGACTGAAGGCTGGGGGCGACAGATAGAAGTACGGGGACAATATAGTAAATATAGTAGACATCCCTGAGGCGGTCAGTGGGGACTAGCCCCAACAGGCGAAATAGGGGACAGGGAAGAGAGGGAACTAGAACTCGTCCTCCCCCGCCAAGGGGAATGGGGTAAATGGGGTGCCCAGTTCAGATCGCCTTAAGGTGCTGAATTAGGTCACAGTCGACGAATTAGGTCAAAGCATTTTCTCTCTCTCTCGTTTTTTTTTTTTTTTTTTCTTAATTCCAGGTCGCCAGTTGGCGTTCTCATATTCCTGTTCCTGCAATACAAGTTCAAAGTAAGCAGTCAATCCAGTAATATCAATTCCATCAAATGTATTTTGGCTTCAGAATCCTGTCCAGGCGGGCAAGTCATGGCCTTGTTTTGTGACTTTAATAGGCATCAGGATTTGTCTTCTTATTTGTTAGGTGGATTGACATCGCAAACTGTTTATAGATTAGAGTGGTGGCTGCATGAGTTTATATCCCACGAAGTATGAGATATCAGCTAGTTTTGTTGTTATCCTGGTATTTTAATTTCTTTCTCGGATTTACTGGGTTTGCACGTCATAGTCGTGTGTTGATGTTTTTCTGTGATCAGCACCCGAAGTATTGTTACCTTCTAATAATGAGGGATCTTCTCCTAGTGAAGAGGTTCTGCGCAAAGTCAGGTATTCCTGGTATTCTTCTGCACTGTCCAAAAGATGACACTCTTGATCTCTCGGAAGGAAGGTAATTTGGTAATGAGTTGCGAACGCAAGTCATCCATTAAAATCCTTTAATTGAGATGGAATTCAACCCCCAGACTTTGCACATAGTTAGAACGATAGTCGTTGTAACTGCCGTACCAGCCGTGAGGACAGGTTCCTCACTGTCTTCCAATCTGAAGAGAAATCTTGATATTTGGTTGCAAGTAAATTTTACTTAGACAAGAGCCAATTGAAACGGCCTCTCGCGAGTGGAGATGAGCAGGATATAGATTACTGCACACTCTGCTCCACCCTCATTAATGATGATTTTGAGAACAGCAATGTACGCTATCGTGAACATCGCACCACTATTGCACCTTCTCAAGCTACTAGCCGTTAGTTTGATGTCATTACAAGAAAATTCATACTGTCTTTGATTAACATAAATTGTGGGCTGCCTTGCCCTGGCTTGTCACTGTTAATTCCATCTCCTGAAACCAGTTCAATTACAAATGTCCCGAGGTCGCTACCAGAGCTGAAATGAGGCTATTCAGAATTATACTCCGCCTCCTTCCCAGCTAACCATATCAAATTGACTTAACAAGAATTAAATCCAGTAGTCTTGCTTCCATCCAGCCTTCACTCTCGGTCACATTATTCCCAGCACCGGTCGATACCGCCTTCTTAGCATATTCAGTCATCCTTCCCAACTCAGTCTGCGTCGAGGCTTCCTATCTACCCTTCGTGGTAGAGAATTTTAAACAAATATTGATGTTAATGGCGTCGAGCGTTGTCTCCTATCCATAAACCATTATATTAGGGTCACCCCGGAAAGTTGTTTCATATACCCATGTGTATTTTGTCTGCAAATTTCGTGTGTTCTCAGGTCGATTTACCTGCTTTGATGGACGAAAAACCCCAGTTTCTGGGGAATAAAATCTTGCTATCTACGCCTGAGACCGACTAACTCAGCCACAGAAGGAAAAAAGCCCATAAAAGTTCCTCGCGTCATTGACGGGATTCGAACCGGGGCGTTTTCCATCCGGTGTAAGGAGGACGGTGACGATACCACTGTGTGACCGAGTAGACTCTCCCATCCATAAGTGCATCACGTCTGTAAAAGTAAAAAAATGGGATGGATGTCGTGCGTAAAATAATGGGACTGACATCGTCCAAACTGAAGGTCTTAAAGGAGCACTGGTTGGTAGCCGCCACCTTTTAAAGGTTTCACTAATTGCCATTGCAGCACAGATTAATTTCGATTGGATAATTAGGATCGCACGTAAAATGGCATTCACTTTATAATTTACTCCGATAATTAAAATATTGAGGAACGGTGCTTTAATGTCTTGATGTTGTCCTCTAGGGTAGTTATCTAATTAGTAGCGAAAATTGTGGGGCTCGTTTGTTGGCTGCTGCTACTTCCCTTGTTTTCGAAGAAACGTTTGTTTCCCCCTGGCGAAGTATTAGACCCATGCCCTTTCAAAATATATCGTTGTGGGTTCAAGTCTTTACCCAAAATATAGTTTGGTCTGTCTCAACGTGTAACCAATAGCTTTTAGACTTTGAATGTTTCAGCATTGTCATCCTTACACGAAACTTAGCCAAGGGCATCGTTGTCACTTTTGTAACCTGTTTAAATCAACGGGTATGCCGTACGTTTGCTGCTCCCCCATCCCATTGACCTACAGTAACCCGCAAACGGTTGGTATTTGATTACAATGAGCTTTTACACCGGCGTAGCCATTTTGTTGCGCTATTCGTTTACCGAAGCAAGTTGTTTGACCACCCTACTAACGGGGGAACTATCGCGTAGAACGAACACTCAGCATAGCCATGCATTGATCGACTTCCATCAATTCTTCTCCAATATTCACAATCAAAGTGTAAATACCTAAACAGATGTTTCAAATATCGTGCCACCACCACCAACCACTCTTTACTGTCTCCTACCAACCTGAACCAACTCCCTCCCCTTTCCTCATTTCTTTCGATATCGCATTCACCGTAGTGAACCCCGGAGATATGCACAGTAGAACACTGACAAGCACACACCTTTGTGTAATTTCTTTCTACCTTCTAATTTCACGTTTATTTTTATACTCTTTGTTTTTATTTTTCAATCAGCTAACTAGCCGTTTAGTCAAACTAATACAATAGGTCCACAACCACAACTGTTACACAGTAAACAAAAAATAGCTCTATACAAAATGACCCAAAAAGTAAACTGCAGTTTATTTATAGTTAATTTTTTTCTTGTCACACGAGGCATCTGATTTTATTTCATTTTAAAAACTAAACATAAAGTACTGTACCAACTGTCAGTTTGACAAGTGTCGAAGTTTATTTGTAAAGTTGGCTTCTCCCTTACAGCGTTTATCCAAGTAAAAAAACATTAGAAATCTATAAAAGAGTGAAGCAGCAGTAAATTAAGCTGGTTAATGTATAAAGAAATGTTATATGAATCATAAATTGTAAAATCTTATATTTTAAAAGCATAAAATAAGTTTATTTATGTAGTGACATGAATACAAACACGAGGATTCCTTTGCACTTTATACTCTTCCCTTCGCATAGGAACCTTCCACGATAACACCTAATAGCTATTAAATAGATAGTGGTGATGAAAAAATTAATACAACTTTATAGATTGCTGTTTATTCAATTATGATATTAATTAATCGATATTTTAATAATTGCGAGTTAAAACAATGTTAAGGTGTTATTGTGGAAGAATCCTACACGAAAAGAAGAGCACATAAAGTGGAAATTGGCCACTCATTGTAAATGATTTTATCGTGGTATTAGGTAAAGTTTTGTAAGGGTGATTCTTGTAGATTTGACGTTACTGAATTCACATATGGCAACCATATTGCTGTACATCTACCAATTTTAAGGCAGAAGGGATTAAAGTCAAAAACTAATAAAAAACTTATTTTGTCTTGTTTTGCCGTTTATAATCGTCCATTGGTGTCTCCCGTATGAGCCAACAGTAGTCTGGCAACATATTTGGACTCCATTTTCCCTGGTTTTCCCTTTAAGAAAAATCTTGGTGAAACCTTTCACCGTGTTCATCGGAGACCGTTTCCAAGTCTTCAGGAAATAAATCTAAATGGGAATGTAGGAAATGAAGCTTTAATGACTAGTCTTGATTTCGGTCATTAACCTACGATATTTGAAAACTGAGGGTGATGAGAACTTTTTAAGAACATATCTGAGTTCTTGAACGTATTTCCTACGAGAATCTGTCAAAATTATTTCAGGGAGGAAATTGATGCCGACCAGTGTAATTTGTATGAGTATTTATACAGCTGTATGCCTCTGGTTGCCCAACCACAACGAACGGAGAATCCTGAATGTGAAAGCGAAGGAAGCTTGTGTCGCGTGATATGTAGTTAACAGTAGACTCCATTAATTTCAGCTTCATTAAAGAAATGTTTTCTGATAAAACATTCACCACACTCTGTACTCTTGGGAGAAGCGAGTGCTACTGTGAGGTGTCGTTCCTCCATTACATAATAAACAGCAACAAACGCGAATCTGTTTTGGCGGTTTCGTGTTGATCAGTAATGGTTTATGCGTTACAAAATACACCTCTCAGATTTAATGACAGAATTGTCCCTTTTCTCGCTTATAATTGATGTATTATTTGCGCATGCTTTCTCCATTTTAATTACGCCCTTCGACCATTATGCACAAACACAAATGATGAAATACAAATGTTCTGGCGCAGTAGTCACGTAACACACACTGATTCTGACATCTCCCAGTCACAAAGAATACGAATACCATTCAGACAGCAACAAGACACAGATGACAAATCGTCACATTCATCGTAGCGCCATTAAAAGTCTGCTTCCGCCTAATTAAATGGGAATTCATACATTGTAAAGAGCAAGAACAATAGTCGCTTTCTCAAGTGTACAGTCAGTCAAGTATTGCTGTTTGCTTCTACTACATCAGTAATTATACACCTCCAAAGCGATACAGTGGATACGCTTTCCTGCCACCCGTTCGAAAAAAGTTTGAAATTCTGAGATTTCTGAATGGCATCACGCACCCCTGAATAAGGGACAACCGGCTCCCTCTGTGTCTTTTGAAGAGGTTAATTAAGGTTTAGTTAAACTCTTGTGTTTGTGCTTCCTCTCAATACACATCGATTAAAACTGTTCCGTAATAACGTAGTCTGTTGCGCCTTTATTCAGTGCTGAAACTAATATAAAGGATGACTATTTTAAATGAGAAACCATGAAAATGAATAACTTCGAGTAAAACAGTGCTAGTGACATGAACTTTACATGTAACTTCTTTATTCCGTGGGTGGTGTCGCCATTTGTGGACAATCTGTACAACTACCAAGGCGAATGCGCAGTGCAAACAGATGTGACTTGCGAATCAGTTGTCACTACAATCGATGTGCGAAGCGACAACATTCACTTTCCCATTCTCCCTGAACATTTTTGCTAACTTCCATAACACAGATTTTGATGATGTCTTACTACAGAAATTGTCTATACAAATCACGTTGAATGGTTAGAAACGACTCTGTTTAGAAGTAACGTACCACCATGAACTCATCTCCTGTATGCTGCAATGCCATGTTGATTTATTGCTTGACTGGGTTGGTTTATTGGTTGATTTTTTGGTTGATTTGATTGGTCTGTTGGTTGGTTTTATTGGTTGATTTGTTGACTGGTCTATTGGTTGATTTATTGCTTGACTGCAATTCAACTCAGTGATTATAATATATGTGCTTCACTTTTTTTGGGCTCGACTTTTGCCTTATGGCCATTTCTTCATTTCTTCAAGAAACACTGTTCTTCATGTCGTTAGTCCTAGTCAGTGACGCACCAGAAACTTTCCATCCACTGTTATTCAAATGCCACTGTCCGGCTGTCTTCCTTCTGGTCACATTAAAGATAGCAGAAATCTGAAACCTGAAGGCATGTATGTAGTCAGTACCTCTTAGTACTGATTGGTTATTATTCAGAATCAGCTTTAAGGAAACTAAGGCCAGGAGGCCTCAATATATCTATTATGTAAACTGCATGTATTCCATAGTCTGTTTGTTTTCTCGCAGAATGTGTAAACCCCGAACATTTCCAACTTTGGCCATCGACGAGAATCGAATGTAGGCGTTTTCTACACGATGTGAGAGAGTAGCGACGCCATCCACTCTGCTACCCACGAGGTCTGTCATTCAGTTGAAAGCACTAAGTCAAACAGATTCACGTAATACCTTTATGCAGTAATGGATTTAAAAATCGTCTACAAGTGCCAGTTTGGATTTGTCGATGTAAATTAATATTTAAACAGTTCCGACATCGTGCAGCCACAAGTCATGCGTTCATCTGTGACCAGCGTACGTGCCAGCTTAAGTACACACACACACACATTTTACGTGCAAATTGCAAATTCGTGGTAGTGTGCCGATCTGTAGGCGGCGTCTTGAAACCCGAGGTGCGTCGAGTGGAGTTTCTGTTATTTGCTACACATATTGCCATTCTTTCTGGCTGAGGTTGATGACCCCCGACTGGAACAGGAAAAAGCCTTTGGGGCGTTTCCTCTTTTGACACTAAGGCTGCCCTTATCACAGCCGTTTATATTAAAGATGTCATAGATCACACGTGCTCGTAGTGCGCGCGACATTTTCCAGCAAACTAGCAACAGCAATTTCATTATGTTCTGCCATGGAGTGGAGCCGTGTAGAAGTGACGGACCGCAAATGGTACCTGATACAAATGATGGTAACTTCGGCATTATTAATGCGTCTTGTTATTTTCGTGCCGTTGCTGTCTGCGATTCGCCGTGTAACTACCGCAACTACAATTTAAGTAACTGCGCCAAAAGTTATCGCTTTAATTAAATAAAGGAATGATGTCGTATTTTTTTTAAAAAACAGTTGGATAAAATTTATTGAGTGTTGGATGAACGTCCAGTGTCGTTGCTATCAACGGAGAGGGTTCGTGCCATTATAAGCAGCTGACAAAAGTAAAGTAAAGTGTGTTCGTGTCAAACGGCACCAGGGGTTTCCCCCATCTCCGCGTGGTTTTCTTTGTGGGTGTAACAGATCACTGTTAAGGCCAGAGATTTAAAAGTGTATGGGATTTGGAAGTATTGTGTTGTGTATCGTTGTTCCTCTGGCCATTTAGCCGCTAGACCCCTGCTGGGGCCCAACGTTGCCCACACTCAGCCCCGTGAAGGCAGACCAGGTACCCCCAGCATAATTATTTACTCTGGCAGGCCCTGCCACCTAATTTCCTGAGATTTCAGTGGCTAGGGCCTAAAAAAAAAAAAAAAAAAAAAAAATAGTAATAATAAATAAAATAAAATAAATAAAAATAATAATAATAACCCGATTTTAAGGGGTGGTTCGCTAATGAGGTTAAGTTTTGGAATTGATGCACGATTTGGCTGTTATAATTTGGAAGTTTAAGTTTTTGTCGTGTGGGGCGTACACTGTGATGTATAGAGAGAGAGAGAGTGGGGGGAAAAGACTGAAGACTGGAGGGGAAAGACAGAAGTATGAGGCCAATAGGGTAGACGACCCCAGATATCAGTGTGGCATGCCCATGCCGCACCAGGAGAAGTAAACGGGGGAGACGGGGGAGGGGACGGTCCCGGCCCCTCCCACCGCCAGGATATGGAGAGAAAGTGGGCCAGACTAGGTGTCCAAGCCAGATCGCCAAAAGGCGAGGCAACAGCGTAGCTGCGGTCACAGTCATGGTTTTTGAATGTTCAGTTCAGTGTCACTTCAGGTAGGTCACAGTCTTGGTTCAGTCTCAATTGTCTCGTGTTCATCTTATGGGATCAGGAAGAGGAGTGATGACTCTGGTCAGTTTGTAGTACTGCTTTGATCAATTCAGGTAGTCATATTCGTTGAGAGCATCAGTCCTGGCCATTTGCACCAGGTCATGAATGGAGAGTTATCTTTGTTGGTAATTTCTTCTGATCGGTTGTAGTCATGCGGTATGTTCATGCTGTAGTCTCCTCCTTGGTTAGTTTCAATGGAGTTCTTCTATTCAGATGTTTCCATATTGTTGCGGATAGCGATTTCTGTTCTCCTTCTGTTAAAGATGTCCTGGGCGTAGCGGCTGAACGCGGTGTACTCGTCTTCCGAATCCAGGAGGTGATGCTCATTGTCTTTTGGTACAAATTTTATACTGGTGATGAGTACTGATCTTTGTTCCTCATAGCATTCACATTTGTGCATGATATGTTGCCACGTCTCCATATTGCCACAGGTGCAAGTTGGGTCCTCGGTCAGTCCGAATGCATTCAGTTTTGCGTTAAAGGGCCCATGGCCCGTCAGAAGGAAGGTGGTGTTCAGTCCTGGGTAGAACCATTTGGGGGCTTTTGGATAGGTCTTGTCTACGTAGGGTATAAATTTCCGTGTGATAAGCAGCTGACAGCCGGAAGTTGAAGGATCTCCAAGGATTTCCAAGGATAATTTTTAACTTATTCGCATCACTTTAACTCCAGTGCTGTTTATTCCCGCCAGCATGTCTCTATTTACTTCCTCCACGCATCATTTGTTCCAGCAATTAACCACCCGTGCTAAAGGAAAATTTCCTCACAACTATTCTGCAACTGTCTTTCCTCAATTTGAATCTATGCCGCCTCAGGTTCGTAATCTGACCAAGCGGAAGCATCCCACCAGAATTCAGCGTGCTCAACCCATTCAAGGCCTTATACACCTCAGTCAGATCACCTCGCAGGTGCCTAGTCTCCAGCCGCTGCAATTTGCAGAACTTAAGCCTTGGTAAGAGGACCCCTTCGTTCCTCTCACCAATCTTGTTGACCTTCTCTGTACACGCTCAAGCAACTCTACATCCTTCCTAAAATGAGGCCTCCAGACCTGTACGCCAGTACCCAAGGCCCGGCCTGACCATTGCCTTATACAAAGGGATAATCACCTCCTTTTCCCTACCAGCAAAATTCCTGCATATCATTGACAATACCCCATGACCTGCTCTGGCAGCCTGTCTGCATTGCTTAGAAAACTTCATATCTGACTGCACAATCACTCCCAGGTCTTTTTCATTTTCTACCACCCTAAGTGTATTACGTACTGACCACACAGTTGGTACGTTCCTCTGGGATTACTTCTACCCATATGCAGTACTTTGCATTTTTAAATGTTAAACTTCAGTTGCCACTTTTCAACCCATCTGCCCAAATTTTCTAGATCCTGTTGCCGTAGCAATAGGGTTGTTTTGAAAGGCTGTTTGTTTGACGTAGGTTTTAAGCTCATCAGAGACTTAGGCCATATTGCACCGTGTATCATGTTCTGTGGTTGATCGCCTGTTTACTAGGCGAAAAGCTCGAATTTCCTGTAGATAAAACCGTGGTATCCTCGCCTGAGACTAACTAACTCACTCCCGGTATGAAAAAGACCATAACAATTCCTCACATCATCGAGGAATGCTTTAAAGGCCCAATTCGTATTAATTCAGTAATTTTATATCAGTGTCATTGATGATGGCAACCAGATTGAACCCGCTTCAATCTTCGCGATGAGCATCTTCAAACGCTATTTGTTTTATGCCAAGATTATTGGTAAACCTACTGAGCATCGCGAAGGCATGTGTCTGTCAAAAAAAGCTAGCTTTATCCTAAATGTGTACATAAGGGAAAGTTGCTATGTAGCTTGCAGTTTTCATCTAGATACATCTTTACTGATCGATGCAGTGCAACTTTACTACTACTGGTATAATACACCTGCGGGCTAAGCACACGATTGTCTCATAGATTGCATGCTGTAAACAATTCCTAGCCAGAATATGTTCCTGGCTCTATAAATGCAATTTAAAGCATTTTAAAGAGCATGAGCAGGCACTTTAAGGATATTTAAAGTATTTTTATATTTGTTTTTTGGCTCGAAAAGCAATTTTTTATACGTTATCTGAGACGACTCTTTTGGTCTTCCCTCCACCTGTCTATGCTTTCCAATCTTATATTCGTTTTTTAAAGGCCAATAATAGCTTAAGTTGATTTCGCATTTTTGAAACGCCACTTTTAATTAAAAGAAGCCAATGATTCTTTCAAGAAAAGTTTTTGTGACGAAATTCTTTCCAGATGTTGCTGAACGGAAAGTGCAAATATTTGACCGTGACCTTTTTTCGCAATGGTCCAAGGACATAACATGAGTACAGTACTCCGCCATATCATATGTAGCAAATGAATTCTTCCTAGCCGTTCCTGAATTTAGAGTGCTTAGCGTCAAACATTCATTATTTCAAGTTGGGTTTCCATGCGTGAACTGCGTGAGATGGGTCTGTAGCACTCCTTTCCCAATTTCATACCTGCACGGAATTATCGTACTTAAGGAAAGAGACCACACCCTTACTTCTTTTGGAACCAAAACCGATTTGCTTTATAAGTCTGTCATAGATTTGACGCTTTATTTAACTCCGCATTATTTCTGGGAAGGCTGAGAATAGCTTCCAGTTGGGTGACATTAGTGGTTTGATGATAGCTAGTACTGAATGGATGTTCTGTGTAATCATTGACAAGCTCCTCGCAGCAAATCTTTAAATCAGGGTACACTGAAATTCTGAATTTTGAAATTCTATTCTGTTTTAAGCCACAGATCGACAGATTTGGAGTCACTGACTGATGGTTCCATGAGGAGATTTTACTGATGGTCACTGACTTTGGAAACCTGAGCTACTTCTGGACCAATGAATTCAGGGACAACTCTGGCTTTTAAACAATTAAGCGATTTGTAGCAGCCAAAATTCGACCTAGCCCTTTAAATTTATCACGCTCTGCGGCAATTCATACAGAACTCGTCTATCAATCATCCTAATGTATGATCAGCAGTGACAAGAGCACAGGCCTCTGAAATCCCGCTTTGTCTTTCTTTTACGTGAGGCTGCATCAAAGAAAGTAAATTTCTTTAAATTTTCTCGTTTCACGTGAGTAAAATTAATTGATACCAGAATGAGGTTGGGACACAATGGAAGGACTTTTCGCTAGCCTTATTTGCTGACTGGCTCAAGAGATATGTATACGGCTTTATGTGGCTCACTTTTGTGTTATATTTATCCGCTGTTCTTGAATTACATGATCGATTTTGACCTGTGGACTTCTTGGTCTCCTGTCATGAATTTTAACGATGATAAAGTGGCTTTTTTTGGTAGAAAGATCTGTGCTGGTTTAAGTGAATGGAATCCACTTTTGTAGCAATTCTCACAAATCAAAGTGAAGACCGTTGTCGAAAGATTTGTGCCAGTATATTTTTGTGACAACCGCACATAAATAAAACTAGAGAGAAGAGTTAATTTCGCCGTGTTATATAAAATTTCACAATTACGAGGACTGAATTTTTATTTCAGCATAAGGTAGATGTAGCAAATAAAACACACTTAAAGCTTAGCGATTGGTAGAATTTTATTGCTGCATCCTGGTTACTTATTGGTTTTCTTAAAGTTAACAGTTTGGTTATTTTCTCAGCACTTTCACTTTATAATTGATTTTTTTATTTTCTTTTTTATTTTCTAGTTTTTATTTTCTCAGCACTTTCACTTTATAATTGATTCCGCAGAGTCCTCCTGGAAATTTGGAATTGCCTTGCTGCAGTTGCCATCGGTATCATCATTTACGCCTGCCATCTGCCTTTCAGTTACTCCAAGGACGACTGACCATTCTTAGCTGGTGTTCTACCTAGAAAACAAAACACAGTTCATTCATATTTGAACAGTCGCATCTGAGAAAATACTCCACCGTATAAATTTTCTTTTTAAAACAAGACATGCAACAATAAGGCCAGCTCGAATCTTATGCGCTCCTGGTTTTCCGTCAGTTTTTACTCTAGGCAGGGGAATGTAAGAACCACATGAAAATATATAGAACATTTATATTGCTTGCGGTTATCAGGAATAGGGAAAAGAAACGTACTAGCCCGACATGCTTCTCAGATGCACGTAAAACAAACAATAGACTCCCACGCTCAAGCAAAGCAGTGAATGCTCATGGCACCCCCTTCCCCCATAATTACACGCTAATAGGTGATCAGGCAACTGCTGACACGCATCGGCCAAAGTTCGTACTTACAAAATTTATTGTAGGGCCTTGTATGGCTCACTTAATCTGTTTATAAATACTTATGTAATATTTACTGATAATTATACATCGAATTTTTCAAAATAATTCCCTAGCTATTTCGCAGATTTTTTTTCATCAGTGCCACGATCCCACTGAGTGACCACTTTATTAAATTCATCTACTTAAAAGCGATTAGATTCGCTATTAGCCCTCGGAACAGCCCAAATTCGTCGTAACATAGTCCATGGACCTATTCGCATTTCGACACCTCATTGAAGTATCGAAAGCATGCAGTAGGGATTCTGCTCCAAGTTGACTCGATTGCTTCTCACAGTTATGAATTGGGTGATTGCTGATCTCTACTATGAAGAGCTCGTCCCTTCTCCTCATTCTCACAGTTCACTCATGTTTCTGGAATCAGTTCTTTATAATTCTGGCTAATGATATTATATCATCTGCGAATAAATTCTACCTATTGGTAGAATACATTCGCAGATGATGTACTGCAGCCATGAAGGGATATGTTTGGTGGAAAACAACTTCCAGGTAACTTGTGAAATTCAAATGTTTTTTCCTGATATCAATGGGGCCTAGTGTGCCACTAAGACATCCCTATGCCATTACACCTCCACCAACAATTATAGTTTGATACTTGGCAGTATGGGTCCAAGAACACATGCTACCAGTCGAAATTATAGCTGGTGGTGTCAAATGCCACTTGTCAAATTGTTTTCGCGATATTCTTGCCCTTCCATTAACGTGAAACAGCAGAAACCTGGATTCGTCAGACCAGAAAACTGTTTTCCAATTCTCCATTGTTTTAGTTCCAATTCTCCAATTTAATGAGTTTTTCAGTTAGGTAAAAAAATAAATAAGTTACGCGGCAGAAGTCAAGTGAATATGGAAGATATAAGACAGTTAGAAAGCATTTGGAAAATTATTCAGAAATTACTGATTTTTAAGTATTATTAACAGTACGACACTGTATAAGTTCATAATGAATTATGCCTACTTAATCAAAAGAATAATTGACGCATAACTTTTCTTAGACCTTTTCCAGCGCCTTTCAGGAGAGGGCTTGCTGGATGCGGTGTAACCGGGTTTCGACACAGAACGGTGGCCAAAGCTTTACTTGCGTAAAAAAAACATAACAAAAGAAGGGACAACGGATACTATTGCACTGTTCCTGAATTATCTGAATTTTTTTCTTCCTCGGCCACATCCTTCAAAGGACCGATATGTCCTCTGTGACAATATAGTGGTTTTACTTTTTGTCGCTAGTTTGGAGAGGTCTGAGTTCAAATCCCGTCGTTGACTGGAAGACTAAAATTCTTTTCAGTCTGGGCTGTACTTAGCTTATTACAGGCAGAGGGAGCAGAATTTTTCTCCGTGAATTATTCCGTATTTTTCAGCACACACAAGTTTTAACGGGCCAATATGCACATGCACATTGGCCCGTTAAAACTTGTACAGACGTGACACACACTAGAGTTCGTTGGTTGTTGGTATTTTAGGCACATCAGCAACTTAGGGCATATTCCGCCGTGTACTGGATATTATATCTGTAAACTGCGTGTGTTCTGTTGTCGATTTTCAGTTGCTGCGCAATGGAGTAATATGGTTTAATTCCCTGATGCTTCTAAAATCCAACAGGCAACCATAGGGTTTCCTTTGCGATACCGCGATTTAAGTGTGCTGGAGGGAGTTTGGGAAGGGCGGTTCGCTCAAGTCTTTTGTTATATTTTGAGGATGCCTATTATAATGAAAATTAAAAAAAAATTAAAATATAAATAAAATTAGTTTAGTTTAATAAAATCTAACAGAATGTTTTAACCGGTATAACCCTTCTCGAGCAAGCTGTTGTTGTTGTAGTAGGGTTTTAGGAGTATCGGCTACTAAGGCCATGTTGGTCTGTGTATATTGTCTGTAAACTACGTGGGTTCTGAGGTCGATTTTCTGTTTGCTGAAACCAGAGTTTCCGAAAGAAAAAAAATCTCGCCTGAGACTGACTAACTCAACCACGATTTTGAAAAAGCCCCATAAAAATTCTTCCCGTCATCGACAGGAATCGAACTACCCACGACAGCCTCTCGAACAAAGTGATAGCTCCTACCTGTCCCGATCCCCTTAAACCATAAATGAATTTGTGCGATCCCCCACCATGAATATAACTAATGACTTTATCTGGTTACAATTGGCAAGAAATAAATATACCACTGACATTTAATAATTAAAATGTAATCTGTATATCTAATAAAACAATGATAGAACATAACAACTTTATAAAATAAATCGTTTCATAAAAATTTAACAAAAAAAAAAAAATCAAATTTAAAATACAGTATAAGCAAAATTAAAAAAAAAAGAAAAGTGATCAGCCCCTCCAGTCGGGGCCGTTGTGACAGTTTGAGAACTCCCGTCATAATATTTTTATGTTTAAAATACTAGATATGATGGCTTGCAACTTCCATTTATTCATATGGCAAAAGGCCATATGAATAAGTCTTCAATTCTTTCTCAGAGTTCATCATCTGTTGACTTGCAAGACCTCACCTTACATCATCCTCAGTGACACCGGTCTGTATTTGAAGAGCTTGTATCAAATATCGTAACTCGTGATAAAGCGTTTAGAGTCTGCGAGCCATATTTCTTCAAATATTCCTGAAAAATTGGCTTTTTATAAAAAAAAAAAAGAAAGAAAAAAAAAAAACACAACAGACAGACAAAACAAATTACAACCGATAAAAACAAACCTTTTCTTTCACAACCAAAACGCCACCTAGTTTAAAAAAATAGATACTGAAGGTTACAAAATAAAATTAAAAGTTTTTCGCATTTCGAGATTCAGATATTTTTAAAAATTCTAGAAATTTTATTTAAAATTTTATTCGATTACAAACGTAAAGGAAATACTTAATCTTAAATATAAAAATAAAATTATTTTCAGTTTAAATGAAATCATTATGTAGCCAGTAAAATTAAAATGGATTCAGGTATAAAATATAAATGTTAAACATATTACTGATTGATATAATGTATAAAAATCATAAAATCCAAACTAAAAATAATGATATAAATAAAAAAAAAAAAGTTCTTGTTTTATGATAGACATACAAATTTCGGTTCTTAAAAACTTTCTGGTGATGCGTAATTTTCAATTTTAATTGAATGGTATTTGAAACGCAATCACGAAATTTCATTGTTTCACATGTCCCCACAGGAAAATCATTGCACTGGGGACTTTGAGGTAATGCACTGCATGTTTACAAATCTGAAACGGCATCATTGAAGAATATGTTATGTAAGACTTGAAGTGTGTAAAAATGTTGTGCTGTCTTTTAAATAAATTTTCTGTTTATACTCCGGCACGACAACCAAGTCAGTAGAGTTTACAATAAATCAATACAAATATTTATCGTATTTAGTAGTCACGGGCTTGAATCCCGGTCCACTCAAGGAACGCGTGCTGTGTACTCTCGCCCATGACCACTCGGCTACGTCAGGCCTACTTTTTTTTGTAAATAAAGGCTGTTCTGGCCCAGTTCTAGTCATCGTACCTGAATTTCCAAAAGAAAATTGTACAATGATCAATTGTATTGTCCTGCACATTTCACCGTTAACGTTTTATCTTCCTACTCCAAAAACTATGGTCATATGATTCCGGGTTGTGCAACGGCTTTTCACGCAAGTCCTCTAGGAGTTCTTTGAGACTAATTGGACTAATGAAGAAGGAAAGAATTTTACG
This sequence comes from Mastigoproctus giganteus, assembly GCF_048544385.1. Lineage (NCBI taxonomy): Eukaryota > Metazoa > Arthropoda > Arachnida > Uropygi > Thelyphonidae > Mastigoproctus > Mastigoproctus giganteus. Next base: position 7,556,566 of record NC_143585.1, on the reverse strand, counting down.
TGATTTCCCTTCGAATATTGTTGAATTAGAAAGCTCGTAATTAACGAAGGAGTATTTACCCCTTCGTTAATTAATTTTTAAGAACTTAAAATTAATTAATGGTTAATTTTTAACTTAGTTTTTAAAAGTGAAACTGAATTATTTATATTGGTCAAAGTTGTTTTTTTTTTTTTTTTCACAAGTTATGCTCATTTGTTCAATTAAAACGGTGCAGTGCCCAAATTTTATGAGAATGGTCACGTAAAATCTAGTGATGGGCATAATCGAATGATTAATAATCAGTTATTTTAATATCGAAATAATCGATTATTTAAAAATTAGTTGATTACCAAATTGGCTATATATACACTGTGCTGCCACTTTATTATGTACACCTACCTAGTAGTGTGTTGAGCCTCCTTTGGCCTTCAAAATAGCCTGAATTCATCTAGGCATGGATTGAACAAGATGTTGAAAACGTTGTGCAGGAATAGAATGCCATGCACGCATGAGTGTGTCATGCAGTTCCTTGGGATTCGACAGAGGTGTAGGCCTACAGTGACCAGCCCTTCCCATCTCATCCCAAAGATGTTCAATAGGATTGAGATCCACGGACTGAGCGGGCCACTGCAGCAAATAAAAGTCATTGTCATGTTCCTGGAACCAATTCCATAGTGATTCGGGCTTTGTGCACCGGCGCATTATCCTGCTGGAAGTAACCATCTGACTGACCGAGGATAAACTGTCAACGTGAACCAATGCACTTGGTCAGCAATGATGTTTAGGTACGATGTGGAATTCAGACGTGAATCCATGGGTATCAGTGGACTCGACATGTGCCAAGAAAACATTCCCCACACCATAACACTGCCCCCACCACCTTGCACAGTAATCGTCAGACATGACGGGTCCATGGATTCATGTTGTTTTCACCAAATTCTGAGCCTTGCATCAACATAATGCACCAGGAACTTCGACTCGTCACACCAAGCAGCTGTTTTCTAATCCTCGATAGTCCAGTGCTGGTGTTGCTGTGCCCACAGGAGAGCTCTCTTGTTCTTCATTGATGAGAAAGGTTCGTGATGTGGACTGTCGTAGCCCATTCGCGACAAAGTGACTAGTGGTCCATTGCGATTTTTTGTTCTTCACACCAAGGTGACGTGATGCGCGACATTATGGCCCGTCTCTTTGTTTGTTTTCTTGCACAATTCTAGCCATCCTCCTCTGACCTCGCTCATCAACAAGCGATTTTCTTCCACAGGAGTGCCATTAAGAGGATGTTTTCTGTTCATTGCACCATTCTCGATACACCCTTGAAACTGTGGTGCGTGCAAAGTTCAGGAGAACTGCGTTTCAGAGATGCTTTGTCCAGCTCGTCTTGCACCTACTACCATGCCACGTTCGAAGTTCGTTAGCTCATTCCTTTTCCCCATTCTTGCTATGGTTTGTGCGCTTAACTGATAGTAGAAAGGTTGTTCTGCTGCATTTATATCCACAACTGTGGTCATGTGACTTGCAACGTTGTGGGACAAACCATTTGTGTGCACAGCAGGGGTGTACCTAATAAAGTGGCAGCACAGTGTATATATATATATGGACAGTATATGGTTTTGATAAAACACTACCTGTTTGGCTATATCTGACAAAAACGAAATGATGTGCTTGCAACTCATCGAACTTCACTCACTGAGACTTCGAGTTTTCAAAAGGTCTCAAGAGCGGGTGGGGAAGTCTCAGCTTCCCAACCGTTCCTGAGATTCACATCATTGCTTTAACAAAGGCAATGATATGAATGAATACCTGTTATCTGTTTCATCTCAGGTGGAAACAGGCTTTACTTTTAGAGAAAAAAAAAAAAAAAAAAAAACAGCTGCACAGCAACTGTGTGTGTGTGTGTGTGTGTGTGTGTGTGTGTGTGTGTGTGTGTGTGTGTGTGTGTGTGAGAGAGAGAGAGAGAGAGAGAGAGAGAGAGAGAGAGAGAGAGAGAGAGAGAGAGAGAGAGAGAGAGAGATCAGCTTTAGCTGGAAATATCACGCAACCATTTGCTATGCGGTAATGTGGACCATTCACTCAATTTCACGGTATTTACATGTTTTATGGAGACAGAAGTGTTTTAAAAAAAGAGATTGTGGCCACGGGCTCCTTTATGCTCGCTCTACACTTTTTAGATTTTGGATGGTTTGCCTCTCCTCTGGTTAAGATGAGAAAAGCTGATGACTGGCATGACATGACGTGTGTTCAGATTTACTCGGTTGTAGGTGCCCGCAAGGATGTTTCACATAAAAAAAAAATAATAATAATAAAATAGTGGTATAAAAACACTCGATTTATTTCCAATAGAAACCAAGATATACGAATAACATCCAGTTCTGCACCTGGGAAAACAAACTTAAGGCAAAACAATCAGGATAAGTTCTTGTTTATACTCCGGCACGACCACCAGGTCAGTAGAGTTTACAATAAATCATCAGTTACAAACATTAATCGTATTTAGTAGTCACGGACTTGAACCCCGGTCCACTCAAAGAGCGCGTGCTATTGCACTCAAGGTCCTGACCACTCGGCTACGTTTAGATTGAGGGCAAAATTCTGCCAATACTCCCCAATATTAGGAAAAACCATAAAACCATATAGTCAGACATCCAACTAAATGGTTCATTTTAAATATAAAATTACTATAAGTAACATGTTCAATTAATAATACAAGGCATAAGCATTGTACAATAATACATTACAATCATAAAATGTCAGATAGACCAGAAACGAAACCTTAATAAACTAGTTTTGTTCTACCTATTTTGATTTGAATCAGCCTCTACAAATTAGCCTATACAAAATCTTATAACCACTGTAATTTTAATTAAACTACTCAAAAATATGATTATCTTCTTTAAAGAACACGCAATTATCATATATTTTATTATAGAAAATCAATTAGGTAAATCTCATACCAGTACAGAAATTTACACAGCAGCTCACTCGAAGCACATAGCTGCTGAATGAAGAGGTAGTGAATGAAGAGGAAGTGAACAACAGTCAAAGAACTGAATTAAAGAGGTCAGTTAGTTCTTTGGAATTTTTGCGAGACATCTAAGGACGCGAAGCGTCAATATATCGTGTCTCTAAATTCCATGTATTATATTTCTGTCTTTCCTATATTGTGGGATGAAAAACTCGAATTTCCAGCAGAAAATCTTTTAAAGCCCTCTCCCACAATGTCAAAAACATTCCTTAAAAGTCTCTCCTCTCGAGACGAGAATTAGGTCTTTTCACACTGTGAAAGAAAAGCGAACAAAACTACTCTACTAGCCGCCAGGCGAAATTAAATTAAAGAGGAAATGCGACAAATTGCAGACGGTGCACGATCCCTGGCAAGAGCACCAAGGTGCACATCGGTGTTGTTTTGTCAATTTGGAGTTAAATTCTTTTTTTTTTTTTTGACCAAATTTCTAATGCATTGCCTAACGAAAAACACTGGCCATTTTCGCTAGAAAAGGTTTTTAAAAAGCACGACACTAAAAGAAAATAATCTCAGTTACACCCTGCATTTATTTTCATTATTATATTTTCCGTTACTCTGTCAGTGAAACCTTGTAGCCCATGTGGTATTGGTACCACAGTTATTACCGAGAATTTTCGTTCAGCAGTGCGGTGGACTCTCAGTGACTGTCTGTAGGTCATCAAGGTCTGGTTATCTCCGCCCTAGCTATAAAAGCCGCCCGTGCAGCCTATTAAGTTTTAGGATAATTTCTCCTTGCCGCAAGCAAATGCGCTCCAAGTTAAAAAATGCTACCCTGTCTCCAACTGGATCGACTACTGAAGTTCGTTTTTTATTTCAAGTGGAACGAACGCGTGTAAAACTGCTGAAGCTTTAGAGCTCATTCATAATCAAGTTGTGTCGTCTTTTATGCGAAAATAGGCTCGGTAGCAATTCTCGCTTTAAAAGTCCAGTTAACCAGACGACTGTTCTTGTCGTCTTTTGGGATGTTCACTTGGAAGAATCGAGACAACAGTGGACGTGTCAGGGTTGATAAATTACCTTCTATTATGCGGCTCGTGCTCCTTGCCACACACCTCTTCGATGTGCACTTCTATGCAAACGCCTGCAGCAAGGAGAGAAAAATCCAGAATTGTGTCCGCTATTTCATGTGTGTGTTTTGAATTCTCATTCTTTTGGAAAGAGTGGTTAAAGTCAATGTGAAACGCCTGCCAATACAGATATCGGAAATCAAATTTTTCTTTGATTTTTAATGATAATCATCGTCTAACTTATTTCATTCATTTTTACCTTTATAACAAGGTCCTGAAAATGAACCGATAGAAATCACCAGAGAGTCTCTGGCGCATTGTTTGCATTTTAGGACTGTTTTCAGCCATTTGGATGCTCACTTGGGGCAATGGAAGTGTCGCCTTGATAAATTACATCTCGGTGTATCCTCGCTCGCAGTTTAGTAATGAGAAATGGTTTAGCGTCTGACTGATTCATTCACCTTGCTTGACGGTGATTGCAGCAGTAAGTAATCTTGATTATGCTTGCAGTAACGGCTGCTGTTTCATATCAGATCGCCAACAAATTACCACGGATCATTATCCATCTTGCATCTCGAAAATATTTGCTTCGAATCGAGCACACTTTTAGCATTTGGCATTCCTGAAATGGCTGTGTCACCTTTGAGATGAATTAGGTGGTGTTTGCTTTCTCTAGATATTTTAGGTCTGCGTACCGTAAGTGGTTGCTTGGTGATCAGTTCTTAAAATCGACAAAATTGTTTTTCATGACGTACAAGAACATTTATTTGCGTTGTTATTTATTCCACGGAGGAAAAATAAATACCTCTTTTGTGATCTGTCTTGTTTTTAACGAGGATGGAACATTAAGTGAAATTAAAAATATATGGTCAATGAAACGAAACATGTCCTTTACTTTTAATGATAAGATTCGAGCCTCAAAACAGAAAAACCAAGTGCAAACTACTCTGGTTAAAAAGGACATTGTATTATTAGGAGACTCCATTGTCAGGGAAACGGGGAATATTTTTTGTAATAAAGATAGGTGGAGGAGAACCAGGGTATGTCTGCCGGGAGCAACTATTGATGATGTCACCAACAGACTGTCAGATTTTAAAGGGGGTAAAGAAAATATTATTATTCATGTGGGGACAAACGATATTAAACGTACACGATCTGACGATTTGTTGGAAAAATACAGAACCATGCTGAGGAAATGTCGCGAGCTAGGCCATAATGTCTATGTGTCTGCAATTCTGCCCAGACACGATAGGAGGGATTATATGTTAAGAGCCTTGTGGATTAACTCAAGACTTGAAGGAATCTGCAAGGCTTTAGGGGGTAAATTTCTATCAGCATGGCCCACACTTGTAGGTAGAAGGAATTTGTTTTGTAGAGACGGGATACACTTAAACAAAGGTGGTGCAAAAGTTTTTGCCAGTATTATTGAGGATACCTTAAAGGTTCAGGGAAACTGCTAGTTAGGGGGGATGTGGGTAATACTGACACGCGTTTATCTGATAATATTGGTCAAAGTAACTCTTGCACATACCTCAAGAGTTCTTATCTGTTACCCCAACTGGACGTATTATCTAGATGTTCTGGGGGCACAAACGTTTCACGTGGGCGGGTAGCTAATGCCAGGGAAGAGAGCCTAAAAAACTTCAAGGGTTGTGTTAGGGTTGTTAAATATACAAGAACAGTAAATCTTAATTGTTTATACAGTAACGTTAGAAGTGTCGTCAATAAAATGAGCGAATTCGAACTGCTGGTTAAAACAAGTAACGCGGACATAATAGGGCTTACAGAGACGTGGTGCCACCCGGAAATTGGGGATGATGAGTTTCAGTACGGCTTGTATAATGTATTTAGGAAGGATAGGTTAGATAGAAGGGGTGGTGGGGTAATGCTTCTTATCAGAAGCAGCCTGAGTGCGACGATAGCTTTCCCGGATTCAGACGTTTCACATGCTAGTATAGAGTCTGTATGGTGTGAGATAGTTGGAAACAAAGGTATAATGCGAGTAGGAGTAATCTACAGACCAGGTGATTGTGAAGATTATGACAAAAGCCTCTACATGCAAATGGAATGGGCAAGTAAGCGTCAATGCCTTATTATAAAATCTGCCTCTAATTGATTGGAGTAAATGGGAAGGAAACTCGACATGGGGAACAAAATTTTTAAATCAACTAGATGACTGTTATTTGTATCAACATGTCAGGGAAAGTACTAGAGAAAAGAATATCTTAGACCTCATCATCACACATGAATCAGATGACATAACAGGGCTGACAGTAGAAGAACCAGTAGCAGGAAGTGATCACGGAGTTGTACGGTGGATGATGACGAGGGAGGTAGCAGAAGTAAAAGGCAAAGGAATGGGTTTTAATTTCAGAAAAGGAAATTACGATGCCTTAAGGTACTACATGGCCTCTATTAACTGTGTAGATATCGCGCAGAGAATGAATACAATTGAACTGTGGTACGCTTTTAAAACATTAATCACAGATGCCTTGAATGCGTATATACCATTAAAAAAATACTCCACGAGGAGGGTTCCAAGTTGGATGACTAGTGAAGTTGCCGCATTACTTGAGCAGAAAAAGGTGGCATGGAAAGGTTACAGAACAATAAAAAGTACTGAAGCCTATAACAGCTACAAGGTGATGTGTAATAGAGCCACAGAAAAGGTTCGACAGGCAAAGGCAGTTTATGAGAAATCACTAGCAAACAGAGCAAAGAGGGGGGATAAAGAATTCTTCACATATATAAATGCCAAGAAGAGCAGGACAAACCAGATCGGACCTTTATGTAAGGGAAAGGGGATAGTAATAAATACACCAGCTGCCGTTGCAGATGAACTCAACAGTTATTTTGCATCGATATTTACAAATGAAAAGCCTTTTGTGGCAAAGGGAAATTGTGGGAGCGAAGTTAAAAAATATGTAATTAATGATATTGAAATTTCGCAAGATTATTTAATGAAAAAACTTTCGAGCCTACAGAGCAGTAAGGCTCCTGGAGTTGATGGAATATACCCTATAATCTTAAGAGAGGCGGCAAGCGAGTGCATTGAACCATTGAGGCTAATTATGCGAGCATCATTAGACTCTGGGGAGATTCCCTTGGATTGGAAAAGTGCAAATGTATCTCCCATACATAAGGGTGGCTCTAAAAGTGAAGTTGGAAATTATCGACCTGTCAGTCTGACTTCAGTAGTAGGGAAAATCATGGAGGCAATGATCAAGGGTGGAATTCAGGATCATTTGGATCGAATTGAAATTCTCAAGGATACTCAGCATGGTTTCGTAAAGGGAAAATCATGTTTAACAAATCTGGTTCGCTATTTCGAAAGGGTCACTCACGAGCTGGATTTAGGGAATAATTTCGACATTGTTTATTTAGATTTCAGCAAAGCTTTTGACTCAGTCCCACATGAGCGGTTGCTTTATAAGCTGGAACAGGTTGGAATCACTGGGAAAATCCTTAGATGGATAGAAGGATGGCTTCAGGGCAGGAGGCAGAGGGTTGTGATAAATGGCTATTCCTCAGATTGGGTTGATGTAAGAAGTGGGGTTCCCCAAGGATCAGTATTAGGACCACTGTTGTTTTTAATTTTCATAAACGACATTGATGAAGGGATAGAGGGCGTGATGTCTAAATTTGCAGATGATGTTAAAATTGGGAGAGTAGTTAATGATCACTGTCAAGCTGAGCTTCTTCAGAGAGACCTAGATAGACTTCAGGAATGGTTAGAAAAATGGCAGCTGTGCTTTAATCCAACAAAGTGTAAGGTATTACACCTGGGAAACAGTAATCCCAAAAAAACGTATTCACTTGGTGGAGTTCAACTAAAGCCAGTACTGGAGGAAAGGGACTTGGGTGTTACGATACGGTCAGACATGAAATTCTCTGAGCATTGTAAACAGGTTGCAAGGAAGGCCCATGGTGTCCTATCAATGATCTATCGAACTTTTGCAAGTAGAGATAGGGACGTGATAATCTCATTATATAAGGCTTATGTTAGACCACACTTGGAACACTGTGTTCAAGTATGGAGACCGCACCTAAAGAAAGACATCGAGCTTCTTGAAAGGGTGCAAAGAAGGGTAACTCGCCTGGTGAGATCGGCAAAAGGGCGTCCTTATGAAGAAAGACTTCGAATATGTGGGTTGCAGAGTTTGGAAACTAGACACCTTAGAGGAGATTTGATTGAGGTGTTTAAGGCTCTGAGAGGCATCAGTAAAATGAATGAGGACAAAATTTTCAAGATTATAAATGATGCTAGAACTAGGGGACATAAATTCAAGTTACGGGGGGAAATGTTTAGATTGGATTGCAGGAAGTTCTATTTTAGCCAGCGAGTTATAAATTACTGGAATAAGTTGCCTTCATGGGTGGTAGAGGCCGACAGTTTGGGGAAATTCAAAGGTCATCTGGATAGTACTTTCGGGTAAGGGAAGCACATAGGATGATAGGTTTAATTTCCTTTTTATTTATTTTTTATTTTATTAATTATTATTATTTAGTTATTTATTTTTATTTTTTTGTTTTTATCATTGTTTTGTTCGGATTTATTTTTTTTTTTATTTATTTTTTTTTTTTGGCTGGTGCAGCATAAGCCATAGGCTTTCTTGCACCATGCGGCCGTTACTAATACTAATACTAATACTAATAATTGGTTTGTATAGACCTAGTTTTTTTCAGGAAATGCTCATAAAGCGTAACTCACTAAACAGAAAGAAAAAAGAACAGTTCTTTTAGTAGTAATAAAAGTTTTTCTTTCTTTTTTGAAGATTATCGTTCTGATTGGATATTTAAATCAATATTTCTGTATAGTTGAATAAAAACGAATTTCATCATTGATTTAAACGTTAGGTGGCGCGATCAGCGCGGTTACGATTTTATCTAAGTTACAAAAATAATGTTATTTCAGTATTTTTGGCTCGTTTATACCTATTGAAGAGCAATATGCCCATAAATAGTGTTTAATTGTGTAAAATTTAAGAGATACATTTTATTCTATAACAGTGAGATAAAAAAAAAGGCTCAAGTAAGAGATTATAAAGCGAAATGAATGCAATAAAAATATTAATAACGAATAAAAGAATACGTGTAACCTGCGAATGTGCTGGCTAGACGTGTGTCTGAGATTCCTCGCTGCTCGGTTGGTACCGTGCTGGTCGATGCTGTTCACACAGACAGCAGCTTCTTCCTTAAAGACAAAAAAGGATTTCTTACTGGATTTACAGCTCCATATGCCGGCAAGTAAAGTTGCGTGCCACATTTAGCTACTGCTTTTTACTTCGCGATATTGCCGTTACGGGTAATGGAAAGTGAACAGATGTAGTAAGAAGCCGTATGAGAATTGCCAGGCTGAAAAATGTTATTGGAAGACACCGGTTTTTCTTTAACAACTTCACAGAACACTGGTACCGAATTGCTCTTCTATGCTGTAATGGTGATTCTAAGTAGCGTGCTGCTCGTGAGGGCTTCGGTAGAATTGTTTCCTTAAGCCTTGTGTGTTCCCTAAAACTATTTTGTATTATATGCCCATCGAAAGGCTGCATTTTGCGTTTAAGCCTGCTGGTGATCTCAAACCGACAAACATCTGCTAACTTCATTCGACAATTTAATATTTAAAAAGCATTTTACAACTAAAACCATTGATCTCAAGTGTTTTGTTTGCAATGCTCGGGTAACCTTGAAATGCATGATTTTGGCATTCGTGGTTGCGGGGAATATTCATAATTTATTTTATATGAGATGTATTATGTTTGGAGATTTCATATACAGAGGTCTGTGTATGAAATCTTACCTTCCAGATGCTTCTCACCCTCGTGGGTAGCACAGTTAGTAGAATCACCGTCCTCCCCACACCTCTTCTGGTCTTTTAATCTCTCCTCGGTGAAAATACCCGAGTTCGAATCCCGTTGATGACGTAAGGAATTTTTATAGGCCTTTTTCACAGTGTGACTGAGTTAGTCGGTCTCAAGCGAGGGGTAGAATGGATTCTTTCTCCCGGAAACTCGGGTTTTTCGTCCAGCAAACAGAAAATCGACCACAGAACACATGCAATTTACACACAATATACACGGAGCAATATGGCTTAGTCGCTGATGCTCCTAAAACCCTACAACAACAACACACCTCTTGCAACTTGTACAGTGTAGTACAGTGCCAGTGTAACTATGTAACACCTTTATCTGCATTTCCCAATTGGCCTGATGTCAGCTTGCTACAGGGCATTCGGAATCTTCGCCAGTAAGCCATTTTATTATTAAAAGTATGAATATTGATTAATACTTATTAATCAATATTAATAGATTAATGAAATACACACTTTTGTACCACGTGCAGAAATGTTTTGCTAACTGCAATTAGTTATACTTTAGAGGTGCTACCCCTAACGCACATCCAAGAAATTACTAAAACAAAAAAAAAAAAAAGAAAAAAAAATTAGACAATGTATTGAGATAACAAAAGAAAGAAATTAAATTAATCAGCAGGAACTCTCTTGCAACTGCTGCCGTACTTCACTAGGCGAGCATCAGCACTTACTGATTAATTTAATTTCCTTCTTTTGCTGTCGCGTTGAATTGTCTGATTCTGTTTTTTTTTTTTTTTTTTTTTAGTAATTAGCATTTTCTACTGCCTCTGAAGATTCTTCTATTTGATCCTTGGAAAAGCTACTCCAGTGGATTTTCCTTTTGGATTTGTATTGTCTGGTGAACTGTTGAAGCCAACTTGGTCTTGCTATTGATTGTACATATGTATATATTTGTTAATACTGAATCTTGCCCTATTAATGGAGTGTGATGGGGTGAAATTTGGTCCATGATCTTTGGGCTATTTCCTCAAAGTAGACAGGAATGTCCCTTAAAACTTTATTTAGTAATTGCTTGGATGTGTGCTGCGATACCACTTGCCAATCATAACCTACCTGTTGCCGTTAGTAGCAATTTGTGCACATGGTATAAAAAGTGTTAATTTGATTAATCATTAATTTTATCATTAGTTATTAGATAGTACTAGGCTGGACCAGCTTGTTTACGTGAAATCAGTTGCTTTAATATTAGGAACTGAACTGAACTGAAACAAATAAAAATAAATAAATAAATTTCAAGTATTTTTGTGCCAAATACATCAGCTAAAAGTGTAAAATTACTTTCACCTGTAACTCAAGAGCGTGCTTGGATGCCGTGACCATAGTGGGGGGGAAAAAAACAATGGAAGAAAATTATCCATCAAATTACAGTGTGTGGGTCTCTACTAGCTGAAGGAGAAGCGAGAACACAGAAACGCTCCATCTACTTTGAAAATAACGTTTTCTTGTGTCTTTTTTAAAGACTGCCAAACACCGCCATTATGCATAGTGGTGTTTGGTTTTCAAAGGTTAATGCGCGATCTTTCATGCCTCCAAACTTGTTTTATTTGAATAAGCCATCATCTGCTATTTCGATAAATAATGGCTAGATGATTTCCTTTAAATATATAATCCCCCCGGGCCACTCGTGTTTCTCTTCATGTTTTCAAAATTCATTAAATCGGCACTAGCATTGCTTATTTGTTGCAGAAAGTCCATTGACGGATAATGTGGTAAAAATGTCTGGAGAGTTGCATTAAATAGATAAATGGACGCCTAATTTTTGGTTAAGTTAATTGAACCTTAAAGTGAAATGAATCGTACGTAATCAAGGCTGTAAACTAAATAAATCAAGCCGGAATACATTTGACGTTTCGGAACCATTTTTGGCACCTTTTTGAAGGCACTGGAAGCTGGTAACAATATGACCTCTAATGCATAATAGCGCAAAACCTTGCATATTCGTTCAGCCGCAGCTATCCAGGCGGAAAGTGCTCTAACATCCTGCTTACAGCCTTCACCTGTCATTCTGCGACTACTACATCTTTTTTCTCCTGGAGAAGACGCTCAAAGACCATCGCTTTCTCTTGAATGATCAGGTGAACGAAGCTGTCACACATTGTTTTCAACAGCAGTCAGCAGAATTCATCACCACGTGTGTGTCTCGCCTGGTGACACAATGGAACTGATGTGTTAATGCCGTGGGCGCTTAGTTTTAATCATGTAATCTCTGACCTCTATTCTAAAGGTCTGTGATTCGTTTGAACATCCATTATATTAAGATAACTGGTCCGTTGTAACGCCTGAGGCTGCTCATAACTTAGTCATTGTTTGTACTATGAATTTAGTGTTATTTTTCTGGTGATGTATGGAAACGTTAGACAAGAGTGTTGAAAAAAATATTGGCGGAAGAAACAGTATCGGTTTAATAAATTACGCAATGTGGGGTGGGGAAATGAATTGGAAAATGTGCAAGAAGCCTTTCACTCCTTAAATGAGCCGCAAAATTATTTTATTAAAAGTCCTTTCGCACTTTTAAAAAATAAAAACTCGAAAAACAGTTTTTTGCATTATAAGCATTATACGTGGGATTTATTTTTAAAAAAGTAGTTCGAAATTTGATCACTAGGGAGCTAAACGATTTATTCACTCCAGTAAACAAATTAGATTTTGCGTTCGTTATAAAAAGGAAGAATCTGTGGGTTCCGAGAATTCCGTTTTTTGCTCATCGTGGTCTTATTGTTCGGCATCACAGAAATGATTGAAAGAATTGATAAGGTGCAACAACCTCGTTCTGATTATTTAGTGATTGCCTTACATTTTGTGTGACTGCTATTGTAGGGTTAAAGGTAAGCCTCCACCTGTTTCCCTATAAAAGTAAACACCTGCATCAATTGAAACCCCAAGACTATCAAAGTCGTCGTGATTTAGCCCAGTAAATGATGAGGAAGGTTCTGCAGGATCCATCATCTTCTTCTTGTCCCATTAAAGCATGCGCTTGTTGGGTTGAGACAGATATCCTCTCAACTTTTTTGGCCTTCCTCTACTTTGTTTGCCGATGGATCTCTAGTTCTTTACTATATTTGCTCTCCCCTGTTATCCATCTTATTTATATGTTTTTTTTTTATTCTTTTTTCCATCATATATCCATTCATTATTAGGGTGTATTTTGCATTGTTTCCTGATTTTTTTTTCATTTTTAACTTCATCTCCTAGTGTTCTATTAGTTATTTTCATTTATATCATCTGAAGAATTCATCTGAAGTTAACACTGGATCAATTGATAGGTTTCTTGGAGAGTGTCAGTACAGTAGGTTTTTTATCAGCCTGTCAGGTTAAAAAAAAAAAAAAGCTAATGGTAACACCGGAAGGAAACATGTAGTCTTCACTACGGTTGGTTGAGCCCTGATAGGCCCGGAAGAAGATCGTAGCATCCTTCTTTTGCTGTGCAAGAGTGTGACTGTTGAAGATATGTCCGATGAGTCTACTCTAGCAGTGAAGAGCTGGAGTTACGAATGGTGGTTTTGCTCAGAATGAACTTCTGTGGTATTTTGCCGTGATTGACATAAAGGATCTCTCTTGAATTTTTTGGGTTAAACTTATGGCTTTATTCCTAAAAAAAAACAAAAAAAAAAAAAAACAGGGGCATACAAAAAAATACAGAATGTAGTCTTTTTTTTTTTTTTTTTACAAACTAAAATGAATAAGTAAAATACATACGCCAACGGTATTAATTAAGAGCCTAGGGTATAATCTATTTGCTCGAAAAAAAAAGAGCAGTGAGCGTTTTTAGCCAATAATAATTATAATAGTCACAGTGTTTTTTGGAAGGAGCCATTGGTAGTTTCCCACATTTGCGCCATAGTAACAAATAATACGGACCCGACAGAACCAGAAGAAGAGGAATATAGTGGAACATACAAGAAGAGGAACATAGTGGAACATAGACGAAGAGGAACATAGTGGAACATAGACGAAGAGGAAGCATAGCGGGCAAGAACAAGAAATATAACCCAAAGCAGGTGAAGTGCAAACAAACGAGATCGGAAAATCCAGAACAGAAGAAGGGTGGAAGAAAACCTATTCCAATGATCCAGAGTAGCTGTTGGAATTGATTCTCGGTGTACAGGTTTTTTCTCCCTTCTTTTAGGGTATATCCGTATCTCCTGTTATTGAGCAGGGTGGACAGTGGGTTGAGTGCTAGACAGAAGCATAGTGGGCTCAGGGCATTTACCTGGAAGATTCCCATTCTGATGAGAATTGGTGTGGTCTGGTCGTAATTCTCTCAACTTTGATGGTGGTCTTTATGTCCAGTGTATTATCCTAGTGACCTCATCATGTCCGGGAGTAGACTTCATCTGGATGATCACCTGGCATCCTCTAGTGATGTGCTGGATTGTTTCTAGGGCAAGGTGGCATCGACTACATGTATCATCTGTTACTCCAGGGTCTTTAGCGAAGTATTTCCTATAGCTCCTGGTGTTGATTACCTGATCTTCGATAGCGAGCATGAACCCTTCGGTCTCCGGGAAGAGCTCTCCTTTCATGAGCCAACCGTTGGACCATTTTATCGATGTAGTTCCTTGATGGAGGTCATTGTAGTGTCCCCCATGCAGTGTTTTCTTCACCCATCTTACAGTACTAGTAGCTGTTGGAGTTGATTCTCAGTTCAGCACTGATATCAGGATGCAGTTTGGCTTAGACAAACGCAAGACCCATGGATTGCATCGTCATCGAGTCGGACGAAACTACCAGCTGAAGACCGTTGAAAATGTCGAAGCCATGACAGAAGGAGAGGCATACATATCTGGGGATGATGCAGGACCATCAGTTAGAACACAAGGAGATCAAGGCCCGCCTGACTGAGAAATACCATCAAAGACTGAGAAACTTGCTGAAGTCAAAGCTGAATAGCGGGAACATAGTCGGAGCCATAAAACACTTATACAATCTTAGTACTAACATACTCCTTCGGGATCATAGATTGGATCAACGATCAACACCGAACAGGAGGAGATTATGAGATCGACCAATATAATGTTGACCAAGAGGCGCCAACACCACCTGAAATCGGCCGTCGAGAAACAAACCATAGTCCGTAGAGAAGGAGGGAGGGAATTGACTGATTTCATTGAACAAGAGAAGGAAGCGATAAAGAACCTGCAGAATTACTTCCAGGAAAACACAGTTCCGATCTACTAAGCCATGAGGAAGATAAACAAACGGCACCGAACACTTAGCCTTAAAAAGAGGACCACACTCACACAGGCAGAAGAAACAAAGACAGAAAGATGGGTGAAGAAAACGCTGCATGGCAGATAATACAATGACATCCATCAAGACTACATAGATAAAGGCTTCAACGCTTGGCTAACGAAAGAAAAGCGCTTCCCCGAGACCGAAGGATGCATGCTCGCCATCAAAGACCAGGTAATACACACCAGAAACTACAGGAAATACGTCGTCAAGGATCCCTGAGTAACAGATAACGGACAAGACGATACCACAAAACAGACCAGACATAACCCTCATTGACAAGAAGTAAATAGCTACCTTCCTGATCGACATAGCGCTACCTAACACAACAAAAGCTCCAGAAAACATACGAGAAAAATATCGGGAAGTACTCGGACCTAAGAAAGGAAGTCATGATGATCATCTGGACCCAGAAACAATCCAACACATCACCGCTGGATATAGGGTTATGTGCTTGATTGTTTCACAGACACGACGAGGTGGCCAGGATAATAGAAGGTAACGCAGAAATACCAGCTGATTAAAGAAAGTTTACGTGTACAAGTATTAGCCTCAGGCTGTACTAACGACCTCTACTCACAGACTATACTGACCCAGTATAGTCTGTGAACATTATGATGTGCCCTGGTCCCAGTACTACTGGAACTAGGGCACATCATAAGGGACAAGACGATACCACAAAACAGACCAGACATAACCCTAATTGACAAGAAGTAAATAGCTACCTTCCTGATCGACATAGCGCTGCGTAACACCAGAAAAGCTCCTGAAAACATACGAGGAAAATATCGGGAAGTACTCGGACCTAAGAAAGGAAGTCAAAGATATGTGGCACTTGGAACAAGTAATGACCATCCCGATCATCTTGTCAACCACCGGCTTGGTGCCAAAGAGCTTCCCTAAGAACCTAGCATCAACAGGCTTCCCTAAGAACCTAGCATCAACAGGCTTCCCAGAGAACACTTACATGGAACTGAAGAAAGCCACAATCCTAAACACCTGTAGGACAGTAAGAGAGTTCCTTGATCAATATTAGCAATAATATATATAAATATATTCACATATATAAATGCAAAGAAGAGAAAGACAAATCAAATCAGACCCTTATGTAATGGACGTGGGACAGTATTAGATACCCCAGCTGATGTTGCAGATGAAAACTCAACAGTTACTTTGCATCGATATTTACAGAAGAAAAATCACTGCGGGATGCAGAGTGGTCACAAAGACGCAGTATACTCATATGTGCGACTAGGTCATCATCAGAAATTTCATCAGAAGAAAGCGAAGAAAAACCTGTTGATCCAAAAAAGTATACTCTATTGCAAAGTACGAACTTCAGGCCGTACTAGAGACCCCTACTCACAACTTTTACAGGAATACTGGACCATAAGAACAGACAAAGTGATCCCGCACAAAGAGACCGGACATAACCCTCACCGACACGAAAGAGAAGACGACCCACCTGATCGATATAGCGGTGGCAACACCAACAACGTCCAGAAACCTACGAGGAAAAGATCAGGAAGTACGCAGACCCGAAGTCAAAGAGATATGCCATATGGAACATTATCTCGATCACCGGCATTGCCAAAGAGCTTACATAAGAACCTAGCAACAATAGGCCTCCCAGAGAACATTTACGTGGACGTCCAGAAAGCGACAATCATGACCACCTGTAGCGCAGTAAGAGAGTTCCTGCCCTCGTGGGTAGCATAGTTGGTAGAATGCCGTCTTCCCTACACCTGTGGGAAAGACGTTGGGTCTAGTCCGGTCTATTACGAGAGGCATTTTCATGGGCCTTTTTCACAACGTGGCTCTGTTAGTCGGTCTCAGGCGAGGGCAGCATGGTTTTTTTCGTCCAGCAAACAGAAAATAGATCACAGAACACACGCAGTTTACATACAATATATATGGAGCAATATGGCCTTAGTCGCTAATGCTCCTAAAACCCAATAACAATGAGACATCCTCGACCAATAATGGTACCAGGACATAACATGCACCCCAAGCACCTGGTACGAGTACCTGTCGCAGGATGGGAAAAAACAGTAAGGAGAATAAAGAGTTAATATTAATAATTTCTTGACGTGCTCTCCAAAACGCAGCCAAGGTTCTTCTCTGTGTCGAAGTGCTGAGCGAAAGAGATGCTCTTACCAAGGTCACTCTGATTTATTTTATTATTGATTTGTGCTGCGTGAGTCGATGCATATTATTATTTCTATTTTTCTCGGAAGTTGATGTCATTTGAGAGAATGTCATGTACAGACCGTAACATTTAATTTGCATAAAGCTGAATTACATATAACGCTTATTTGCATAAAAAGTAAAAATCGCAAACTGTTTCTTATTTTCTATTGCAAATTTGTGCTGTTTTTTGCATAACGCTTATTTGCATGGCCAAGCTCAGTAGAATTTCACATTTTGTAATGGTTAATTAAATAGTTGTTTTTTTTATTATTATTCTAAAAATATTTTTTTCTTTACTTTTCACTTACACAGTAATTACGCCCAACACAACATTCAAGCAGCGTTTTCCAGTTTATGCACGTTTAGTTTTACGAACCTAATTGTTTTCCTGCAGATCGATAACGTTTTTGATTTTACATTAACTAATAGTATTTTCAGTTTTCTGGTTCTTAAAGATGTTTCCCACACATAGACACAAGTGCAAAGTACAATGTATCGGTGTTCCCACATTACGTAAGTGCATGTTGTAACAAGGTCGTTCCTTGTGTTGTTAAGCAGCTGCATGTGGCCCACACCCAGTTGCACTTTCTTAAATCAAGAACACTGAACACATAAGTTAAACCATATTTTAAACATTTTATTTTTACCCAGTGATGCCACAAAAACGAAAAGACAACTCTTAGAAAACAAGTCGCCGTTATCAAGCATTGGCCAGTAAGCTCTCGCAAAAATCAAACAGCAAAGAGGTATGGAATATCACAATCGTTGTCGCGAATCAAAACAAATCAGGGGACAATCATGGGTCAATTTATAGGAAATGCTAATCCGAGCAAGAAACGACATAAAGAGCATCAACCAGAGAAAATTCAACGAAGCCCTGTTTCGTTCGTACACTAATTTCCGTGCCTCCTCGAAAAAAAGCAGAAGCTTTAGCGAAGCAACTGGTTGTTCAAGGAACGTTTAATTGACAATGGATTCATCGATGATATTAGCGCCAATTGATCAATTTGAAAAATTACATTCTGAAAAACAAAGTCACGACAAGGAAGCAGTGGAGCATTGGCTACGAAATGTTTGGCTGACGACCATGAGCGTTACAAAGCAGAGAACATCTATAAGTGTGATGAAATGAGAGATCTATTACCGTGCCCTCCGGACGATGGGCTCGTCTTCGCAAATGAAAATCTATCTGGAGCGAAGGTGAAAAAAGAAAGAATAACAGCCCTCGTCGCATGCAACTGGAGAGCAACGGATAAGGGAACAAGGAAAATGAAGTAAAACAGGAAGAAGAGGAGGAAGAAGCAGTCTCCGATCTATCAAATACAGCTCTGATGGAAGCTCTAAACATCCTTAAAAATTGCATCTCTGCTAGAGGACTGCTGGGAAATTCTTTGGCCGCTTTTAAAAACGGCGTAAAAGTAGGAATATGCAAAACCCCTAAGCATGAAACTTTGATTTTTTTTTTTTTTTTTTTAAATACGTAAAAGAGTCCATCAGCTATTTTCTTACTGAGAACGTTTTGATTTCAATACAGCACAAGTTCATTATGGTGAAATTGGATGTTAATTTATAAACTGATATTGCATGTCATTTAGCACTTTGTAGACAATGTTCTCATTACTAGTTGTTTTGATGGTTTTACTTATAATAATAATTTTTCTGTTTATACTCCGAGACGACCAAACGGTCAGAGGAGTTCACAAGATAGACAGAATACAAGAAACAGAATACACTGGCTTGAACCCCGGTCACTCAAGGCACGTGTACTTAAGCACCCACGCGCCTGACCACTAAGCTACGGCGGCCTTTCATATGGTTACTGGGAACTATTTGTTTTTTTTGTATTTTTTCTTCAATAAACGAAAAAACTTTCTTTATTTATGCTATAAATTTTAATATATCATTACATAAACAAATCATTGTGTACATTCCTCTGGAAGATATTCATACTGACAACACGTGCACTTTTGGCACCATGGCAACTCTTGGCCCATGTTCCTTTAAGATCTTTCCCGATAATCGCATATTTTTCTTTGAAAAAATCGCTACGCAATATGCGTTATGGTCTGTATTCATTTATATGCGTTCAGCATTAGCTTGTAGTAACAGGATTAGCGAACTTTTCCGATGAGGGTACTTCTGCAATGCAGTAGCTCAGTGGTCAACATAGAGCACACATGTTTGATTGATCGTGGTTCATACCCAGTTGACTAATAGGTATTTTTGTATTCTCTCTCTCTACCTTGTGAATTCCGTTGACTTTATGTGGTCGTCCCGGAGTATAAGCAGAAATTTATTTATTTTTATTTATATAACGTTGGTGTGTGTATAGGCTGATCTCATGCTTTACAGAAAAATCGCTAGAATATCTCACAAGGAGGAAGCTTGCTCATCGGTAACCGGAATAATTTGTTAAAGGCCTTTTTACTGGGGGCTAACTGGAGCAGCGCCTAGTGAAAAGATCTCTAACAAATTCCTCTGGTCATTGATAAGATTTGAACAGATCTCTCCAAACTAGTGGCAAGTGGCGAAATACATGGTATGAAGTAATACCATGTATTTCGCCACATCCAGGAGAGCAACGCCCTTCCATCCCCCCTTTTCTCCGAGACCTATGTCGTGGGATGTTTTCCAATGTGATAAGCAGTGATGATTAGTAGCATTTCTGACGGTACTGTTTTGTCTTTCTCTCCTCATCAAGAAGCGCAGGGAAAGGGCAGTTTAGTCATCAGCTAATGACCCTGAGAGAGGTCGCATATGCTTACCCATCGTCACTAACTATGGGAGTGCAGTGTGGAACTGTGCAATTAATCAAACACCTTTGTTGAAGCCTCCAACTGCGGAATGCCTATCGGAACACTGAGAAATTGCTTATGTGATAGCACTTGTGCCGCGGCAGTGCATCTGTTTGCTTGTATCCTCTGAACGCAGACACTACATGTTCCGTTAATTAGTAAACGCGAAACTCCTTGGTACGATATGAAATCTGACTCCCACAATGAATTCCTTACGTGCTTGTGACATCCCCTAGGCGAATGGCAACTTCCCGTTTTCACTTCTCAGAACTGAGTTCCTGTGACGTGAACAAGGGCGAGGTAAATTTAGTGTTCAGCACTGTCTACAATTCTCTTGCCTTTACTATGTTCTACGATTACAGCTGCACGCTCACTTAAGTTGCAAACTAACTTGTTGGACCTTTTTTTGTTAGTTTGTTTACATTTAGGGGATTTTAGTCGTGAAAGGTTTGAATTTATGGAACTTTTTTTGCCCAGGAGAACCACTTTTCAAGCTGGTTTGGATTAGCTGAAACCAAGGGATAAACGTGCTTCTTTTAAAATGTCAAATAATCATGAAGGACTGATGTACGACTCAGAAATTCCATGCGTTTATAACATTTGTTTATATTTAAAATAAAAAAATTATGAAAAATTTTCCTGTACAATTTCTTAAAAATTGGTATTTAACAGAACTAATAATTCTCCAGTTAAGACTAATTACATAATTTTTCATTTATTCGTGTAGTAAAAAAATACAGAACAACTTAAAAATGCAATTTACAATAACGTATATGACAGTAGTTGCAAATCAGTCTAGGAGGTTGCCACTTAGATGACAAAAGGATGCATCATCTACCAGAGAAACCATAAGAACTGCAATGTTTTACATTATGTTCTTTTGAGTGAAAAACCTGCTAGTTATTCACAAGGATAATTTCATAATTGCGAAAGCAATTTTTCATAGTTCGCGCCACTAAACTGACCTTAACCAAAGACTTACTAAATGTGTCTGCAATTTTTTCCAGACAGGATAGAAGATAGTACAAGTTGACAGTCTTGTCAATCAATTCGGCCTGGAGAGATTGTGCAAGGTTCATGGGGTAGAATTTTTCTCACCGTGGTCTGTGCTTGTTAACAGGAAAGACTGTTTTTACAGGGAACGGATACACTTAAATGGAAGAGGTGCAAGAATATTTGCTGATGCCATTGAGACATTGTTAGGTGGATCGGAAAACTACTAGCTTTCTTGGGGGGAAATACAAAACTAATAGATTATCTAGAGCCACAGGCAGGGGTAAAAGTGATTCTTGTACTGCTTCTGTTAGAAAATGCAGCGCATGTAATGCAAGGAGTCGGATATTTCAGTCCTTGCTGTCGGTCATCATGGAACAAGTGAATACATGGGCTGTGTAAGGGTAACTAAGAGTAAGAACAAGTGCATGTTATAGGATTTAAAAATTTACCATTATTTTAGAAAATATTTAATGTTTAAAACAGACAAGCACTCAGCAAATTTGCTTTCACTGTATACATTCAAAAGGGACCGGATTAGCGTAGCAGCAGGAGTGGCACTGACCGAACTGTAATACAATGGGTAGGCCAGTTTTGATGCGGTTTTTGTTTACAGAATGTAGGGCTGTACCGAACTTACGGTAACAGGGGACAAAAGAACGCCCACTCCCTAGAACGGTTTCGGATTCCTTCAGAAAAGGAAGACTCCAGATCAGAGAGCACACCATGTTCGAGCAGTAAACAAAGTACAAACAGGCCGACACGAAAGGCATTCAATAAATTCAAGGGCGGTAACTTGAAAGGAAGCGTGACGGAAGAGGTAAGTGGTAGCGGGCATCCCAGATAAAATTCTAGCGATGATGTAGCGCCCAGATGCTCTCATCACAAAGAAGGCAGTTTGACCTACCAGAATATGGTTAAAAACAAAGGAATAAGAAATAAGCAAATGAGAAAGAAGAGAGTGATGGAGGGCTACCAAATGATTGGACGAAAAATAAGGGAGAGTTTGAAACAAAAAGGTGATGCAGAGAGCAGACGAGAGCCCAAGAGTCAGAGTCCCGAAACCTGAAAGGAAAGGATCGGGTGGAGAATTCCAGGGAGAGGCGCGTGAGAGTGGCGAAAGGATATTTTTGGAGTGCGGGAAACGCGTACGGAAAGTCTGATCATGATAGTTTAGTGCGTAAAGATAATAGGAAAAGGCAGAATGACCTGGAGAAATTCCTGAGTGTGGGAAGATCGACGTGGAGGCAGAAAAGAGCCGTAAGCCTAGCGGATCAGGGAAGAAATCGGAGGAACACCTGAAGGATCGGAAACTCACCCCCAGTTGGTAGAAAAAAGATACAAAGTAAGTCACTTTAGTGAATTTTACTAACGAGAACGGTGTTGTAAAGAAATCCATGGGAGAAAATTGGACAGGACAGTTTGAGAAGTATTGTAACGTAATGACTACTATATTGTAAGGATAGGAATAAGATATAATAGAAGTAGAGAGAGAGAGAGAGAGAGATAGAGAGAGAGAGAGAGAGAGAGAGAGAGAGAGAGAGAGAGAGAGAGAGAGAGAGAGAGAGAGAGTGAATGTTACTCATCTGTGATTAGAGATATTGATAAGAAACTTAAAGAAACGTGTTAAAAGAAAGAATTGATTTCATGAATTGTCTAATTGCTATTAACGGAGTGAACTGTATTCAGTAAAAATTTCCTCCATAGAGTATGTAAGAGAGAGTGAAAAATTATTGGAATTATTCAGTTTATGTTGGAAAGGATATATATATATATATGACCATATAAAGGTGTATAAGACAGAATATTTAAGATTTTGTATTGAAAACATAGTGGAAGTTTATGAATTGTTTAAGAAGGGTGATTAAGGGAGGATACCATTTCATGTATAATAATAATTACTGTGTTGTAAGATTATGATAATCATGAATAATTTAGAATGTGTAAATAATTGTTCTACGAATGGTAAATAAATCCTTGTTGTGTTAATACCCCTTGTTTTGTCTTAATAGACTGACACCTCAGAGCTATAATTAGTAGTACGAACTATCCAAGCTAGGGAAGCTAGAATAAAGAGAAAAATAATAAAATAAAGTCCTCAGTACTTGGATCTTCTGATGAACAAACAGGATAAAATTAATGGAAATAATATATTATACAGCAGGTAGCATGTGGGCCTTGGAAGGGAAGTGAGGACCCCCTGTTTAAAGGAATAAAGAAATAAAAACAACAACCTTTTTGGTTCCAAGGTAAAGGGAGAAAGAAAAGGCCAAGATTATAGATTAGAATAAAAATATATAAATAAAGAAAATAGCGAAGAATTAGAAAAGGATAAATAACAGAACATAATAATTAATCAATATTATCCCCCCACAGTATACTTGCATGTACACCAATGCTAGGAGTATAGTTAACAAATTTGATAGACTTGGCGTACTAATTAAATCATCAAATGCAGACATGAGAGGGATATCAGAGACATGGTGTCGCTCACATATAAGTGTTGAAAATTTAAGGTACAATGTGTACAGAAACGACAGACAGGACAAGAGGGGAAAGGTTACGCTCTTAGTTAAGAAGCATATTAATACGGCTTTGCATCCAGTCGACATGGGTGGCTGGTGCGACCTTCAGTCAGTTTGGTATCATATAAGCACTGGGAAAACACAAAAGAGTAGAAGTATGTGATAAGCCTAATGACTGTGATGAGTATAATAATAATAAGATTCTTTATTAACATAAATTTTATACAATAGTGATTCCTTACACAGAAAGCCAGAGGAACCGTACAATTTGTTGTTTATACAAGTGATTTTGTTTCATAAAAAAAAAATAAATAAAATAAAAAATAATAAATAATAATAATAATAATGATAACTAAATAATAATTAATAGATCAAAGCAAAGATGATAATCAAAATGTAAAATTGAAGTAGTAATTACAGCGAAAAAGGACTACAAGTTGAGCAGAACATGAAATGACATCGGTTAACTACGATCGGCACTTACATAAATGTCCTTTACAAACAGCAAGATAGGACAAGATGCCATCGCGATATGCCTTGTCTATAGTCCACAGGTCGATGTCGAACGAGTTGAGAGTGTTCAGAGTCACATTTGGGAAGTGTCTCTTGAAATTCTGTAACTGCTGGAGCCTTGATCACAAGGAAGGGGTACTACGGAGATGTCTGCCTGCCAATCGCCAACCAACCGTGTTCCAGATGTTGATGTGATCCTGCTTAGCTGAGCACAGATGAAGGAATGACTTTACTTTTAGCACATGGGCTCTGTGGACTATGGGCATATATTGCAGGTTGCAGCAGAGAGTAGATTTAGATGTGTAGATCTGGTGCGACCACAAGTTGGCCCACTTCAGCACCCAGAATTCGAGGCCCCATAGTTTCCTGAGGCTGGTGGGTGGTGCCGCCGACCAAACTTCCACGGCATAGGAGAGTACACTACAGAAGTAAGTTGCGAGGTATTTCTTGATTATTTGCTTATTGTTCGTTTTGCACAGATCAATTTTCATTCCCCAGAATGCTCTCAGGGCTTTGGAGTACTGAGCTTGGATTTGTTTTTTATAGGTGAGGTTGGCATCAAGGATTACTCCTAGGAATTTGACACTGTCTGTGGGAGCCAGAACATTTCCTGCCAATTCCGGAAGTAGAGAAGATGCAGTATCAGCAGAAGTCATCCGACTTGGCGTAAAGATGAGATAGTTTGACTTCTCTGGATTGATTGACAGGCCAAAAAATTTAGCATACTTACAGAATGTATTTAGGTAGCTGTTTACATATTCAGAGGCGGTTTGTCTTTCTTGTTAATCACCAACATGGCGTTTGCATGGCAAGTAGCAAACAATACCATCAGCATTCGATAGGAAAGCTGGAATTTGATCCATTCGAATATTGCTGCAAATAACAAAGCTGAGAGAGAACCACCTTGTGGGATCCCTGCTTCGACGCTTTTAGTGACTGTAATGCCATCGCCTTTGAAGTGAAGCATTCTCCTAGATAGCAAATTATTGAGGATCTCGAGCATATTTCCGGATATCCCGTAGAATTTCTCAAGTAAGGCAAGAAGGGGTGTTATTTGGATTGAGTCGAAAGCAGATTTCATGTCCAGAAAAATGGTGTGAAGATCTTCGTTGTCATTCCAGGTGTGAAGTGTTTTCTGTGATAATGACTGTAGGCAGGTTACAGTAGATCTATTAGGCATGGCATAATGGGTATGTTCTGGCCTATGCGCAAATATTGCGAGTGCTACATCATTATAGATGCACTTCTCGAGGCATTTCAGGAAGGGAGAGGCAATTGATATTGGCCTGACGTCAGCCGGTCTTTTCCCTCGAGGCTTTTTCGGAACTGCCACGACTCTGTATGATAACCAGCTTGAAGGCACCTGTGCAAATTTGAGTACTTTGTTTAGAGTTGAGTGAGCTCTTTGCTGATGAAATAAGAAGCAATTTTTAGACTAAAAAGAGGTATTGCGTCAATTCCTATGGTGGACTTGTCAGGTAGTGAATATATTATTTTTATTAGTTGTTCTTCGGAAATTTCTGTATTACTAGAAGGTGAAGAAACGTTGAACGCTTCGTCCCAAGGATATGCTTCGGACACACGGTGATCTCGCTTAAAACGCAGCACATGCTCACACCATTCCTGGACATCTAAAGATAGAGGGGTGCAAACAAGAACATATTGTATATGTTATTTTAACTATACGGAAAAATAGAGTGAGCCAGTTGTTGTTGTAGGATTTTAGTAACATCGACGATTAAGGCCATATTGCTCCGTGTATATTGTCTGTAAATTGCGTGTATTCTGTGGTCCATTTTCTGTTTGCTGGACGAAAAACCCGAATATCCAGGAGAAAAAAACTGTTACCCTCGCCTGAGACCGACTAACTCAGCCATGTTGTGAAAAAGGCCCATACAAATTCTTCACACCATCGACGGGAGATCTTTTCCATCCGGTGCCGAGAGGACAGCGATTCTACCAACTGTGCTACCCACGAGGCAGTGAGCCAGTAAAACAAAATGTCTTATAATGTGGAGGTTTACATTTCCAGACATTGATTAGAATTTATGGCTTGGTCACTCACACACTAGCAAGATTTATTGGATGAGTGTTTTCTACAGCAGCATGTCAGAGAGGCAACAAGAGGAAGAGATACTCTTGATCTAATTATCAGCAGCGATTCTTCGTGCATTCAGAATCTGCTGGAATCCAAGCACGGTACCAAGTACTATAGGTTCTAATACCTCTCGTGTTTGGGGTTTACATAAAAAAAAAAAAAAAAAGACCCACTGGTTGGCAGTAATCACAGTGTACTGATGTGGGATTTACATAAAGACATAACTACTGGCAAGGGAAAAGGGGAAGGATTTTTACTTTCGTTAAGGGTGAATTTAATATCGCAGTGAAGCCTATGGCGGATAAAAATTAATTTGCCATCAAGTAACAAAGGAGATTATAGGCAAGCTAATGTAGATTACGATAAAACTCTGGCAAAGAAAAGTAGCAATGACTTCTTTATTTATATTAACGGTAGAAGGAATGGGTTGAATCACATTGGTCCATTTCAATGGTTTAACTGCTGATGATCCTGCTCAAATTGCAGCGTCTGGAGACAAAGCATCTGGAAAGAGATCTGACTGTGGTATTTAAGGCCCTGAATGGATAGAGTCAGCTGATGCTGATGGCTTTCTTCCGTTTGCTCAGATTACACACGAGGGAACATAAATTCAATTTGCAGAAGGATGGTTGCAGGATAGATGTGCAGAAGTTTGCCTTCAGCAACGGGTAGTTGATTGTTCGAACACACTTCCATCTATTGTTATTGAAGTGAGTATCCTGAATAAAATCAAGAAAGAATTGAACAAATTATTGGAGGAGTTGGACTGGTGATGTCGACTTTTTTTTTTGGGTGTGCTTTTTTTTTTTTAAATCTAATCTAGAAATTAGATATTGTGAGGACGCCTTCATGGACCCCGAATGGACATTTCGCTTTTTAATCTTAATAGGAGGTGAATTAAATTTGAGATGAGATGAGATGAGATAAATGAAGTTGATATGAGATGAGATGAGATAAATAAATAAAGTCATGTTACATAAATAAAGAAAATGTTTTGTTTATAGGCTAGAGGAGACTAAAACCCCCAAGAACATTTTATTTATATAATTGTATTGTCACGTGTTAATGTAAAAGCTCTCAACCTGACACATACCAGCCTCCTTCTCCATTCTCCATGCAAAATTTTTCTGAGCCACCTGCAGATCGTCTGCCTAACTTTGCGCATGACCACAAGGATGCTGCCATCTTGAAAATTGACTGTTGGGAAATAAAACCAGCAGATGGTGCCATCTGGGCGTTCACAGTTGCCAGCAGACTTAGATCAATAAGTTGTTTCAAGGTTATCGTCAGTTTTACACAATCTGCACTTTATGTGTACAGTTTCCATTTAAATGACTTTTGGATGCTTTATAGCTACCGGTACAAATTAATAAATAAAGCGTTACTTCACTTTGCCTGCATTTCAAATAGAAGGTCCCAATATACTCATTTTGAAATCTGTTCCTTGCAATACTTGAATTTTCTTAAACCCACATACAGAAATTAGGTTCTGACGTCCGCTTATTTAACAAGAATCTCACTTTTTTCAAATTTTCATTTTAGGCACCATTCAGTGAACGATGTCAGTTTCTAACCGGAGAAGCTCGTGGCTCCCTCTATTTTGTATTTTAGTAATTGTGTTAATATAGTGATAATATCAAATTAAAATTAAAAGACACTTTTCTCTACTTATATATGCAAGTTTGTATAGTGTGTTTATATCATTTGTGCAAATTTCGATGGAAATTAAATAAATCCCCTACAACTGGTGTGATTAACACCTTCTATACCAACTTGTTATTACTACAACGACGTTGCCAACGTTTCGTGTGAAAAATATCGTTTTTTTTTTTTTTTTAACTGAAGTGTATATGAAGTAGGTGAAATATATTTCCTGTTGTTTTAATAACTGGTAGCGCTATTCGCGTTTATATCATTTTCCCTTTCTTTTTTTTTTCTTTTTTCTTTTTTTTTTTTTTTTTGTTATTTATTTATTTTCGTTCTCGTTATTGTTTCTTTTATAATGTTACAAACTTTGTTTCAGCATTATTTCGGCTTCCGTTGTTTAATATCTTGCAGTGCACAATCATTTGAACAGCGATATTTGTTCATAGAACTTTTTGGCTGGCAGCCAAACAACGAATAATGAGCGTTTTAAGACAAGGTCATCAAATTTATTTATAGGAGGTAATAAAGTGGCTTTATTCCTTCATTCTCTGAGACTTTCTTTGTCAGACTTTTAGTTCTGAAATAGGCCACGCTGGGTTATTATACTCTGCTTTTTTTTTTTTTTTTTTTCTCAAAACGAACTCGCATGGCTCTTGCGGCCACTTAGCGTTCTGTGGACGCAATTGCTTAACAAGAGTACTTCTAGACAAGTCCTTCGGTTAAACCTTCACCTGTTTATAAGGGCTCTTACTTCTAGCTATGTGTACTTCTCCACACTTGAATCTGGCGGCATTTTGGATATAATCCTAAATTATTAAAGGAAGAAAATTTTATTTTAAATTACCTCGGTTTGGTAATATATTCCATGAATAAGTAAAAAGGTCTGGGAGTCCAAGGAGCAACTGAAGGGGGACAGATTTATCAGAAGAAGCGGCGTCATTACAGATCTAACGAAACATGGCTTAGTAATTGCGAATTTGGAAGAAACGGAAGTCGCCTGTAAAAAGGCAACACGGGATTCCCTTATCAGTGTGTTCTAGTTCCAGCAGATAATGGGTTGCCATAGAAACTTCACACTCTGATGCCCAGTATATTCTCGCTTTCAGAAATTCACTTTTTAATGTAAAAACAAATATTTTTTGAAGAACATTGCCATTCTACGTTATGATAGAATTATCACGGTTTGAACTTGGTCACTGTAGGTCAAATTCAGTATTGTTATAGAGTTTTAGGAGCATCAGCGACTAGTAAGACCATATTGGTCCATGTGTATTGTCTGTAAATTGCGTGTGTTCTGAGGCCAATTTTCTGTTTGCTGGACGAAAAACTCGAGTTTCCGGGAGAAAAATCTATAATACCTCGCCTGACACCGACTAACTCAGCCACGCTGTGAAAAAGGCCCATAAAAATTCTTCCTGTCATCGACGTTACTCGAACTCGGGTCTTTTCCGCGCGATGTGGGGAAGACAGCGATCCTATCGACTGCGCTACCACGATGTCGAATTTAATGTGATATGCTGATGCATGATATTAGTTAAATATGGTTTGTATTTGTTAATGAATACACCAGAGCATGCCCCTATTTTATTGCTAAAGATTTGATTTTTGTTAAATATCACATCGTTTCAGATATAGTATATTTTCGATGGTTATTTTTCACATTGTTTTCTTTATTATTATTTTTTTATTATTTTTTTATATACTTTCTGTTATTCTGTGCGTGATGGCCGTCATTTTGATGGTTTTTCTTTTTTTTTTTTTTTTTTTTTTTTTTAAGTTAGTGGTGCTGTTCTCATTTGGGTCGCTGTTGTATCATTTACCAGGTTAGTTCATCAACTGTGATCTGGGATAAGAGTGATAAATCAGTTTTATCGTGTTCTGTGAAACTATCATTCAATCATCTGCGGTAGAGGTCGTCAGCCGTTTAAAGAGAATCGACTTCCTCTGGTTTCAGCCTTAAACAGTTCTCTTAAAACTGTGAGAATCGCAATCGAATTGTTAAGACTCGGCGATCGACCGGTTGACGACCCCTGATACCCATCAGAAAGCAAAACACGACCTATTGTTGTCTTGAGTGAATGGGACACTCACGAGAGGACGGTTAAAGTGATGATCGCTTCGTAATGACGTCATAGTCGTTGTTTCTTCACTGGCTGCTGATGAGATGAGAGAAGAATTGAGGAATCCGAGCTTTGACCGTCACAACTACTCAAAACAGGCCAAGGCTCTATAAGTTTCCTTTTGGCTTTTATGAGGTGATCAATAGAATTCGAGAAACGCTGATGCACGGTGCAGGCTCAGGCCAATGAATTCCTGCAGAATTCATTTAAATTTTTACATTTCCAACTTCATCTTAATAAACGGTGCCACAGGTCCGGATGTCTTCGGTACTTCCCAGCATTGATTAAAATGATTCTACGGCGCAGGAAATTTCTTTGGGATTTTGGTTCATCGTTTTATTAATTCGTTTCTTAACTTACATGAAATGGAATTTAACATACATTAATAAAATAATTTAGATTAACTGACGACGTATCCATGATTTTATCCATATTTTTTTCCTTTTTCATTAATATATGTATTAATTCTTGACAGAGTCCCGTCGATGAGTTGTTTTCGTTGTCTTGTAAATGGTCTTAGCTGATCCCTCGAGGCACTTGATGACTTTGCAAAGTATTAGCAGTTTTCTACCTCTAATGCTTTGTAACGTTTATTTCTTTTATTTCTTTAAGCGTGCCTGCTTTCCTTAAAAATTTATGGTAGATGCGTGCACGTATGATGTACAGACCACAGATTTTTATTGGGAAGATAGGTTGGCTTGTTAGAAGGGCGGTTGATAATTTTGATTAACTGCTACTTGTAGAGATTTATAATGATAAGAATACTATGTTCTGTTCCGCAGTTAAAATGTAACCTTCATATTTTATTATTCCCTATCGACTCACCAAATTCGAGTTTTCACAATTAAACTCGTTAACATTTGATGAGAATTTTTAAAGGAGCCGATTGAAATGTGTATTTGTTGGTTTCTTTAATCTCTATTGCATTTGTCTGTGGGCAATTCTAGTTCTATTATTTTATGTTTTTATACTTGTAGTACCAATGTTCTGACAAAGTTAAGATGAGTTTTGTTCCCTGTGATTCTTTTTGCGTTTTCAATCTTACTTATGAGATTCTACCTCCCTCCACCTCCCCTACCCTAATTGTTAATAAATCTTGCTTTTTCTTTTTAGAGAACAATGGGGTCAGAATGTTCTCATTTCACTGTACTTTAATAATGTGGTGTGTTAAAACTACCTTACTTATATTAGCATTGAGCATTAGCATTAGTAGAGGCATATGATGCAAGAAAGTAAGCTTATGCAGAATCAGCCAAAAAAAAAAAAAAAACTTCCACTTCACCCCTTCGTTCCATTCACTAATCTTGTTGCCCTTCTCTGTACTCGTTCCAGCAGCTCTACATCCCTCTTGAAATGAGGCCTCCAGACCTGTATACAGTACTCAAGGTGTAGCCTGACCATTGCCTTATACAAGGGAATCATCTCCTTATTCCTTCTAGAAAAATTCCTGTATATCATTGATAAGACACCATGAGCTACTCTTGCAGCCCGTCTGCACTGCTCAGAGAACTTCATATCTGCCTGCACAATTACCCCCAGGTCATTTTCATTCTCTACCACTGTCAGTGTAATACCACAGAGTTGATACGTTGCTCTGGGGCTGCTGTTTCCCATATGTAGTACTTTACATTTGTCAATGTTAAACTTCATTTGCCACCTCTCTGCCCATCTGCTAAACCTTTCCAGATCCTGTTGCAGCAGCATAGCGTCTGTAGTGTCCTTATCAACCCTGCCAACCTTTGTATCGTCTGAAAACTTGGACATTAAGCTTGATATACCATCATCAGTATTATTTATAAATACAGAAACCAATAATGGACCCAACACTGAACCCTGAGGGACTCCGCCAATAACACTAGTCCACGATGAGCAGTGTCCATTGATTACCACTTTCTGTCTTCTCCCCCTCAATCACCCCTTTATCCATAGCAGCAATTTTCCCCCAATGCCACACTGCTCCAATTTGTGCAGCAGTCTTCCATGTGCAACAGTATCAAAAGCCTTTCTAAGATAATATCAAAGTTATTCCCTGCATCCAGTTCTTTTGCGACTGCATCATTGTATCCAATCAAATCGGTCAGGCAAGATTTCCCTTTAACAAAACCATGCTGTGTCCAAGCTATAACTGAAGTCTTGTCTAGATGATCCTGCAGTGCTTCTTTAATCATTGCCTCCATTAATTTTCCTGGAATAGAAGTTAAACTCACAGGTCTATAATTACTTTTGTCAGCCTTTGATCCCCCTTTGTGAATTGGGGTCACATTTGCACATCTCCAGTCTGTGGGTACCTCCCCTGAGTCCAAGGAAGCTCTCATAATTATGGCTAAGGGTTTGCTTACTTCCTTTGCTGCCTCCTTCAATATAACTGGATAGATCCCATCCACCCCAGGTGCCTTTTTTGTGTTTATCTTCAACAATTTCTCCTCCACTTTACTCTCGGTTATTACAAGATTATCTAGCTTACTGCCAGAGTTGAATACACCTCTGGCATTCCCCTCGCTGAATAACAACTCCTCATGTGTGAATGTCGATATTAAATGTTCATTTAGTTTGTTAGCTACCTGAGCAGGATCATCAACAGTTGAACCATCGATATCAAGTGGACCAATCTGATTCATCCCCTTCCTTCTAGAGTTTACATAAGTAAAGAACTCTTTGCTGTTTTTCTTTGCATCCCTTGCCAACGATTTCTCGTAATCTGCCTTCGCCTGCCTAACCTCCTTTGTAACTTGGTTACAGATCAACTTATATCTATCATAGGCTTCTGTGTCGCGTGTTATATTCTAAGAAAATAAATTTTCCTAGAAAATGTAAATGTTTTTAGTGTGATTTAGTGTATGATTTAGTGTATATTATAAACTACAAATCTTTTAAATGAACTGTAAATAGATTTTTTCAAATGTAATTTGAAAACTCGATAACGTCGTGGCCAGTTATAATACTGGGTGTCTACAAACCTTTACAAAACTAAAACGTTACTGACAGTAGCATACTGTCATTAACAACCCTGCCAACCTTTATATCATCTGCAAACTTCGACATTAATCCGATTCTTTGCTAGCAGAGACAAGGCGGTGATTATTCCTTTGTATAAGGCAATGGTCAGGCCACGCTTTGAGTACTGCGTACAGATCTTGGAGGCCTCATTTTAGGAAGGATGTAGAGTTGTTAAAAACGAGTACAAAGAAGGGCAACAAGATTGGTGAGAGGAACAAAGGGGTGGCTTACGAAGACAGACTTAAGTTCTTCAAATTGCAGCGTCTGGAGACTAGACCCTGCAATGTGATCGGATTGAGGTGTATATAAGGCCTTGAATGGTTTGAGCAATCTCAATGCCGATGGGATTCTTCGGCTTGCTCAGATATGAATCTGATGGGCATAGATTCAAATTCAGGAGAGACAATTGCAGAACAGATGTGAGGAAGTTTGCCTTTAGCCAGCAGGTAGTTGTTGCTGGAGCAGACTCCACCTGTTGTTGTGGACGTTGGTAGCATAAGTAAATTTAAGGCTGAACTATACAAACATTTGGAGTAAGTGGTTGGGGGAAATGGGGTGGATTTTTTTTTTTTTTTTTTTTTTTTTTGCTAATGCTGATATACCTTCGACAACTATACAGGGTGTTTCAGTTAAACGTTTCAGAACTTCTAAGAGGGGTAGGGTACATCCTGACAACTCGAAATCATATAGCAATGTGGGGTCGGAAATGCTTTCCTGAAGCGGTGTTGTACACAGAAGCACCATAAAGAAAAGAGACCGTAAGTGAGAAATCGTTTTAATAATACATGAAAAGAAGCAAAAGGTACATGGATTAAAGTAAGTGTTCGAAGTTTCTTCCACGGGCTACAATGCACGCCTCACATCTCCGACGCATGGACATCCGAACATTCTGGAATACTCCAGGCGAATTTCGAATTTCTTCGGCAGCTACTGCGATTCTTGCAACCAGCTCCTCAGCATTGTCAACAGGGGTGTCATAAACTAGCGATTTCATATGACCCCAGAAATAAAAATCAAGACATGATAGGTCGGGTGACCGAGCAGGCCAACGCACGGGACCACCACGTCCGATCCACTGTTGACCAAATGTGACATCCAGGTAGTTACGAACATCTCCGCTATAATGGGCAGGCGCTCCATCGTGTTGGAACCACATTGTCTGTTGCGTCGATGCAGAAATCTGTTCATCTCTCAAAAGTTGTGGTAATACTTGCTGCAGAAAGATCAAGTAGATAGGTCCAGTTAGACGACACGGTAACAGGTAAGGTCCGATGAGGTGATCTCCCATAATACCGGCCCATACATTGACCGAAAATCGAATCTGTGCTGCACAACGTCGTATTGCATGCGGGTTCTCGACCGCCCAGATATGGTCGTTATGCGTGTTGAAAATTCCTTCCCTTGTGAAGGATGCCTCATCGGAAAACAACACTTCAGCAGGAAAAAGGGGATTTGTAGCACATTTTCCAAGGTACCACTGTGCGAAAGCAATATGAGGTTGAAGAAACTTCGAACACTTTAATCCATGTACCTTTTGCTTCTTTTCATGTATTATTAAAACGATTTCTCACTTACGGTCTCTTTTCTTTTTATGGTGCTTCTGTGTACAACACCGCTTCAGGAAAGCATTTCCGACCCCACATTGCTATATGATTTCGAGTTGTCAGGATGTACCCTACCCCTCTTAGAAGTTCTGAAACGTTTAACTGAAACACCCTGTATATATTATTATTATGGCTCACATATTATTTCTCCCCGATTGGGGGTTCCACCTCCTGACGGGTATTGCTACCAAGTACACAAGGTGGACTTATTATTAATATTGCTCTTATATTATTTTTCCCTGATTGGGGGATTCCACTCTGTGACGGGTACTGCTACCAAGCTTTGTATCGTCTGACATTACAACCTTTCATTACAACCTATCGTCTGACATTATCACTTTGTATCGTCTGACATTAACACCAGATATTACAACCACCTAACTAGGTGGTTGTAATGTCTGGTGTTACTGTTGGTCTAGAAACTCTCTGACTATCCTACAGGTGTTCAGAATTGCGACTTTCTGGAGTTCCTTGTAGGTGTTCTCTGGGAGACCTATTGCTGCTAGGCTGCTATGTAGGCTCTTTGGCACCATACCGGTGGTCGACACGATGATCGGGATGGTCTTTACTTCTTGCATATGGCACATCTCCTTAACCTCATGTCTTAGGTTCGTGTACTTCATAATTTTTTTCCTTATGGGTTTTCTGGACATTGCTAGTGTTCGGCACCGCTATGTCAATCAGGTAGGTAGTCTTTTTCATCTTGTCCACAAGGGTTATGTCCGGTCTGTTGTGCGGGATAGTGTTATCCGTTATTATGGGTTGGGGGTATCTAGTACTGCCGGGGGTTCGTACTTGTAGTATGGTACACTTTCTTTGGTCAACTGGTATTTTCTCGCTAGCTTCTGATGTATTATCCTGGCTACTTGGTCGTGTCTATGAGTGTATTCAGTCTGGGTGATCACATTCGTCCCCGCGTTGATGTGTTAGATCATTTCTGAGGCAGGTGGCATCGTCGACATGTGTTATCTGACGTTCCTGGCCCCTTTGCGATGTATTTGCTATAGTTTCTGGTGTTGATTACCTGGTTTTGGATGGCCAGCATGAATCCTTCAGTCTCGGGGAAGAGCGCCCCGCTTGTGAGCCATGCATTGGAAGCAGTGCTATCGATGTGATCTTGATGGAGGTCATTGTAGTGTCTGCCATGGAGTGTCTTCTTTGTCCATCTTTCTAGCTTAGTTTCTTGTGCCGTCTGGGTGGGAGGGGGAGCTCCTCGTTTAAGTTTAGTGGGATATACCACTTATCTATCTTCTTTATGGCCTGGTAGAGTGGTGCTGTGTTTTTTACGAAGTAATCCTTCAGGTTAACTATCGTTGTTTTCTGTTGCTTTATCAGGCCCCTTTCTCCTTCTTGTTAGTCTCTCCACTGCTGACTTCGGATGGTGTTGGTGGCTCTTAGTCATCATTGTCCTTTTCTTTCACATGATATCCTCAAGCTCGGTGTTAGTCCAATCTATGACCAAGCTATGTTAGTCCAATCTATGACCAAGCTATGTTAGTCCAATCTATGACCAAGCTATGTTAGTCCAATCTATGAAAGGAGTATGTTAGTACTTATTATTATTATTATTATTATTATTATTGTTATTAATATTATTAGCTATATGGTGCAAGGAAGCCTGAGGCGTTGGTACATCAGCCGACAAAAAAAAAAAGAAAAAAATTCCTGAGTTACCGAGGGTGAGAGAGAGAGAGAGAAATAAAAGGGTATCACCAAGAAAGAGAAGAATGGTGATATCCAGCTCAGGACCCTGGGTGTGCCAAGCCCATACTCACCAGATATGAACCCCTGGAGTTATCATCCACTATTATCGACTATATATCATGGAGAACCCCTGGAGTTATCATCCACTATTATCGACTATATATCATGGACATAGCGTATCAAGTACTGCTTCATTGTTATCGTCAAAACTGTGCTTTCAGTTAAAGCCGAAGGTATAAAAACAGAAAAAGGTTAACCAGAGACTGGCTTTCAACTGTATATGACTGCTGAAAACGGGCCAAAAACTGAACATTGATATTGATATTTTTACTTAAAGCGGTCTCAGCTAACCAATGGCAATCCCGCTGTCAGTTACACATAATTTACCAGTACTCTTATATACTCCCTCTCCTGCAAACAGGAGAGGGAAATACAGGGAGGGAAAAAACCTGCCATGACCAAAAAAGATTGATATGAACAGACTCAAGTCTCCACGATTTCACAGAATTCTAGGTAATTCGGTATACACCATACCCCATTACAAATCCAAGGCTTCCAGATGCAGAGGAGTCTTCAGCCTAAAAAATATTGCAGTTGCAAAGGCTTGGAAAGCCAAGAAGTTCTCCTGTTTATGAACTAGAATGGTCTCGCAGCCTTCTGCCATAAGATGGAGATTACTAACCCGAGAAACCAATTCAATTCGTAGATCACAGTACTCCTCACAGTTGTGCATAATATGTTCCCATGATTCTCTTTCGCCACAGTGGCAACTAGATCTTTCATTAATTCCTAAATCATGCAACGTTGCATTAATCGAACCATGATCAGTTAATAAATTTATTTATTTATTTAATTTTTGTTTTTATCATTGTTTTGTTCGGATTTTTTTTTTTTTTTTTTTTTTTTTGGCTGGTGCAGCATGAGCCATGGGCTTTTTTGCACCATGCGGCCGTTACTAATACTAATAAGAACATAACTTGTAAGTTTGGGGGAAAGCATTTGAATTTTATCGATGCTGCATTTCTTAAATCTGGGAAAAAATCTTGTGTAATCTGCCCTTTATCACAAACACTTCAACGCTCATGCCAGACTTTTACCAAAGCATCCCAGATTCTTGTCCTTTCCTTCCTGGGATCTGCCAAAATGTCCACCTGTATATTCAGAAAATGCCACGGCGGATGAAGTAAGCCAATGCACAATATAATAAGTGCAGATCAATAGGCAATTTTCCAGTCACAATCTGCAGAGCTGGGGTCGACACAGTTCTGCATGCCATGCACATCCTAAGGAGCATTACTCTTTGAATGAAACTGAGCTTTCTAGTAAATACTTTTCCACTTACACGTTCAAACCAAATTGGTGCACCATACGTTACCATGGGGATAAATACACATTCATACAGCAAGTTCAGCGTCTTACCTTTTATTCCCCAGCCAACTCTAGTGATTCGAGTAATCATCCCAATAAATATCCTCATCTTTTCTGATAGATAAGTAACATGTGAGTTGAAAGTCAAAGATCCGTCAAACATAATGCCTAGATATTTTAATTTCCTTGCCCATTTTAGGCTCGACCCATTCATTCTAACAACTGGGGGGTCTTCTACTCGAAAATTGATCCTTAAAGACCATTGTCCTTGTTTTGGTTCCTGATATAGTCAGTTTATGTAACCTACACCAGCTATTAAGTTGAAACAAAACCTGCTGTGACCTGGTTTCTAGTTGCATCCGTGTATTTCCTTCAATAAGCAACACAAGATCATCGGCATATGCCACCATCTCTGTATGCTCGAAGTCCCTACACAACCAGTCCTCCAAAACGAGGTTCCACATTAGTGGTCCAAAGACCGATCCTTGGGTCCAAAAACCGATCCTAGTCACCTCTCGAACAATAGAATCAACCGACGACTTAACAGTCACCGTACTGTGCGTGAAGTAGTCCTTTACACCCTAAAGATCTTAGTTGAACAGCCTGCAAGTCTCAACATCATAAGAACGCTGCTCCATTGAATGGAGTCAAAAGCTCCCTCAAAGTCAATACAGATTCCCAGGACATACTTACTGTTCGAGCCTAATATATAGTTTCGCAATGCCCGGAGTGCATCTTCTGTTCCACGACCTGGAGTAAAACCATATTGTCTGCCAGACCAGCCTAAGTGTTTTTGTAGTATAGTCAGTAATCCTTCTCGCCAGCATCCTTTCACACACCTTTCTTAATCCAGGGAGGAGGGCAATAGGTCGATAAGATCGTGGATCATTCTTTGGCCTAGATGGTCCCTTCAGTATCAGCTTTAAAGCCAAAAACTGAACAGTTGGAAACTATAGATTCGTCACTATTGTTGGAAACTGCAGTAACTGCAAGAAAGTAATAGTATTCGCCATATAGTGCAAGGAAGCCACAGGGTTTTGCTGCATTGAAAAAAAAAAAAATAAATAAATAAAAATAACGTAACATTCCCGTCCGTAACTCATCTAACATTTCATTGACTCCTCCCATTCCTCTCCCATCCCTGTGTTACTTAATATATTAATCACCTTAAAAAGAGTATACTGTATTGTATTTTATAGTATCATAAATGCCGCATTTTCTTTCACTATCTTAAAAAAAAAAAAAAATGACAGCAATTCTTTATAAAATGAACTGCAAATGCCATGGCGGTTTTAGACACTTCTAAGTCGGCTTGAATGTTCTACTAAGTGCAGTAAAGGAAAATTTAGCTGCCGTGTTTGTGCAGTTAATGAACAGCCTTTATTGTCAATAAAAATATTCCAAAATAAAGATAAGTGACCAGCGAACTTATGGAATTCTTGGTATGAATGATGGCTTCTTCCTCACATGATGGGTGACACGCGCTTCTGACGACAGAAGCTTCGTCTTGTGGGGAGATAGCGGGAAGGTAACGGACTGCTATGCGCACCAAAAGCGCATTACTTTGCGAAATTTATCGAACCCATTTGCACGGCAGACAGTAACGGAACTAAATCGATTACGTCAACTCTTTGCTTAACTTTAATGATCTGTTTGCGTTCATCACGCATTCCTGCTCCAGGTTTCCCGCTGCTTTGAACCCACCGGGTTCCTCTAGGTTTTTTAAGCCTATTCATTTTTCTCCTCACATTCGAGTTCGTAACTAGTAATTTGTTTGTGGGTAGCAGAACACGTTCTCGATATACTGCAATTTAGATGTCTTTCATTTCCTTACTACAGGTTATTTATTCTAGGCCTATGACAGGATTGAAGGACAGAGTTATGCGAGTGAATTGCTTTGTATAATGCACTTTCAATAAAGATCGTTATTATCTAATACAGCATTCATGATTACTTCAAGGAAATGGGTTTTCTCAGGCTGCTCTTAACCTATTTTGCATTATAAGCAATTCAGCAAAACTAATGCAAATATTCTGCACTTTGATAAATTGATATTACAGTTTACCGGTATCATTCATTTCCACATATTTATTTACAGTATTTTATGTTGTTTTTCGGTAAACGGTGAATACCCATACTTTGAAAATTAGTAATGCTAAGTGTCTAAATTTAGCTGCTGTAATTGTAACCAAAAATTTTACTCATATCTATTGCATTATTAAATTAATATTGTTTATAATAATCACAGAATGCATTGATATATATATATATGTTCAGTGCAATGGAAAACAATTTTTTATTTTTTTTTAATGTATGCAACACTCAGTACTTGTCCATTATTGTCTGGCATCGTTGCTTTCAGTGCCTTTTTTTAATTTTAGATATGTAGTATCCTCAATGCCGTCGTGGTATGGTAGGCATCCAGCCAAATGCCCAGGGTGCCATTTGGGTAGGATTTGTGAATTATTTAATTTTAATTTAAAAAGGGTGCCAAATGCTTGATTTGCCAAGGGCACAAAAATATCTCACGATGGCACTGAGTATTTCTATCAAAGACCATCAAAAACAGGTTATAGCAGTCTCGCCTTTTAAATAAGTTGCAGCTTATTTGGTAGTTCCTTGTGGCAGTTCCTTTTCTTTTACTTTCTGCCATTCACACTCTCGGTTGTAATGAGAATATGCACGTGATGTCTGTGTGAACCTCTTTTGTTTTTTGAGAGGGCATAAATTCAAATTGAGGAAAGACAGATGTAGGATAGACGTGCGGAAATTTGCCTTTAGCCAGTGGGTGGTTGGTTGGTGGAACAGACTGCCATCCCTTGTGGTGGAGGTTGATAGCCTAAATAAGTTTAAGGCTCAGCTGGACAGGTATTTTGAACGAACAGAGGGGTGAAGTGGAAGTGGGTTTTTTTTTTTTTTTTTTTTGGCTGATGCTGCATAAGCTTGCTTTCTTGCATCAAATGCCTCTACTAATGCTAAAAGCTAGAGATAGAAATTAAGTTTTCATTATAAAAAATTAATTTGTAGCTTTTTTTTTTACTGAATTGAAAACAGTAATTTATTAATTATATGCCTTTTCAGGATATGATGGGCACATCCTAGCGAGATCCAATATTCCTTACATTTCAAGGGTACAGCTCTAAAACGGTGTTCGCAGGCCAGCTGGCTGTTAGAAAATCTCTTCACTCTCTGTCTCATAGACGTTCTGTTTCTGCTGCATGCCTTTTCTGTAGATACTTCCATGGGCACTGTTCTTTTGAATTGCCTTCTATAATTCCTGCTCTGTCTTCCAAACCAGTCTGAACATATGCTGCAACTGGTCAACATCCTTTTACTGTGAAAGTTCAAATTTACAGTACCAACTTTTCTTCTTCTTCATTTATTCATTCAACTTCTGTTTTCTGGAATAACCTTCCTTCATATGTATTTCCTGAAAATTACAATCTACAGAAATTCAATCTGATGTCAACAGGTATCTTCTTTCATCTTCTCAACATTCAACCCATGCATGGTACTAAGTACTATAGGTTCTAATATAAGGTGACCATTCGTCCCCAATTTTCGGGGACAGTCCCCGAAACAAGACTTGTGTCCCGGCTTATTTTTGTCCCCGATTCTCTATTTCTTACTTAAAGTTATAAAATAATGAATATGAGACCGGAGTCACGATTTTGCTATTAAAATTAAAACTATTAAAATTCTGCTAATCTGGCAACAGTGTAACTGTACTGGGAATCCCTGCGGTCTCAACTCGAACATTCGGCCCTGGGCTGTGATCAGCGACGAACGAGACATCAAAGTGGTTTGATGGCAGGTTTCTCGTAGGAGTATTTTCGTAGCGTTGAACACTTGTCTTTCTATTTACTACGTGTGTTTTCTGTGTTATTAAATAAAAAACTTATACAAGATTAAAAGTGTAAGTTTCTTTGTATTTTTAAATATTAAATTAATTACGCACTTGTTATTTTAGAATTATGAGTTCAAAAAAGCAAAAGTCTCACTTCAGTGAATCATTACAAACCCAATTTTCATTTATTCGTGAAGTTAACAATGAAAGCACTTCAGTACAGTGCACTGTGTGCAATTTGACATTTTCTATAGCCAGTGGTGGAAAATCTTCCATAACAGACCATATGAAAAACTGCATTGGAAGCAAAATCTCACTCTGTAAGTATTAGTAACTATTATCACAAACTTGAGCCATCAAAATCTGAATACAATTTAGCTATTCATGATGGAACGTATCATACCATTCGACACAATCAAAGTTAGCATTAGCATGGGCACATGATGCAAGAAAGCAAGCTTATATAGCATCAGCCAAAAAAAAAAACAAAACACACACTACCTTCTCATTTCACTTGTCCACCCGTTTTCCAAGCATGGACTGCACAATGAGTTTACAAAAGAAATTTCTACACGAAAGTTTTGATGCTCAAGAACAAAGTGTGAGGCAATTGTAAAAAATGTATTTTACCCTTGGTTGCTGGAAGAAATTAAAAATGAACTTAAAAACGCTGATTTTGTCACTTTTTCTTCTGATACTTCGAATCACAAATACTTAAAGTTACTACCAATTACTGTACATTATTTTGATGGATACAACATGCATGCTCCGATCGATAATAAAGTCTTAACTTTTGTTAAAATATCAGATGAAACAGCTGACATTATTTCTTCAGAAATCATGAAAATAATTGCATCTAATGAGTTGGATAATAAGGTAATCGGACTTTCGGCCAATAACATGAACACAAACTTTGGAGTTTTACTAAGAAGAGGCAAAGAAATATTATAACTAAGCTTAAAACCCAATTAAACAGAAACATAATTGGTCTTGGCTGTAATGCACACACTACATAATTGTGCTAAGGCAGCTTTTGATTCAGTGCCCATTGATTGATATTGAAGTACTTGTTACGAAAATATTTGGGTATTTCCATATATTGCTGCAGTCTTGTCTAGATGATCCTGCAATGCATCTTTAACAAGTGACTCCATTATTTTACCAGGAACGATTCGCGTATGACGCTTAAAAGATTTTTGTGATTTTGTTGGACAGGAATACAAATAAATATTGGGTTATGCTAATGTGAGGTCGTTGTCATTACTTCCAGCCTTAGAAAGGATACTTAAACTTTACCCTGCACTGAAGTCCTTTTTTTTGTCACAAAACTGATGTCCAAAAGTGCTGAAACAATTTTTTGATAGAAGTGACACAGAACTGTGGATTAGCTTCGCTCATTCCCGAGCTTCTCTTTTTCATGATACAATCAAGATTCTTGAAGGCAATGATAAGTGTGCCACGGAATCGGCATTAATTGTAAAAAATCTATGGTCAAAACAGGAGACATGATGAGATGAAATTTTTTTTCCATACATGGTGAAGAAACAATTAATAGATTTAGTGATGATAGCAAAATGACAATGAAATCTTATTTTGAAACAACAAAAGAATTTTATGATACTGCATTATCTTATTTAAAAGCGTGGAACAAAAACAATGAAGATTTATCAGATTTAAGCTTCTTTTTTCTGAAACAGGTTCCTCTGAGAGAAAATTTTGATATGGCAATTGATCTATTGTCGTCAGAGTGTTAAATATCAATCATCAATCACGATGAGCTTTTTGACGAATTTTCTTACTTGCGAACATATTTATTGGGAAGAGACAAATGGTTCAATTCTACGACCCTTGCTAAGAAATGGTGCGAAGCTCTTCTTCATATGAAAGAAAATAATGTGCCGCATGCTAATAAGAAGTGGCACCTCCATAGCCAGTGGGAAGGAGCAGCAGTGCATAGCACACGCTTCTTGATTAGACTGGGGTTCGAGCCTGTCACCACCAAATACGGAGGATTCGGAAAGGTCAGGGAATGACCACCACATATCCCGGAGCAATATGGCCTTAGTTGCTAATGCTCCTAAAAACCAAATAACAAACAAGCTAATAAGAAGAAAGTTGGTAGTCTTGTTATGTGCCTCCCTGTAAGCAACATTTTTGTTGAAAGAGTGTTTTCTTGCATGAACTACATTTGGAGCGATGAAAAATCGCAGATGAAAGTGGAAACAATGTGAGCTATCATAGCTGTTAAAATAAACATGGATTTATCGTGTGAGGTCTTTAGTGTGAAAATATCACAAACCCTGCTATATTGAAAAAAATTCATTCTTCTGACAAATATACAGTAGTTAATTAGTGCAATGCAAACATTTATGTAAAATGGTTTACAAATGTTCAAATAAATGTTGCAATTAAAATGATTATTATTTAAATTAAATTATTATTATTATTACTATAGAATGAGTATTATTTAAAGTCCCGCATCATGCCGTGCGATGCGATGGCGGCTCGTGTTAGAGTGTACCTCTCTGATTGCTGGGATTAAGCACGTCAGGTGTGGTCAGTAGTTGTAGGTGACCGTTCTGTGGTAGTCAGTGCCGGTCCGCGGCATAATGGGCTGAGATCCAACCGAAGGCATTTATATAGCCCATCAAAAAACTCATCCTCTACCAGGAGTAGGGGATGGGCTCTTTAAAAAAAAAAAAAAAAAAGAGCCCGTGTCCCCGGAAACCCCACCAAAAAAATGGTCACCTTATTCTACTACCTCTCATGCTTGGGGTTCTCATTAAAAAAAACTCAATTAAAACTTACCACACCAAAATAAATGAGAAAAAACATTAATAAACGAAAGTGTTTATCGTATTTTTTTAGAATTTTCAGTTTCCTATGACCTCAGATTAAATACAAAATGGGATGATCTACAAGATTTCTTTTCTTCTTTTCCATGGTTGGATTACTGTTTGAAATCTTCTGATGCCAATGTTTGCTCAGATCGTGTCAGTGAAATTATTCTTGTAGGGATGAAATCCTTAATTCCACACTTCACCTTAAAATCTCGTCCTTTTTCCAAACCTGGTTTTCCAAAAAATTTGTGCTAAAGGCTCTTCAAGATTAGAATGTTGCATAAAGCAATTGGCTTGCATCCAGATCTCCAGGTTCATTTTCATTTTCTGCATACACCAAAGATCACAACAATTTATAGCAGTTATTAATCCAAAGTAGATTCTGAATGGGTTAAGAGTAGAAAATTTTCTTCTTGTCCAAATGGTAGTCCGAGCATTTTGGCCTCTTGCCAAAGCTGTTGGCCACAACTTTTGCCCATCTGTGCTCCCATCTCTGTTAAAACTGGATAGTTCTATTGCTACATCAGCAAAAGATAAAGTAGCATCCTACTTT
The DNA here is from genome assembly GCF_048544385.1 of Mastigoproctus giganteus. Lineage (NCBI taxonomy): Eukaryota > Metazoa > Arthropoda > Arachnida > Uropygi > Thelyphonidae > Mastigoproctus > Mastigoproctus giganteus. Next base: position 7,511,663 of record NC_143585.1, on the reverse strand, counting down.
TCTTATAGCACTTGTATTGATGATATCTTGGTAAACCACCTCCTACCATTCCTAATGTATTGAATTTAATGCCTCCTGTGATTTTCTGTCAAAAGGATGTCAGAATAATTTTGAACCATCTGGATCTGATGCTTTCTTGTTGCCAAGATAGTGCTAGGTCCAGATGGTATTAACATTAGTAGAGGCATATGATGCAAGAAAGCAAACTTATGCAGCATCAGCCAGAAAAAAAAAACTGCTCCCATTTCACCCCTCCATTCGTTCCAAATACCTATCCAGCTCAGCCTTAAATTTATTTAGGCTGTCAACTTCCACAACAAAGGATGGAAATCAGTTCCAACAACCAACTACCTGCTGACTAAAGGCACACTTCCTCACATCTATCCTACATCTGTCTTTCCTCAATTTGAATTTATGCCCTCTCAGGTGATTATTCTGAGCAAGAGGAAGAATCCCATCAGCATTGAGCGTGCTCAAACCATTCAAGGCTTTATACACCTCAATCAGATCATCTCGCAAGTGCCTAGTCTCCAGACATTGTAATTTGCAAAACTGCACTGTAAATTTGCACTGTAATTTGCCTTTGTTCCATTCACTAATCTTGTTGCCCTTCTCTGTACTTGTTCTAACGGCTATATATCCTTCTTAAAATGAGGCCTCCAGATCTGTATACAGTACTCAAGGTGTGGCCTGACCATAGACTTATACAAGGGGATAATCACCTCCTTATCCCTGCTAGAAAAATTCCTTTATATCATTGACAAGATACTATGAGCTACTCTTGCAGACCGTCTGCACTGCTCACAACACTTCATATCTGCCTGCACAATTAACCCCAGGTCCTTTTCGTTCTCTACCACTGTCAGTGTAGTACCACAGAGTTGATACGTGACTCTGGGGTTACTGCTTCCCATATGTAGTACTTTACATTTGTCAATGTTAAACTTCATTTGCCACTTCTCAGCCCATTTGCTCACTTTTCCAGATCCTGTTGCAGCAGCGTACTGTCATTAGTGTCCTTAACAACCCTGCCAACCTTCATATTGTCTGCAAACATGGACATTAAGCTTGATATACCATCATTGCCACTTCTCAGCCTATATTATTCTTCTTATAATATATCATTTATAAATATAGAAAACAACAATGGACCCAACACCGAACACTGAGGGACTCCACTAATAGCATTAGTCTACAATGAACAGTGTCCATTGATTACCACTCTCTGTCTTCTCCCACTCAACCATCCCTTTATCCATAGCAGCAATTTGCCTCCAATGCCACACTGCTCCAATATGTGCAACAGTATCAAAAGCCTTTCTAAGATCCAAGTATATGATATCAAAGTTATTCTTTGCATCAAGTTTCTTTGTGACCACATCATAGTATCCAATCAAATTGGTCAGACAAGACTTTCCCTTAACAAAACCATGCTGTGTCCAAGCTATAACTGAAGTCTTGTCTAGAAGATCCTGCAGTGCTTCTTTAACCAGTGCCTCCATTAATTTTTCTGGAAGAGAAGTTAAACTAACAGGTCTATAATTACTTGTGTCGCCCTTTGATCCTCCTTTGTGAATTGGGGTCACATTTGCACATCTCCAGTCCATGGGTACCTCCCCTGAGTCCAAAGAAGCTCTCATAATTGAGGCTAAGGATTTGCTTACTTTGCCTCCTTTAATATAACTGGATAGATCCCATCCACCCTGGGTGCATTTTTTATGTTTATCTTCAACAATTTCTACTTCATTTTCCTCTCAGTAATTACAAAATCATCTAGCTCATTGTGCTTTTTTGCTTACTCCTGTTCTGTGTTAACTTTTGGTAACCTTTTATACCTTTTATACTTTCTTATTCCACTGCTATTTTACCTTCTGCTTGAAAATTTGATCATATTTAGCCACTTCATTAAAAGGATAGCAAATCCCTCCCATCCAATTTAAAGTAATGTAGAACTTCCATCGACCACCAACTCCAAAATTATGTAGAAACTTACATCTGATCAATGATTGCCAGTATGGATTCTATCAGTATTAATCCAATGGTGATATACTAATGGCTTATGTTACCTATCTACAAATTAATTGGAAAAGTTTGGTGAAACTCAAGCAGTTGCTCATAGCATTTCAAAGGCTTTTGATCATGTTTAGCATAAACATCTTCTAAATGAGCTTCCATCTTATAGATAGCCAACTGTTTTTTTTTGCAATTGAGTATTTTGGCTCTCTATATTTTAACTTCTCCACTAATATTAGTGTTCCCCAAAGTTTAGTTCTTTCTCCCATTCTCTCTCTCTTGTATATCAGTGATCTTCTCCCATTGACTGAAAAATCCTATCCATAGTTTTGCTGACGATAGCACATTGCATTTCACCTTCTAGTTTGAGAAACCTTGCCCTGCACAAACAGCTTCACTGCACTGGCCAGAAAAAAAACAAAAAAAAAAAAAACCAAACAAGTAGATAAAGAAAATACAAATTATTTGCTTCCCTCCTCACATAGGTAACTATCCAGTTGACCTTTGAATTTATTCAAACTGTCAGATTCAACCACCCATGAAGGCAACCTGTTCCTCCAATTAGGGATTACCCTGACTTCTAATCTTTCATGGCATAAGTCTCACAAATGTTGCTTTCTCTGCATCTAAAAAACTGAGTTTTCTCTTTTATTCTCAGCATTACTGTTTTCTATACAACTACTCATCTGTACAAATCTCAAATCTTCCCTACCATGGAAGTGCCCCATCTCCATAATTTCTCTCAGGTTTCTAGACTCCATTCAAAGAGGACAGTTAGATTAATTAATGACTCATCCCTTACAAAGTCTCTCCACTCTCTGTCTCATATACATTCTGTTTCTGCTTTATGCCTTTTCTGTAGATACTTCCATGTGCACTGTTCTTCTGAATTGGCATCTATAATTCCCCCCTTTCTGTTCCTAACCAGTCCAAACACATGCCACAACCAGTCAGCATCTTTTTGCTTTCCAACTTCAAACTCACAGAACCTACATTTCTTCTCTGTCATTTGTTCCTTCAACTTCCATTTTCTGGAACAGACTCCAACTTTTATCTTCCTCATTTAATCCTTCAACTTCTATTTTCTCGAATTACCTCCCTTCACACGTATTTCCTGAAAATTGCAAACTACTGAAATTCAAGTCTAGTGTCAACAGGTATCTTCTTTCATCTTCTCACCCTTCAGCCCTTATACAAACTATAAGTTCTTATACCTTTCATCTTTGGGGTGTTCATAAAAAAAAAAAAAGATTGAAGACAGATGCTCACATGGGCTCTGACACAACGTGAACATCTGTATTTCTATTTATCCAGAGAAATCAAAGCATTACGGGAAGATTAGAATATTGCTGGGACAATGTAACAGCAAAATTTTAAAATGTGTCATCTGTCATGTTAGCAGCAGAAGGTTAAAGTTAGTTCAGTATGACGGCAACTCGTAGTGAAGACAGAATGTGCTCTGCTGTAAGCATTAAAAAGCCATTTTATTTTAGTAGGAAGTTAAAATCCTGCAATCAAAAAAAAATTTGAAAAATACTACAATGGTGAGGAACTCCTCCTACTTTTCATAATTTTGATAAAGGCAAAATAGCATTTGCTGTTTTATATTTTCAAGTTCTGAAAGAACAAAATTTTGATGCAAACACTGTTTGAGGTGTTTACCAAAATTCAATGCCACTGTCACTTTCTCAAATTTTTAAAAAGCGAAACCAAAAAAAAAAAAAAAAAAAATGTTCTTAACCTTGGCATGGTTATGTGAATTAACATCCTCATTACTTTTGCAAATAACTTTCCCAGTTAAAAAATACAGTTATACTTCTGAATTCAGAAAGTAATTTGTGACTAATATTATTATTTACTTCGAATTTCTAAAACTGTATGCTTTGAGTCTCTGTATGTTAATGTGCAATACAGTATTTAAAATACAGTTTTTATTTTTTAAACTTTTGCAGGTCTCCAGCACGACAATTAATCATGGAGATAATGGCATGTTCTTTATTGATGATGTCCAAGTAAGCAAAGTTTTTGTTAATTATTTGGTTTATGCTATCTTAGTTTTTTCCTGATTACTGATATTATGAATTTTTAGTTTGGAGAGCATTGACAATAATAGGAAAGCCATTTAAAGTATCTTATTAAGAAGCAGTAATTTAAGACAGATTACTTTATTCTGGGAGAACATGGATGTAGAATAGAAGGGGGATGAATAATAGAAGGGCAGGCCATGTCCAGAAATACTGTAAATATTATATGTATTGCACACTCAAGTCTGCACATTGACACAAAATATTCAGTACATTGTTTCCCAAGCATTATTATAATAACTGATAGGTGGAACAGGACCAGGTATGTTTGCCAGGGGCAAATATGAGGCCTTGTAGAGCAGATATCATCTTTTAATTGCACAAAAGGTGATATTGTTGTACACATTAGAACTAACGACATTAAGAGTAAGAGATCTGCAGATTTACTCAACAAGTAAATGTCAACAAGTCAACAAGTTTTACAAGTTGATCTGTAACCAAGTTACAAAGGAGGTTAGGCAGGCGAAGGCAGATTACGAGAGATCCTTGGCAAGGGATGCGAAGAAAAACAGCAAAGAGTTCTTTACTTATGTAAACTCTAGAAGGAAGGGGATGAATCAGATTGGTCCACTTGAGATCGATGGGTCAACTGTTGATGACCCTGCTCGGGTAGCTAACAAACTAAATGAATATTTTGCATCGACATTCACACATGAGGAGTTATTCAGCGAGGGGAATGCCAGAGGTGTATTCAACTCTAGCAGTAAGCTAGAGAATCTTGTAATAACTGAGAGCAAAGTGGAGGAGAAATTGTTGAAGATAAACACAAGAAAGGCACCTGGGGTGGATGGGATCTATCCAGTTATATTAAAGGAGGCAGCAAAGGAGGTAAGCAAACCCTTAGCCATAATTATGAGAGCTTCCTTGGACTCAGGGGAGGTACCCATTGACTGGAGATGTGCAAATGTGACCCCAATTCACAAAGGGGGATCAAAGGCTGACACAAGTAATTATAGACCTGTGAGTTTAACTTCTGTTCCCGGAAAATTAATGGAGGCACTGGTGAAAGAAGCACTGCAGGATCATCTAGACAAGACTTCAGTTATAGCTAGGACACAGCATGGTTTTGTTAAGGGGAAGTCTTGCCTGACCAATTTGATTGGATACTATGATGCAGTCACAAAAGAACTGGATGCAGGGAATAACTTTGATATTATATACTTGGATCTTAGAAAGGCTTTTGATACTGTTGCACATGGAAGACTGCTGCACAAATTGGAGCAGTGTGGCATTGGAGGCAAGTTGCTGCTATGGATAAAGGGGTGGTTGAGGGGGAGAAGACAGAGAGTGGTAATCAATGGACACTGCTCATCGTGGACTAATGTTATTAGTGGAGTCCCTCAGGGTTCAGTATTGGGGCCTTTATTGTTTTCTGTATTTATAAATGATATTGATGATGGTATATCAGGCTTAATGTCCAAGTTTGCAGACGATACAAAGGTTGGCAGGGTTGTCAAGGACACTACTGACACTATGCTGCTGCAACAGGATTTGGAAAGGTTGAGCAGATGGGCTTCGAGGTGGCAAATGAAGTTTAACATTGACAAATGTAAAGTACTACATATGGGAAACAGCAACCCCAGAGCAACGTATCAACTCTGTGGTACTACACTGACAGTGGTAGAGAATGAAAGGGACCTGGGGGTGGTGGTGCAGGCAGATATGAAGTTCTCTGAGCAGTGCAGACGAGCTGCAAGAGTAGCTCATGGTGTATTGTCAATGATATATAGAAATTTTTCTAGCAGGGATAAGGAGGTGATTATTCCCTTGTATAAGGCAATGGTCAGGCCACACCTAGAGTACTGTATACAGGCCTGGAGGCCTCATTTCAGGAAGGATGTAGAGCTGCTGGAACGAGTACAGAGAAGGGCAACTAGATTGGTGAATGGGACAAAGGGGTTCTCTTACGAAGAAAGGCTTAAGTTTTGCAAATTACAGTGTCTGGAAACTAGGCACCAGCGGGGTGATCTGATAGAGGTGTACAAAGCCTTGAATGGTTTGAGCATGCTCAATGCTGATGGGATTCTTCCTCTAGCTCAGAAAAATCACCTGAGAGGGCATAAATTCAAATTGAGGAAAGACAGATGTAGGATAGATGTGCGGAAATTTGCCTTTAGCCAGCGGGTGGTTGGTGGGTGGAACAGACTTCCATCCCTTGTCGTGGAAGTTGATAGCCTAAATAAGTTTAAGGCTCAGCTGGACAGGTATTTCGAACGAACAGAGGGGTGAAGTGGAAGTGGTTATTTTTATTTATTTATGTTACTTTTTTTTTTTTTTTTTTTTTTTTTTTTGGCTGATGCTGCATAAGCTTGCTTTCTTGCATCAAATGCCTCTACTAATGCTAATGCTAAAGTACAGGTCATTGTCGAAAAAAAGTCCAAGTTAGAGTTGAATGTGAAAGTGTCTGCAATTCTGCCCAGAGACAATAGGAGGGAGTATATGATGAGAGCCTTGTCGATCAATTCAGCCCTGGAGAGATTGTGCGAGGCTTAAGGGGTAGAATTTTTTTCAGCCTAGTCTGTGCTTGTTGACAGGAGAGACTGTTTCTACAGGGATGGGATACACTTAAATAGAAAGGGTGCAAGAATATTTGCTGATGCTATCGAGGCAGTGTTAAGTGGGTGGGAAAACTGCTAGCTTGGGGGAGGGTACACAGACTAAAACGTTAACAATGGCCGCAGGCCAAGGCAAAAGTGATTCTTACACTGCTTCTATTAAAATGAGCAGCAGCCTGCTCATTCTAATAGAAGATACAGAATGCTGTGTAACAAAAAGAGAGAAAAGACATGTAAATAATAGAAGAATTATTGAAGGACAATTAGTCATTGCTGTTTGCACCAAAAACACTTTGTGGGACTTTTTTGATGCATTTCCTTAGAGAAAACTTGAACTTTTAAGGGGAAATTCAAGGGAAACAACACTCCTCTTTGAAAGATATAGCTTGATACATAAAACATACAGATAATGCACAAAAGGTTTAGTGAATTAAGTAAGTTACAGAAAGGCATATAAGCAGCCGTTCCCTGAAGTTAACAGTATAATCTGTATCAACCACTGAATTCTGTGCTCCTTAATTTCTTTGCTTTTAGAACATTTTTAATGTTTTTCTTAATTTCTTTGCTTTTAGAACATTTTTAATGTTTTCATAGTTGGTTAAAATGTCTTGAACCTGTCCCAACTGCTTTCTTGAACCAGAAAGACAGTGAGAAGTGGACAGTTCATACAGTTTCAGCAGTTTGAGCCCATACCCCAACGTCAAACATAACATCTGCTGCAGCACAGATCTTTAGTCCCATGGTAGGTTGCTATAGATGGTGACTTGATTGTCAGGAAAAGGTAAAACATACTGTGCAAAAAGGAAAGAGTATATCTGCTAGGAACCAAAGTTCATGGTGGTGTAGAGCAGCTGTCTTCTTTTAAGGTGATATTGTTATACATGTTGGTACTGAGGATTTTAAGAGTAGCTGATCTGAGGATTAATGAACAAGTACAGAGCAATGTACCTGTTAATTAACTTGCATAATTGCCACTACTAATAGAAAACGTAATGTTGAGAAAAAGTCATGAGTTTGGATTGAAATTGAAACTGTCTGAAATTCTGCCCAAACTCACAAAATAGGAGAGAGTACATGTTGAGAGCCTTAATCAATTTGACCCTGGAGACTCTATACAAGGCTCTGAGGTAGAATTTTGCTCAGTGGGGTCTGTGGCTGTACACAAGAGAGACTGTTTCTACTGGCATGGGATACACTTAAATAGAAGGGATGCTAGAATATTAGAATTAGCATTGGTTGAGGCATATGATGCAAGAAAGCAAGCTTATACAGCATCAGCCAAAAAAAACCCTTCCCGTTTCACCCATTGGGTCACTCCAAATATTTCTCTAGTTCAGACTTCAATTTATTTAAACTATCAGCTTCCACAACAACAGATGGAAGTCTTTTCTAGCAATCAACTACCCACTGGCTAAAGGCAAACTTCTATACATCTATTCTGTAACTGTCTTTCAGCAATTTGAATCTATGCCCCCTCAGGTTCTTAATCTGAGCAAGCAGAAGAATCCCATTAGCATTGAGTCTGCTCAAACCATTCAAGGCCTTATGGTATTAAGGATAAGTTGCTACAATGGATAAAAGGATGGTTAAGTGCGAGAAGACAGAGGGTGGTAATCAATGGGTGCTGCTCTTCTTGGGGCGCCTCCGTAGCCAGGTGGGAAGGAGCAGCAGTGCGTAGTACACGCTTCTTGATTAGACCGGGGTTCGAGCCCGTCACCACCAAATACAGAGGATGCGGAAAGGTCAAGGGAATGACCACCGCATATTCCCGGAGCAATATGGCCTTAGTTGCTAATGCTCCTAAAAACCAAATAAGAAATAAGAAGAAGCTCTTCTTGGACTAATGTTATTAGTGGAGTCTAACAGGGTTCGGTGTTGGGTCCACTGTTGTTTTGTATATTTATCAATGATATTGATGAAGGTTTATCAGGCTTAATGTTGAAGTTTGCAGATGATACAAAGGTTGGCAGGGTTGTTAATGATAGTAATGGCAGTGTGCTACTGCAAGAAGATCTAGATAATTTGGGCAGATGGGCTAAGAAGTGGCAACTGAAGTTTAACCTTGACAAATGCAAAGTACTGCATATGGGTAGAAGTAACCCCAGAGAAACGTACCAACTGTGTGGTACTACACTTAAGGTGGTAGAAAATGAAAAAGACCTGGGAGTATTTGTGCAGGCAGATATGAAGTTTTCTGAGCAATGCAGACAGGCTGCCAGGTCAGGTCATGGGGTTTTGTCAATGATATATAGGAATTTTACTAGCAGGGAAAAGGAGGTGATTATCCCTCTGTATAAGGCAATGGTCAGGCCATGCCTTGAGTACTGTGCACAGGTCTGGAGGCCTCATTTTAGGAAGGATGTAGATTTACTTGAGCGTGTAGAGAGAAGGGCAACAAGATTGATGAGGGGAATGAAGGGATCCTCTTATCAAGAGAGGCTTAAGTTCTGCAAATTGCAGTGGCTGGAAACTAGGCACCTGCGCGGTGATCTGATTGAGGGATATAAAGCCTTGAATGGGTTCAGCACGCTGAATTCTGATGGGATCGTTCAGATTACGAACCTAAGGGGGCATCAATTCAAATTAAGAAAGGACAGATGTAGAATAGATGTGCGGAAATTTGCCTTTAGCCAGTGGGTGATTAATTGCTGGAACAAACTTCCATCTGTCGTTGTGGAAGTTGATAGGTTGAATAAATTTAAGGAGGAACTGGACAGGCATTTGGAGGGAATGGTGTGATTTTTTTTTTTGGCTGATGCTGCATAAGCTCATACATTTGCTTTCTTGCATCACATGCCACTACTACTACTACTACACCTCAAGCAGAACTTAAGCCTTTCTTCATAAGATCATCCCTTTCTCTGCACTCATTCTAGAAACTCTATATCCTTCCTAACAGTAAGCCTCCAGACCTCTACGCAGTACTCAAGGTGTTGCTTGACCATTGCCTTATACAAGGGAATAATCACCTCCTTATCCCAGCTAGCAAAATTCCTGTATATCATTGACTCTTTATCATTCTCTCTTTTGTTTCACAGCATTCTGTATGTTTACATTTTCCATAAAAAAATGTTTCTTTTGTATAGTCTGGTAAAATGCACTGTTTGCTTGATGTTTGCAGAGCAATCGGGTACGGGAAATGATACTCCCAAGGGGGATGTCTTTGTGTGTGCGCGATGCAAGGAGTGTATCGATATCAGGCAACAACTCGGCGTTCTTGTGGGCCTATATGAGAGCTTGAAGGACAGGGTGGATGCCCTCGAAGAAACTAAATTGAGGGGCCCATCAAGCTCTCAGCTGCCCACATCAACGCCAGAGCTTGCACTTGGGCATCGCGTGACACAGAGACAACCCCTAAGGCAGAATGCGCTGGTCCCGAAGGAACTAGTAGTTGTTGGTGACTCCATTGTCAGGGAAACGGGGAACATGCTTTGTAAAAAAGATAGGTGGAACAGGACCAGGGTATGTCTGCCAGGGGCAAAGGTTGATGACGTTGTAGAGCGAATATCATCTTTTAAGGGCACAAAAGGTGATATAGTTGTACACGTTGGCACTAATAATATTAAGAATAGGAGACCGGCAGAATTACTTAACAAGTACAGGTCACTGTTGAACAAAAGCCGAGAATTAGGGTTGAATTTGAAAGTGTCTGCAATTCTGCCCAGACACGATAGGAGGGAGTATATGATGAGAGCCTTGTCGATCAATTCGGCCCTGGAAAGATTGTGCAAGGCTCAAGGGGTAGAATTTTTTTCAGCCTGGACTGTACTTGTTAACAGGAGAGATTGCTTCTACAGGGATGGGATACACTTAAATAGAAAGGGTGCAAGAATATTTGCTGATGCTATCGAGGCAGTGTTAGGTGGGTCGGAAAACTGCTAGCTTGGGGGGAGACAAAGACCAATAGATTGACAGTAGCCACTGGCAGAGGTGAAAGAGATTCTTGCACTGCTTCTATTGGAATGAGCACAAGCCTGAAAATCAAGATGCAGGATATTTCAGAGACTGCTGGGAGTCATTGCGGTACAAGTAAACACATGGGTTGTGTTAGGGTAGCTAAGAATAGAAACAGGTGCAGGTATACTTGCGTGTACACCAATGCTAGGAGTTTAGTAAATAAATTTGATGAATTTGAGGTATTGCTCAAAACATCGAAGGCAGATATTGTTGGGATATCAGAGACGTGGTGTCACACAGATATAAGGGATGCAGAACTGCAATTTGGGGAGTACAACGTCTACAGAAAGGATAGACAGGATAGGAAGGGGGGAGGGGTTATGCTATTAGTTAAGAAACACATAAAAACCAAGGAAGTGAAGCCAGTCGACATCACTGGACAGTGCAGTGTGGAGTCAGTTTGGTGTGACATAAACATTGGGAGATCAAAATTGAGAGTAGGAGTGTGCTATAGGCCTAATGACTCTGATGAGTATAATAAGGAACTGTACAGGGAAATAGAGTGGGCCAGTAAATCAGAGTGTCTTATAATGGGAGATTTTAATTTCCCAGATATTGACTGGAATTTGGGGGCTGGTTACTCACACACTAGCAGGGCTTTTGTGGATTTATTGGATGATTGTTTTCTACATCAGCATGTTTGGGAGGCAACTAGAGGGAGTAATACTCTTGATTTGATTATCAGCAGTGATTCTTCATGCATTAAGAATCTGCAGATAAATGAACCACTAGGTGGCAGTGATCACAGTGTGCTGAAGTGGGATTTACTCAAAGAGTTAACTACCATTAGGGGTAAAGGGAAGGGTTATTGCTTCCGTAAAGGCAACTACGATGGACTGAGACAGTATTTAAATTCTATACAGTGGGACCAACTGATGATGTTACCAACAGCAAATTCAAAATGGGAAGCATTCAAAGAACTTATCTTGGAAGCTACTAGGCTTTACATACCAACTAAGAAATATTGTTCAAGGTTTAGGCCAAAATGGATATCAGATGAACTAATGAGGCATATGGCAGAGAAGAAAAATGCATGGGATACATACAAATTAACACATGACACAGAAGCCTATGATAGATACAAGTTGATATGTAACCAAGTTACAAAGGAGGTTAGGCAGGCGAAGGCAGATTACGAGAAATTGTTGGCAAGGGATGCAAAGAAAAACAGCAAAGAGTTCTTTACTTATGTAAACTCTAGAAGGAAGGGGATGAATCAGATTGGTCCACTTGATATTGAGGGGTCAACTGTTGATGATCCTGCTCAGGTAGCTAACAAACTAAATGAATATTTTGCATCGACATTCACACATGAGGAGTTATTCAGCGAGGGGAATGCCAGAGGTGTATTCAACTCTAGCAGTAAGCTACAGAATCTTGAAATAACTGGGAGTAAAGTGGAGGAGAAACTGTTGAAGATAAACACAAGAAAGGCACCTGGGGTGGATGGGATCTATCCAGTTATATTAAAGGAGGCAGCAAGGGAAGTAAGCAAACCCTTAGCCATAATTATGAGAGCTTCCTTGGACTCGGGGGAGGTACCCATAGACTGGAAATGTGCAAATGTGACCCCAATTCACAAAGGAGGATCAAAAGCTGACACAAGTAATTATAGACCTGTGAGCTTAATCTCTGTTCCAGGAAAATTAATGGAGGCACTGGTTAAAGAAGCACTGCAGGATCATTTAGACAAGACTTCAGTTATAGCTCAGACACAGCATGGTTTTGTTAAGGGAAGTCTTGCCTGACCAACTTGATTGGATACTATGATGCAGTCACAAAAGAACTGGATGCAGGGAATAACTTTGATATTATATACTTGGATCTTAGAAAGGCTTTTGATACTGTTGCACATGGAAGACTGCTACACAAATTGGAGCAGTGTGACATTGGAGGCAAATTGCTGCTATGGATAAAGGGGTGGTTGAGGGGGAGAAGACAGAGAGTGGTAATCAATGGACACTGCTCATCGTGGACTGATGTTATTAGTGGAGTCCCTCAGGGCTCAGTGTTGGGTCCATTATTGTTTTCTGTATTTATTAATGATATTGATGATGGTATATCGGGCTTAATGTCCAAGTTTGCAGACAATACAAAGGTTGGCAGGGTTGTCAAGGACACTACTGACACTATGCTGCTGCAACAGGATCTGGAAAGGTTGAGCAGATGGGCGAGAGGTGGCAAATGAAGTTTAACATTGACAAATGTAAAGTACTACACATGGGAAACAGCAACCCCAGAGCAACGTATCAACTCTGTGGTACTACACTGACAGTGGTAGAGAATGAAAGGGACTTGGGGGTGGTTGTGCAGGCAGATATGAAGTTCTCTGAGCAGTGCAGACGGGCTGCAAGAGTAGCTCATGGAGTATTGTCAATGATATACAGGAACGTTTCCAGCAGGGATAAGGAGGTGATTATTCCATTGTATAAGGCGATGGTCAGGCCACACCTAGAGTACTGTATACAGGTCTGGAGGCCTCATTTCAAGAAGGATGTAGAGCTGCTGGAACGAGTGAGCATGCTCAATGCTGATGGGATTCTTCCTCTAGCTCAGAAAAATCACCTGAGAGGGCATAAATTCAAATTGAGGAAAGACAGATGTAGGATAGACGTGCGGAAATTTGCCTTTAGCCAGCGGGTGGTTGGTTGGTGGAACAGACTTCCATCCCTTGTGGTGGAGGTTGATAGCCTAAATAAGTTTAAGGCTCAGCTGGACAGGTATTTTGAACGAACAGAGGGGTGAAGTGGAAGTGGGTTTTTTTTTTTTGGCTGATGCTGCATAAGCTTGCTTTCTTGCATCAAATGCCTCTACTAATGCTAAAAATGCTAAAAAAAAAAAAAAAAAAAAAAAAAATGGTATATTCACCCAGTTAGCATTAGCAGAGGTATATGATGCAAGAAAGCAAGCTTATGCAGCATTAGCCAAAAAAATAAATAAATAATAAATAAATAAACCTCCATGGAGACAAGGCATCTGTGGGGAGATCACATTGAGGTGTTTAAAGCCTTGTATAGATTGAGTATACTAAATGTTGATGGCATTCTTTCTCTTACTGAGACTACACACATTCAAGTTCACGAAGGATGGTTGCAGGATAGATCTGCAGAAGTTTGTCTTCAGCCAGCAGGTGGTTGATTGTTGGAACAGGTTTCCATCTTTTGTTGTGGAAGTGGATGGGTTGAATAAATTCAAGGAAGAACTAGACAAATAATACAGGGTTATTCAAAATGAAGTCTGGGGTTTCAGAATTTTTTTTTGGGAAACCATGTGTCCTAATCATTTGTAGGCATCTCGAAAGAATGCATAATATCTCAAGTTTCGTTCCCACGTTCGCAATGTTCGGTATGCTGGACGGCTAACCACCAGATGGCGTTGGACACATACTGCCGTGCAGTCATTCGTTTGCCTGTGATGCCAGTTCTGCCTTGTTGTGACATGGCTTCGGAATGTAATGAGAAAGCTTTTACTGTGTTGGAGTTTCATGTAAGTAAATCTGTTACCGTTGTGCAACGGCACTTTCGGACAAAATTTAAGAAATATCTGCTGACGTACAAGACAATTAAATGATGGTATATACAGTTTAAGGAGACAGGATGTCTGTGCAAGGGAAAACGTCTCGGTCGCTCGTCCGTATCAGATGCTAATGTGGAACACATTAGGGAAACTTTTCTAAGGAGCCCAAGGAAATCCACTACGAGGGCAAGCAAAGAACTTCACATCCCACAAACTACAGTTTGGCGTGTTTTGCTGAAGCGATTACTAATGAAACCATATTGTCTAACCCTGTTGCAGTCTTTGAAACCAGATGATCTGTACGCGAGGAGTAACTTCTGCACTGCACTGCAGAGCCACATGGAACAAGATTTTGGAACAAGTTTGCTGACAGAGTGATTTTTTCTGATGAATCGACCTTCCATTTGTCGGGGAAAGTGAATAAGCAGAATGTGTGATTTTGGGGGACATCAAATCTGCATACACGTGTGGAACATGAGCGGGACTCTCCAAAAGTAAATGTCTTTTGTGCCATATCTCAAAGGAAAGTTTATGGTCCATTTTTCTTTTGTGAAAAGATTGTAACTGGGGAGATTTATCTGGATTTAATATGCTTATGACTTCTACCCCTACTACAGGATGATAGTGTGAACTTCATCCTACAGCAAGATGGTGTCCCATGTCACTTCTATCACATAGTCCGGATTTTTTAAAACGCCATTTACCGCAGCAATGGATCGGACGTGGGAGTGCTGCAGATCAGCAGATCGAATCCTGGCCGCCTCGGTCTCCCGACCTAACGCCATGTAATTTCTTCCTGTGGAATTTCATAAAAGATAACGTTTTTGTGCCTCCCTTACCTGCGACTATACCAGAACTGAAAGATCGGATCACCAAAACCATTGACAGCATCACTCCTGACTTACTAAGCCGTATGTGGGAAGAATTCTTTTTCCGAGTTGATGTCTGCTGGATCACTAAAGGCTCTCATATTGAACATTTATGAGGTATGTAAAAAAACTTCATTACTATACTTGCATTCTGGAAATATTTCTTTCTTCCTATGTCTGCTCATATGTGTACAGGAATTGTTTGAAACCCCGGACTTCATTTTGAATAACCCTGTATAAGCTTGCATCATTTCCAATCGCTACCATTAATTGTACTGAGTAAACTAAATGTTGATGGCATTTTACTCATTCTCGGGCAATAAACATAGAGGTACATAAATTTAAATTGATAAAATATGGGTGCAGAATTGTTGTTGGTTTTTTTTTTTTTTTTTTTTTTGGTTGTTGCTGTATAAGCTTGCTTCTGTGCATCATTTTATTTGCCCCTACTGATATTAATTTTAACATTCTTCTCTTGTTTTTTTTTTATCTGTGTATCTCATGTTAAAGCAAACCAGGATTGTTCTTTTTATTTTCTATTGAACAGTAACCTCAGCTGATCAGTAAGCATGTAAAAGGTACTATGTTGTCAACTTTAATGAGCCTCTACTTGATTATGTGCTAGAGCAAGGAGACTCTGCTCTCTGTGACAATATTTGCAGCATCTGGAGACTAGGCACCTGTGGGGTGATCTGATTGATGTGTATAAGGCCTTGAATGGTTTGAGCAGGCTCAATGTTGATGGGATACTTCCGCTTGCTCAGACTAAGAACCTGAGGGGGCATAGATTCAAATTGAGGAAAGACAGCTGTAGAATAGTTGTGCGAAAGTTTGCCTTTAGCCAATGGGTAGTTGATTGCTGGAACAGACTTCCATCTGTTGTTGTGGAAGTTGACGCTTAAATAAATTTAAGGCTGAAATAGATAAACATTTGGAGTGACTGTATAGACAAAATGGGAAGTTTTTTTTTTTTTTCTTTTTTTTTTGCTGATGCTGTATAAGCTTGCTTGCTTTCTTGCACCATATGCCTCAACTAATGCTAATGTTAATATGATGCTTTAAAATTTATATATAGCACCATTCTTAGGAAGATAAACAAAGAAGAAAAGTGAACTTCATTGTTTTCTTTTTTAAAAAAATTATATGTTCGTATTAAATTTGATGCCAACACTTTCTCATGTTGTAGTATGCTTTTACAAATATGAATACATTGACAAAAAAAATTACATTTTTGTCATTTGTGAGTTTTCCTTTAATTTTGTGGATTTTCTTATGGAATTGCTCTCATTTTTCAGTTTTTCAATTTTTGGGAAATAAATTTCCCAAAAATTAAAAAAATCCTAGTTGGGAGCTTACTATATAATTGGTTACCTTTCTTTTAAGTGATAATAGTTATTTCTGTGTCACTTCTAGTAAAATAGGGTATCTTATACATGCTTATCAATGTTTTGTCAAAGTAATGCTAGTGGACTAACATTACATACCTCATTTTAATAAAGTTTTACATAAAACTTTAATTTTATAACTTTATATATTATTTTAATAAACTTCATTTTTGAAAAATTTTAGTTAAAATGTATTGTCTACTAAAATATACCACTAAATATTATTTACAATATATTCTCAGGGAGACCAGATAGAGGGCAGTGCCATATATGAGGAGTTTGGAGATTTAGATCATTCTTCAGGACGAGGAGAAGATGATGAAGATACACCAGGGTCAGGATTTGGGCCAGATGGAGGAGAGGATGATTCTGGTTCAGGTGGATGTAAGAAATAATTATAAATTTTTTTTTTTTTTTTTTAATATGAAATTAGTATATAAAATACAAAAGGAAACTCTTAGTATAATTTGATTTGACAGTTTTTGGCATGTTTATGCAAATAAAAAATAAAAGATCTGGAAGTTCCAGTTCTGAATTTTTAATCATCCAGTGGGTATGGCCATCTTCATCACAATGGGGAATGTTCTTTTCCTGAGGTGTCGACTTTTTAAAACCTTTTACCAGCAAGAAATTATTCAAAATTGTTCACTTTTTACATTTTCAATCTATTATGAACACACCTGTGAATAGTTTTTTTTTTTTTTTTTTTGTATTGAAAACATTTTTAATTTTTTTTTTTTTTTTTTAAATAACACTTTTGTGATGTGCACATCTGTTTGGGTTCAAACTCGCTTCCCTTCTTTGGGCCTGATATAATTTGTTGCTAAGTCTTGCTCAGCTAAGAATAGTGGATTGCAACACTTGTGAAAGAACTTGGCTCACCTTTTTATAAGTTTTTGTTTTTTTGAGATATCAAATCTTTTTGCAGATTTGATATCTGCATAGCCCAGAGAAGGATGCCATTTCTTCTCTGGGCTGTTCAAAAAAATTATCCATGTTTAAACAATGGCAGTTGTTTAAACATGGATAATTTTTAATACAGCAAATAATGGTCTGAAGTGTAACTGCCATTTAAAATGGCATCCAACTAATTAACGTAAACGGATTGTTTGTATTAATTAAAAACTCTCACTCATGCTGTTATTTTAATGCATGCAACCCTTAGATAACTTGTCATAGTTTATCCATTACCAGGAAAGACTATCCTATAACTGTACCACATTTCCTATCCTATACTATCCTATAATTGTACCACAGTTTGGTAAATAAATTTGATGAATTTGAGGTATTCCTCAAAGCATCAAAGGCGGATATTGTTGGGATATCAGAGACGTGGTGTCACACAGTTTTAGGGAATGCAGAACTGGAATTTGGGGAGTACAACGTCTACAGAAAGGATAGGAAGGGAGGAGGTGTTATGCTATTAGTTAAGAAACACACAAAATCCAAGTGAAGCGAAGCCAGTGGACATCGCTGGACAGTGCAGTGTCGAGTCAGTTTGGTGTGACATAAGCATTGGGAGATCAAAATTGAGAGTAGGATTGTGCTATAGGCCTAATGACTCTGATGAGTATAATAATAAATTGTACAGGGAAATAGAGTGGGCCAGTAAATCAGAGAGTCTTATAATGGGGGATTTTAATTTCCCACATATTGACTGGAATTTGTGGGTTGGTCACTCACACACTAGCAAGACTTTTCGGGATTTATTGGATGATTGTTTTCTACATCAGCATTTTCGGAGGCAACTAGAGGGAGTAATACTCTTGATTTGATTATCAGTACTGATTCTTCATGCATTAAGAATCTGCAGATAGAGGAACCACTAGATGGCAGAGATCACAGTGTGCTGAAGTGGGATTTATCAAAGAGGTAACTACCATCAGGGGTAAAGGGAAGAGTTATTGCTTTCGTAAAGGTGACTATGATGGTCTGAGACAGTATTTAAATTCTATACAGTGGGACCAACTGATGATGTTACCAACAGCAAATTCAAAATGGAAAGCATTCAAAGAACTTATCTTGGAAGCTACTAGGCTTTACATACCAACTAAGAAATATTGTTCAAGGTTTAGGCCTAAATGGATGTCAGATGACCTAATGAGACATATGGCAGTGAATAAAAATGCATGGGATACATATAAATTAACACTTGACACAGACGCCTATGATAGATATAAGTTGATCTGTAACCCAGTTACAAAGGAGGTTAGGCATGCGAAGACAAATTAACAGAAATCTTTGGCAAGGGATGCAAAGAAAAACAGCAAAGAGTTCTTTACTTATGTGAACTCTAGAAGAAAGGGGCTGAATCAGATTGGTCTACTTGATATCGATGGTTCAACTGTTGATGATCCTGCTCAGGTAGCTAACAAACTAAATGAATATTTTACATCGACATTCAGACATGAGGAGTTATTCAGCAAGGGGAATGCCAGAGGTGTATTCAACTCTAGCAGTAAGCTAGAGAATCTTGTAATAACTGAGAATAAAGTGGAGGAGAAATTGTTGAAGATAAACACAAGAAAGGCACCTGGGGTGGATGGGATCTATCCAGTTATATTAAAAGAGGCAGCAAAGGAAGTAAGCAAACCCCTAGCCATAATTATGAGATCTTCCTTGGACTCAGGGGAGGTACCGACAGACTGGAGATGCGCAAATGTGACCCCAATTCACAAAGGAGGATCAAAGGCTGACACAAGTAATTATAGACCTGTGAGTTTAACTTCTGTTCCAGGAAAATTAATGGAGGCACTGGTTAAAGAAGCACTGCAAGATCATCTAGACAAGACATCAGTTATAGCTTGGACACAGCATGGTTTTGTTAAAGGGAAGTCTTGCCTGACCAATTTGATTGGATACTATGATGCAGTCACAAAAGAACTGGATGCAGGGAATAACTTTGATATTATATACATGGATCTTAGAAAGGCTTTTGATACTGTTGCACATGGAAAACTGCTGCACAAATTGGAGCAGTGTGGCATTGGAGGCAAATTTCTGCTGTGGATAAAGGGGTAGTTGAGGGGGAGAAGACAGAGAGTGGTAATCAATAGACACTGCTCATCGTGGACTAATGTTATTAGTGAAGTCCCTCAGGGTTCATTGTTGGGTCCATTATTGTTTTCTGTATTTATAAATAATATTGATTATGGTATATCAAGCTTAATGTCCAAGTTCAGACGATACAAAGGTTGGCAGGGTTAATAAGGAGACTACTGACGTTATGCTGCTGCAATGGGATCTAGAAAGGTTTAGCAGATGGGCAGAGAGGTGACAAATGAAGTTTAACATTGAAAAATGTAAAATACTACATATGGGAAACAGCAACCCCAGAGCAACATATCAACTCTGTGGTACTACACTGACAGTGGTAGACAATGAAAAGGACCTGGGGTAATTGTGCAGGTACATATGAAGTTTTCTTAGCAGTGCAGACGGTCTGCAACAGTAGCTCATGGTGTCTTGTCAATGATATACAGGAATTTTTCTAGCAGGGATAAGGAGGTGATTATTCTCTTGTATAAGGCAATGATCAGGCCACAACTTGAGTACTGTATACAGGTCTGGAGGCCTCATTTCAAGAAGGATGTAGAGCTGCTGGAATGAGTACAGAGAAGGGCAACAAGATTAGTGAATGGAACAAAGGGTTGCTCTTACGAAGAAAGGCTTAAGTTTTGCAAATTACAGTGTCTGGAGACTAGGCACCGACGAGGCAATCTGATAGAGGTGTATAAAGCCTTGAATGGTTTGAGCATGCTCAATGCTGATGGAATTCCGCCTCTTCCTCAGAATAATCACCTGAGAGGGCATAAATTCAAATTGAGGAAAGACGGATGTAGGACAGATGTGCGGAAACAGACTTCCATCCCTTGTTGTAGAAGTTGATAGCCTAAATAAATTTAACGCTCATCTGGACAGGTATTTCGAATGAACGGATGGGTGAAGTGGAAGTTTTTTTTTTTTTGGCTGATGCTGCATAAGCTTGCTTTCTTGCATCATATGCCTCTACTAATACTAATTTCAAATGTCTTAACTTAATAAACATATTTGTTATTAAGTTGTTCTATTCTACAACTGTTAGAATATTGATGAGTGAGTGATGTCAATCATTCAGACAGCAAAAACCACCATGTTTTAGGCTCTACAGAAGGACAGTGGTTCATCCTAGAGTAATGAAAATTGGTATATTTATATTTTGTCTCAAGAGCCCAGTCTTTCAGAAATAGTAGTAGTACTAGTACTAGTGGCATGTGATGCAAGAAAGCAAGTTTTTTTTTTTTTTTTTTATGTGAACCCCAAACACGAGAGGTGTTAGAACCTATAGTACTTAGTACCGTGCTTGGGTTGGAGGTTGAGAAGACGAAAGAAGATATTTGTTGACATTGGACTTGAACTTCTGTAGATTGTAATTTTCAGGAAATACATATGAAGGAAGGTTGTTCCAGAAAACGGCAGTTGAATGAATAAATGAGGAAGATGAAAAGTTGGTTCTGTGCGTTTGAAGTTGGACAGTAAATGGATGTTGGCTAGTGGCGGCACGTGTTCGGACCGTTTTGAAAGAGAGAGCGGGAATTATAGAAGCCAATTCAGAACAGTGCCCATGGAAGTATCTGTAGAAGAGGCATGCAGCAGAAACAGTGCGTCTATGAGAAAGCGAGTGGAGGGACTCTGTTAGAGATGAATCATTAATTAACCTAACTGCCCTCTTCTGAATGGAATCAAGAAGCCTGAGAGAGGTTTTGGGGGCACCAACCCAGATGTGGGAACAATATTCCATGGCAGGGTGGATTTGCGATTTATACAGAGTAAGCAGCTGTTTGGAAGAAAAGTAACGCCGAGAGCGAAAGAGAAAACCAAGTTTTTTAGATGCAGAGGAAGCAATATTTGTAATGTGCTTGTGCCAAGAGAGATTAGAAGTCAGGGTAATCCCCAAAAGAGATATATCATTTTGCCTAGAAATCGGAGTGTCACTAAAGATAAGCATAGGAGCAGAAGAATCCTTTTTGCGAGATATAAGACAAGACTGAGTTTTAGAAGGGTTGAAATCAAATAAGTTGTCTCTGCCCCACTGGAGAATTACCATAAGATCGGCATTTAAGGAATTGGTAGCAGATTTTTGAGAAGTTGAAGTGGATTGAGCAGGACAAGGTTTCTCAAAATGGAAAGTTGAATGCAATGTGCTATCATCGGCAAAACTATGGATAGGATTTCCAGTCAATGGAAGAAGGTCATTGATATACAAGAGGAAAAGAGTGGAGGAAAGAACTGAACCTTAGGGGACACCGGCATTAGTGGAGAAGTTAGAAGACAGAGAGCCATCTACCATCACCCTCAGTGAGTGATCAGAGAGAAAACTGGATAACCAATTACTAAAAACAGTTGGCAATCCATAAGATGGAAGCTTGTTTAGAAGACCATTATGCCAAACACGATCGAAAGCCTTTGAGATGTCAAGAGCAACTACTTGTGTTTCCCCGAACCTTTCCATTGAATTAGTCTATAAATGGGTAACATAAGTCAGAATATCACCAGTGGATCTACACTGATGGAATCCATACGAAGATCGTTGATCAGATGGAAGGTTTCTAGGTAGTTTAAGAGTTGGCGGTTAATTGATTTCTCCATTACTTTAGAAAGAGTAGAAGTAATTGCAATGGGACGATAATTGGATGGGAGGGATTTGTCACCCTTTTTAGAAACTGGCTGGATATGAGCAAATTTCCAAGCAGAGGGAAAAACACCTTTGGAATAAGAAAGTGAAAAAAGGCGGCAAAGAATTGGAATAAGTTCAGGAGCACAGGTTTTGAGAACAAGTGGAGAAATACCATCAGGACCTGGAGCTTTCTTAGCACCAAGATTCATCAAAATCCTTCTGATATCCTTTTGACGGAAGACCACAGGAGGCATTGAATGGAGCGTGTTGGGAATGGTGGGAGGTGTTTTACCAAGATCATTAATACATGAGCTGGAAGAAAAATGGGATGCTAGCAGGTGAGCTTTCTCCTTGGCTGAAGTAGTAACATAACCATCTGGTTTGGACAGAGGTGGGAGCAGAGATGGGCAAAAATTGCGGCCAATGGCTTTGGCAAGAGACCAGAATGCTGAGCTACCATTAGGGCAAGAAGCAAGTTTTCTACTCTTAGCCTGTTCAAAATCTAGTTTGGACTGATTAATAACTGCTTTACAATTGTTGTGAGCTTTGGTGTAGGCAAAAAATGAAACTGAAGAATTAGAAACAAGCCAATTACGATATGCAACATTCTTCTCTTGGACAGCCTTAGCACATTTATTGGAAAACCAAGGTTTAGATAAAGGACGAGATTTTAAAGTGGAGTGTGGGATAAAGGATTCCATTCCTGCAAGAATAATTTCACTGACACGACCTGAGCAAACGTTGACATTAGAAGTTTTGAAACAGTAATCCGACCAAGGAAAGAAGAAAAGAAGTCTCGCAGGTCATCCCATTTTGCATTCTTGTAATGCCAAACAACACGAGGTTGGGAATAGCCATAAGATAAAGGTTCCATTGGAGAAGAGACAATCACCAAGTTGTGATCTGAAGTGCCTAAAGGACCTCTCACTTTGACCATGTACTTAGAAGGGTTGTTTGTGAGAAAAAGATCAAGCGTATTGGCTGTATGATTAGGATTGTCCGGTATTCTTGTAGGTAAATGAACAATCTGTGCTAGGTAATTAGTAATTGCAAAAGCTTCAGCATCTCGACCTGCTGGGTTGGTATGACTAGAAAACGGAAGCCAGCTGGAGTTGTGAACATTAAAATCACCAAGGAAAATTACCTCACTGTTAGGAAAGTTGGACTGGAGAAAGTCAAGTTGCAAAGAGAGGAAGTCAAAGAGCTCCAAGTGATTAGTGGAGTTGTGAGAACGGTAGAGACAACAGATGAATTTGACACAATGAGGTAGAGAGATTTTAAGCCAGAGAAGATCAAAGAGAGGAGATTCCAAATTGCCAAGTCTCTGACAGGGAATATCAGAACGGACATATGCACAAGTACCAACTTTGAGGCAAAAGGAATCATACAGCGAATAATTTGGGCATCTGAGATGAGCAGTAGTTGAATCAACCGATAACTGAGATTCTGTCAGAAAAAGTACATGGGGTTTGGCAGACTGCAAGTGGAAATGGACATCGTTGAGATTAGAATTGAGACCACGTATATTTGTGAAATGAATTAGGAAGTCCTTGGGAGGTTTAGATCTTTTCACAGATAAGCTTGCTCTATTAGTTTGACAATTCATGGTGTATTCAATAGTAAGAAAACGTGGGTGGGACATGCTGTATGAAGTAATGAAATTTTTGGATATGGCGTACATGTGGTAAGAATATACCCAGATCCTTGACATAACGTGGCCTCGACAATGCTCCCACACTACTCGGACTCCCTCCAGTCACTATCTGGCAGAGTAGAGGTAGCACTAGCTGATCCGGAAGCCTCCTAGAGAGTTACCAATAGGTTCGGTCCGGTGTACTAACTAGCGGCCTGCCTGCGAACACCGTTTTAGAGCTGTACCCTCGAAATGTAAGGAATATTGGATCTCGCCACGACATTCATCATAACCTCAAAAGTCATCAATCCTACTGCATGGTGGAAGAGATAGGGAAGGGTTGACCGGAACTTAGCTCTAGAGACTAAACATGGGTTCCACCACTTCAAGCCTCCAGTAAGCAAAGTGGTGATATTTCACTGGTTGATGAGAGTCATCTACCACCTAGTACTGCCTAGTAACATAGAGGGGCGGCGTACCTCCATGTGGTGTGGGCGCCACACCTCGACCCATGCTTACGTTGGTTCACGCCTGGGTGGTCACCCACCATGTACTTGTGCATGGAGGTTATACCCAGGATTACTAACAGTCCCAGCATCGTGAAGGTGCAAGCAGAGGATTTGGCTGTCACAGACCGTCCGGACTTCGCCGAAATTGGGTCCACTTGCCTTAAGTGTCACCCGAATATCAGTTCCATCAGCATTTTAGACTCCCAGGTAGCAAGTACAGCTTGTCTGGCGTATCTGAGAGAATGTCTGTGACAACCTCAAGGACCAAGTGTATGAGCTTATGCAGCATCAGCCAAAAAAAAAATTCACACAATTCCCTCCAAATGCCTGTCCAGTTCCTCCTTAAATTTATTTAACCTATCAACTTCCACAATGACAGATGGAAGTTTGTTCCAGCAATTAACCACCCACTGGCCAAAGGCAAATTTCCGCACATCTATTCTACATTTGTTTTTTCTTAATTTGAATTTATGGCCCCCCCCTTAGGTTCGTTATCTGAACAAATGGAAGGATCCCATCAATATTCAGCTTGCTCAACCCATTCAATGCCTTATACACTTCAATCAAATCACCGCGCAGGTGTCTAGTCTCCAGCCACTGCAATTTGCAGAATTTAAGCCTCTCTTGAGGATCCCTTCATTCCCCTCACCAATCTCGTTGCCCTTCTCTGTACACACTCAAGCAAATCTACATCCTTCCTAAAATGAGACCTCCAGACCTGTACACAGTACTCAAGGCATGGTCTGACCATTTTCTTATACAAAGGGACAATCACCTCCTTTTCCCTGCTAGCAAAATTCCTATATATATATTATTGACAAAATCCCATGACCTGCCCTGGCAGCCTATCTGCATTGCTTGTTTTCTGCATTGTCAGAAAACTTCATATCTGACTGCACAATTACTCCCAGGTCTTTTTCATTTTCTAACCATCTTAAGTGTAGTACCACACAGTTGGCACGTTTCTCGGGGGTTACTTCTAACCATATGCAGTACTTTGCATTTGTCAAGGTTAAACTTCAGTTGCCACTTCTTAGACCATCTGCCCAACTTATCTAGATCCTTTTGCAGTACCACACTCCATTACTGTCATTAACAACCCTGCCAACCTTTGTATCATCTGCGAATTTTGACACTAAGCCTGATATTCCTTCATCAATATCATTGATAAATATACAAAACAACAGAGGACCCAACATCGAACCCTCTTGGACTCCACTAATAACATTAGTCCACGAAGAGCAGCAGCCATTAATTATCCCCCTCTGTCTTCTCCCACTCAACCATCCTTTTATCCATTGTAGCAACTTATCCTTAATACCATGCTGCTCCAATTTGTACAATAGTCTTACATGCGCAACAGTGTCAAAAGCTTTTCTGAAATCCAAATATATGATATCAAAATTATTTTTTGCATCGTTCCTTTGTAACCACATCATAATATCCTATCAAATTTGTCAGACAAGACTTTCCCTTAACAAACCCATGCTGTGTCTGAATTATTGCTGCAGTCTTGTCTAGATGGTCCTGCAATGCATCTTTAACCAGTGACTCCATTATTTTACCCGGAACAGAAGTTAAACTAACTGGTCTGTAATTACTCGTGTCACCCTTCGATCCCCATTTGTGAATTGGGGTTACATTTGCATACCTCCAGTCCATGAGGACCTCCCCTGAGTCCAAGGATGCTCTGATAATTATAGCTAAGGGTTTGCTTAGTTGCTTTGCCGCCTCTTTTAATATAACTGGATAGATCCCATCCACCCCAGGTGCCTTTCTTATGTTTAACTTCAACAACCCATCCTCCACTTTGCTCTCAGTTATTACAAAATCATTAAGCACCCTGCTACAATTTGATAACCTTCTGCCATTTTCAAACTTAACTCCTAATGTGTAAATGTAGATGCAAAATACTCATTCAGTTTGTTTGCTATCTGAGCAGGATCATCAACAGTGGATCCATCGATATCAAGTGGACCAATCAGATTCATCCCCTTCCTTTTAAAGTTTATATAAGTAAAGAAATCCTTGCTGTTTTTCTTAGCATCTTTTGCCAAAGATTTCTCATAATCTGCCTTTGCCTGCCTAACCTCCTTTGTGACCTGATTACAGACTACCTTATATCTTCCATAGGCTTCTGAGTCGCTTGATAATTTAAATGCATCCCATGAATTTTTCTTCTCTGTCAAAAGTCTCATTAGTTCATTTGATAACCATTTAGGCCTAAACATTGGACAATATTTCTTAATAGGTATGAAACTTTTAGTACCATCCACGATTAATTCCTTGAATGCTTCCCACTTAGCATTTACTGTTGGTAACATCGTCAGTTGATCCCACTATACAGAATTTAAAAACTTTCTGAAACCACTGTATTCACCTTTACGGAAGCAAAAACCCTTTCCTTTACCCCTGATGGTAATTAAATCCCACATCAGTACACTGTGATCACTGCCACCTAGTGGTTCCTTTATCTGCAAATTCTTAATACACGAATGATCACTGCTGATAACCAGATCAAGAGTATTACCCTCTTTGGTTGCCTCTCGAACATGCTGCTGCAGAAAACAATCATGCTATAAATCCAAAAATGTTTTACTAGTGTGTGAGTGACCAACCCACAAGTTCCAGTCAATATCTGGGAAGTTAAAATCACCCATTATAAGACATTCTGATTTACTAGCCCACTCTATTTAAAAGATTAAATAGAGTGATTAAAGCCAGAAGTTTAAAATCTAAGATTTTAATCTTCTGGCTTTTTCATTTCCAGGGATACAGAGGTGTGAAAACAGATATTTGTTAGTCTGAGTGAAAGGTTTTTGCAGCTTGTTAAGAACTTGGCTAGGTGCACTGTTAGCATTAGCATTAGTAGAGGCATATGATGCAAGAAAGCAAGCTAATGCAGCATAAGCGAAAAAAAAAAAAAAAACTTCCACTTCACCCCTCCGTTCGTTTGAAATACCTGTCCAGCTGAGTCTGAAATTTATTTAGGCTATCAACTTCCACAACAAGGAATGGAAGTCTGTTTCACCAACCAACTACACACTGGCTAAAGGCAAATTTCCGCACATCTATCCTACATCTGTCTTTCCTCAATTTGAATTTATGCCCTCTCAGGTGATTATTCTGAGCAAGAGGAAGAATCCCATTGGCATTGAGCATACTGAAACCATTCAAGGCTTTACACACCTCTATCAGATCACCTCGCAGGTGCCTAGTCTGTAGACATTGTAATTTGCAAAACTTATGCCTTTCTTCGTAAGAGCAACCCTTTGTTCCATTCACTAATCTTGTTGCCCTTCTCTGTACTCATTCCAGCAGCTCTACATGCTTCTTGAAATGAGGCCTCCAGACCTGTATACAGTACTCAAGGTGTTGCCTGACCATTGCCTTATAGAAGGGAATAATCACCTCCTTATCCCTGCTAGAAAAATTCCTGTATATCATTGACAAGACACCATGAGCTACTCTTGCAGCTCATCTTCACTGCTCAGAGAATTTCATATTTGCCTGCACAATTACCCCCAGGTCATTTTCATTGTCTACCACTGTCAGTGTAGTACCACAGAGTTGATACATTGCCCTGGGGTTGCTGTTTCCCATATGTAGTACTTTACATTTGTCAATGTTAAACTTCATTTGCCACCACTCAGCCCATCTGCTCAACCTTTCCAGACCCTGTTGCAGCAGCATAGCGAGAGTAGTGTCCTTAAGAACCCTGCTAACCTTTGTATCGTCTGCAAACTTGGACATTAAGCTTGATATGCCATCATCAATATTATTTATAAATACAGAAAACAATAATGGACCCAACACTGAACCCTAAGGGACTCCACTAATAACATTAGTCCACGATGAGCAGTGTCCATTGATTACCACTCTGTCTTCTCCCCCTCAACTACCCCTTTTTCCATAGCAGCAATTTGCCTCCAATGCCACACTGCTCCAATTTGTGCAGCAGTCTTCCATGTGCAACAGTATCAAAAGCCTTTCTAAGATCCAAGTATATATCAAAGTTATTCCCTGCATCCAGTTCTTTTGTGACTGCATCATAGTATCCAATCAAATTGGTCAGGCAAGACTTCCCCTTAACAAAACCATGCTGTGTCCGAGCTATAACTGAAGTCTTGTCTAGATGATCCTGCAGTGCTTCTTTAACCAGTGCCTCCATTAATTTTCCTGGAACAGAAGTTAAACTCACAGGTCTATAATTACTTGTGTCAGCCTTTGATCCCCCCCCTTTGTGAATTCGGGTCACATTTGCACATCTCCAGTCTATGGGTACCTCCCCTGAGTCCAAGGAAGCTCTCATAATTATGGCTAAGGGTTTGCTTACTTCCTTTGCTGCCTCCTTTAATATAACTGGATAGATCCTATCCATCCCAGCTGCCTTTCTTGTGTTTATCTTCAACAATTTCTCCTCCACTTTACTCTCAGTTATTACAAGATTATGCAGCTTACTGCCAGAGTTGAATACACCTCTGGCAATCCCCTCGCTGAATAACTCCTAGTGTGTGAATGTTGATGCAAAATATTCATTTAGTTTGTTAGCTACCTGAGCAGGATCATCAACAGTTGAACCATCGATATCAAGTGGACCAATCTGATTCATCCCCTTCCTTCTAGAATTCACATAAGTAAAGTACTCTTTGCTGTTTTTCTTTGCATCCTTTGCCAAAGATTTCTCGTAATCTGTCTTCGCCTGCCTAACCTCCTTTGTAACTTGGTTACAGATCAACTTATATCTGTCATAGGCTTCTGTGTCACATGTTAATTTATATGTATCCCATGCATTTTTCTTCTCTGTCATATGTCTCATTAGTTCATCTGACATCCATTTAGGCCTAAACCTTGAACAATATTTCTTAGTTGGTATGCAAAGCATAGTAGCTTCCAAGATAAGTTCTTTGAATGCTTCCCATTTTAAATTTGCTGTTGGTAACATCATCAGTTGGTCCCTCTGTACAGAATTTAAATACTGTCTCAAACCATCGTAGTCGCCTTTACGAAAGCAAAAACCCTTCCCTTTACTCCTGATGGTAGTTACCTCTTTGAGTAAATCCCATTTCAGCACACTGTGATTACTGCCACCTAGTGGTTCCTTTATCTGCAGATTCTTAATGCATGAAGAATCATTACTGATAATCAAATCAAGAGTATTACTCCCTCTAGTTGCCTCCCAAACATGCTGATGTAGAAAGCAATCATCCAATAAATCCACAAAAGCCTTGCTAGTGTGTGTGTGACCAACTCACAAATTCCAGTCAATATCTGGGAAATTAAAATCCCCCATTATAAGACAAACTAATTCATGTAAGTTGCCATGTGCTATAGTCAACCTGAACCACATCATGGAACATAAAGATTTTGCATTAATCAGTACTCTAAGAGGTGTGGCAATAAAGTTCTCTGGCTGGTGCAATAAAAAGAACACAAAGTGAAGGAACTGAAAAGTTGTTTTATTTTTAGTCAAAGTAATCACCGTCTGATTGATTGTACTTATTACCCCATTTTAAGTCTTTGAAAAGAGTCAGTGAATGCGTCCAAAGAGATGATGTCAGTTCAGCAGTTATGTTTTTCTTTATGTCACCTTTCTGAAATGTCTTTCCTTTGAGAGCAGTTTTCACATTGGGAAAGAAGTCTGCTGGTGCTAGATAGGGAGAGTAGGATAGATGGGTGATCTGTATAATGCCATGTTTCATTGGAAATATCTTCACAAGTTCAGAATGGGCAGAGGCATTGTTGTGCAAAAAGAACCAGCTGCCTTTCTCTCAAAATTGTGACCTCACATGGGAAATGCGTTTCAAAGTCATTGAAACACCTGTATATTGAATGCAGCATTGGCTCTTTCCCTTTCAGGTGCAGATTTCTTGGGAATCTCCCCATTTGTTGAAAAACATAATCAGCATCACCTTGGTCCTGGACTTCTGTAAACAAAACGTTTTGGGCCTTCGTAATGATTTTGAAGTCCAATGCATGAGCTGATGTTTTGTCTCTAGATCATACTGAACACCCAATACTCATCACCAGTGATAACATAGTTGATGATTGTCTTGACAAGTCTGGATAAAATCTTCATATTGTGACACTCTTCATTGCTTATGCGCATTACTCATCAGTGAGGCTGTGTGGCAAAATTTTTTGTACAGACAATTCTTTTCCCTAAATCTTCATGCAGAATTTGAGGAATCACCTCCTTATTCACATCCAACTCATCAATCATCATTCTGAGGGTCAAATGACAATCTATTACCACAGTTTCCTAAACTTTTGCAACTCTGTTCTCATTTCAAGAGGTTGATGGATGCCCAGTTCTTGGGTCATCGCAAACATCCTCACGTCTATCTTTGAATTGCTTATACCATTCAAACACACTGGTACAACTTAACATTTCATCACCATAAACAGTTTGTAAAATTTCTGTTAACATAAACAGTTAGTAACATTTTTTATTGCAGTTTCTCCAGTTTAAATCAAAATTTGATATTCATTCATTGCTCCATTGCAAAATCATGTCACAGAACATTAATGTTACTAATGAAACTGGTTGTTACTTGCAACCTATCAGTATACTGGTCAGTCTCTGTACCACTGCAAATGAAGTGAAACTTCTTTAGGCTCATCTCAGGCAGTTTTCACATGGGATTAACTTGTGTTCGTGGATTGACAAAAACTGCCACGAGAATGTGACATGAAATGCTTCAATGTCCTCACCATTGTGCCACTCCATACCAGGCATGAGCAACGTGGCACTGTATGCAGCAGTGATGCATGATGCTATCAGTACATCTACAACATGCCCATGGTGTAACTCGCACGTTTTGCATTTACATTTTAAATCGCTATATCTCAGCTTCTAGCAGTCTGATTTTAAAAATTTAAAAACCAAAATATTTCTTTCGTCATTCTCTACTATATTGAATAAAAAAGTTTGACAGAAAAAAAATTATAATTCAACATGCCCAAGACTAATGTGTGTGAGTGTTGTAAGGCCTATAGAGCACGTATACATGCAATGGGACCACCGAAACCACTTCCATTGAGTACAAAGGAGATCTGTAAAAACTTTGTAATAAACTTGTAAACCAATTGTAAAATATAAAAACGCTGTACTATTGAAATAATAAGTATTTAAAAAGATTCTAGTTTCACTTAACTTTCGCTATGCATGCTTGGCACACACACAATTTTTTTTCAAACTCGTCAAACATGATCACAACAGCACCAGTTCAGGAACTTTATTGCCACCACACCATATACATGGAGAGAAAAAGACAAAAAAAAAAAGAAAAAGAATATACAGAAAGAGAGCAATAAACATTATACAGTTGAAATTAAACTGAGCTAAGTTTAGAAAATGTAAAACTATAGAGTTTTATTAAGTGTTCTATAAAGTTACAATCTTTAGTAATTAATTGATAAGGAGATAACTATCTATACTTTTCACTTCTATTACTCACAGAAAAATAAGAAAAATTCAATTAAGCTAAGAAAAAAGAATTGAATCACCTGATATGTAACATACTGCATACATTAACTAACTTGTTAATATGTATTATTGATATTGATTTTCAAGTTTGATGTCTAAATTTGTTGATACCATGGTGGGCATGGTAGTTATTGACATTAATCAAAGTATTCTACTTCATGATGAGCTGAAAAATTGTGATTGAAGACTATCACTGATAAATGAAATGTACAGGACTGGCTTTAGGGTATGGTTGAGTAGGCACTGACCTGGGGGAACCAAGATTTGGGGGTGCCAACACTCCCTAAACCTTGGTGCAAATTGGCAAAATTAATCATTCTAAAAAATTAAAATCTCTATCTGCAGGAGGGGGTGGGCACCATCAGTCAATGTGGCCTAGGGGTACCATATACCCTAGCGTCAACCCTGGAGATGTACTGTGGGTTTGTTTTTTGTTTTGTTTTTTAGGAGCATTAGCAACTAAGGCCATATTGCTCCGGAAATATGCGGTGGTCATTCCCTGACCTTTCCGCATCCTCCATATTTGGTGGTGACGGGCTCGAACCCCGGTCTAATCAAGAAGCATGTGCTACACACTGCTACTCTTTCCCACCTGGCTACGGAGGCGCAGTGTACTGTAGGTATTGAATCAGAGAATGCAGAGAGGATGCTAGAACAATTTATGGAGTTCTATCAATGGTATATAAGAATTTTACCAGTAGGGATAAAAAGCTGATTATCCTATTGTATAAAGCAGTGATCAGGCTGCTGCTTTATACAATGGGTTTGAAGGATGTGAGTCTATTGGAACACTTAGAACACGTGTAGAGAAGAGCAACAAGATTAGCTAGGGGCACTAATGGATAACCTTACCAAGATAGACTTCAGTTCAACGTAGGTGAGTGGGTGACGGGACCAAACTGCTATCCGGCCATTCTTTTATTGACCTCATTCGTACGAGGATGAATGCTCTCCCTACCATCTCCAGGTCATCTCGAGGACATAGTATGGAGAAATGTTTTGTTTGTTATTTGGTTTTTAGGAGCATTAGCAACTAAGGCCATATTACTCCGGGATATGCAGTGGTCATTCCCTGACCTTTTTGCATCTTCCGTATTTGGTGGTGACGGGCTCGAACTCCAGTCTAATCAAGAAGCTTGTGCTACGCACTGCTGCTCCTTCCCACCTGGCTACCGAGGCGCCGTATGGAGAGAGCATGCAGGGCTGAATGTGATGCGATCGAGTCACTCGCCCACACTGCTCAACAATGCTTCAGAACATTGCTTCAGAATGTTCAACAATGCTTCAGAACATCTGACTGAGAGTTAAAAGGCATGACTCGGTTCTGAACTTAGTTTCCATTAGGCTTCACCAGAAAGGATGGGAGGTTAAGAAAGAGCCTTGGTTCAACACACAGGAGGATTTACAGAAACCTTACTTCCTGAGTGCAGGTTATGGCTCTCTGTTCCTTCTTGATGCCCAAGTTGTGGGCTCAGGCCAGGACCTTGAGCATAGTCATCATATTAAACATAATTATTATAATGATAATAGTCACTCTAAGGAGTTAATAGCTCAGGAGTATGGCACACAGCTGGTTGTATCTACCATTACTGTTAGTTATAAGAGAGTTTGAAGCAAAAAAAAAATATGCTGACTTACAAAGGGTACAAGGAAAGTTTTGCAATACAGCTTTGTTTATTTAATTTTTTCAAAGAAATTTCCTCTACATTCGATACACCTCTCCATCCTCCGAAACCAATCTTTAAACCAGTTCTGCTAAGTTTCACTAGGGAGTAAAGCACACTCGTTGTCCTAAGCCCGTAGAAGGTCCTCATCACTGGAAAACCGCCTCCCTTTTAGCTTCATTTTCACATGCGGGAACAGTGCAAAGTCGCAGGGAGCAAGGTCTGGACTGTAGGGAGGGTGCTCGAGAAGTTTCAGTCCTGTCGTGGTCAAATATTCGGTGCAGGCTTTGGCGCGGTAAGCTGGAGCATTATCGTGATGGAGGTACCAGGTGTCCATACTTGACTTTGGCCGCAGGTTCTTCATAGATCCAATGACTTTAGGCAGGCATTGTTCAGTATACCACTTAGCTGTGACTGTCTTCTGCGTGTCCAAAACGACACGTTCCACAATTCCACACGATTTGAAAAATACAGCTATCATTTTCTTCTTTACAGATCGGGATTTTCTGACAATTACGGGTGTGTCGTCATCATCAAAGACCCAAACTTTGTTTTGAGCCTTGGTTGGCAGATCGTAATAGTACAGCCAAGTCTCGTCACCTGTCACGATATTGTTCACATACCGAGATTGTCCCTTATCAAACTTTTTTAACATCTCCCGGCACCAAGTCACATGTCGTGTCATCTGCTCTTCAGTCAGTTGATGCGGCACCCAGAGAGAACAAAGTTTCTTCACGTGCAAATGATCTTGCAGAATCGAACGAATTGCTGGTGCATTTAGGCCCAAAGTATCCTCTATCTGTTGGTAGGTCACTCGCCTGTTTTCGTCAAGCATTTTCCTCACAGCAGTAACGTTTTCCTCCATAACTGACGTTTGTGGCCTTCCCGGCCTCTCAGAATCCTCCAGAGTGAAATTTCCCCTTTGGAATTCTCTATACCACCTGAATATCGTTGTACGATGTGGACAATCATCATCTAGTGCAAGAGTCATTTCTTCTAAGCACTGGTCTATGGCTAAACCACGCACGAAATTATACCACAAAACTGTCCTTATCTCATTTCGTGACCACGATGCCATCGCAAGCACTTTACACTCTCACTACTAATGAATAACTGAGCCCATCGACTTGGCGCGGCGGCTACTATGCACATATGAACATGTCTCAACATGCAGCAACAAGCAGCTTCCTGTGATTCATTGTTGCGTCATATTGCAAAACTTTCCTAGTACCCTTTGTACTCCTGAAAATGGGTTTATCAACTTCCAATATTAAAATCATTGCAGTTCGGGCTCTCCAGGGGGCGTTAAGCTGCTGGGGGCTCATTAGCAAATGACCACAGTTAGATTCCGCTGATGAACCTGGGTATGTTAACATTGTTTCTAGACATTTGTAAGGTTAACCTTTGCTGGAATGAAGGGAAGATAAAATAAAATTTTAAAAAAAATGCAAAAAAAACCTGCAAGGTGACATAATTGTTGTGTTTAGGGCTCTAAATTGGCATCCCCAGAAAATGTGCTGGTTCAGAAGTAGCTGTTGTTGATGACTTTGTTATCTGGAAAATGAGAAATATGTTGTTCAAAAAGGATAGATAATTTAGGGCCAGAGTATGTCTAAAACCAGATATCCAAAGGCTATCCTGGAATGGATACCTCCAGGAAAAAGGAGAAGAGAAAGACCTAGGAGGATATGGATGGATGGAGTATGGGAGTGCACGGTAGCCTGGAGTTTAACTGACCAAGACACCTTGAATTGCACTTTATGGCAGGAAAAAATTCCTACCAAAAAATAGCTTGTAGGCTGAGGAAACCCATTGTAAATAGAAACATTCCTCTCAAAGAAGTATGTCTGTCAAACGCTTATCATCTTTTAAGTGTACAAAAGGTAATACTAAGAATATGCAGGATAAGGATTTACTCAAAAGGTTATAGGCTATGTTAGAAAAAGCTGCAAGTTAAGTTTCAAAATTGAAAATGCCTGGAATTTTGCCCAGATGTGATTGGAGAGAGTACATGATGAGTGCCTTGTCAATTAATTTGGCCCTGAAGAGATTGTGCAACTCTTGTGGTTTTTCAGTATGGTTTATGTTTATTAAAAGAGAAGCTGTTTTTGTAAGGTTGGGAGGACTGAAAAAAAGCATTAGATTGGTGGGGGGGTGGGTTGTTGTTATTTGGTTTTTAGGAGCATTAGCAGCTAAGGCCTTATTGCTCTGAGGATATGCAGTGGTCATTCCCTGACCTTTCCGCATCCGCTACGTTGCATATCGTAATTGGCTTGTTTCTAATTCTCCAGTTTCATTTTCTGCCTACACCAAAGCTCGCAAAAATTGTAAAGCAGTTATTAATCAGTCCAAACTAGAGTTTGAACAGGCTAAGAGTAGAAAACTTGCTTCTTGCCCTAATGGTAGCTGAGCATTGTGGTCTCTTGCCAAAGCTATTGACCGCAACTTTTGCCCATCTCTGCTCCCACCTCTGTCCAAACCAGATGATTCTGTTGTCACTTCAGCCAAGGATAAAGCTGACCTGCTAGCATCCCATTTTTCTTCCAACTCATGTATTAATGATCTTGGTAAAACACCTCCCACCATTCCCAACACGCTTCATTCAATGCCTCCTGTGGTCTTCTGTCAAAAGGATGTCGTAAGGATTTTGACAAATTTTGATGCTAAGAAAGCTCCAGGTCCCGATAGTATTTCTCCACTTCTTCTCAAAATCTGTGCTGCCGAACTTACTCCTATTCTTTGCCGCCTTTTTTCAATTTCTTATTCCAAAGGTGTTTTTCCTTCTGCTTGGAAATTTGCTCATATCCAGCCAGTTCCTAAAAAGGATGACAAATCCCTCCCATCCAATTATCATCCCATTGCAATTACTTCTACTCTTTCTAAAGTAATGGAGAAATCAATTAACTGCCAACTCTTAAACTACCTAGAAACCTTCCGTCTGATCAACGATCTTCGTATGGATTCCGTCAGTGTCGATCCACTGGTGATATTCTGACTTATGTTACCCATTTATAGACTAATTCAATGGAAAGGTTCAGGGAAACACAAGTAGTTGCTCTTGACATCTCAAAGGCTTTCGATCGTGTTTGGCATAATGGTCTTCTAAACAAGCTTCCATCTTATGGATTGCCAACTGTTTTTAGTAATTGGTTATCCAGTTTTCTCTCTGATCACTCACTGAGGCTGATGGTAGATGGCTCTCTGTCTTCTAACTTCTCCACTAATGCCGGTGTCCCACAAGGTTCAGTTCTTTCCCCCACTCTTTTCCTCTTGTATATTAATGACCTTCTTCCATTGACTGGAAATCCTATCCATAGTTTTGCCGATGATAGCACATTGCATTCCACTTTCCATTTTGAGACACCTTGTCCTGCTCAATCAGCTTCAATTTCTCAAAAATTTGCTACCAATTCCTTAAATGCCGATCTTCAGGTAATTCTCCAGTGGGGCAAAGACAACTTAGTTGATTTCAACTCTTCTAAAACTCAGTCTTTTCTTATATCTCGCAAAAAGGATTCTTCTGCTCCTATGCTTAACTTTAGTGACACTCCAATTTCTAGGCAAAATGATATATCTCTTTTGGGGATTACCCTGACTTCTAATCTCTCTTGGCGCAAGCACATTACAAATATTGCTTCCTCTGCATCTAAAAACTTGGTTTTCTCTTTCGCTCTCAGCGTTACTTTTCTTCCAAACAGCTGCTCGCTCTGTATAAATCGCAAATCCACCCTGCCATGGAATATTGTTCCCACATTTGGGGGTGCCCCCAAAACCTCTCTCACGCTTTTTGATTCCATTCAGAAGAGGTACAGTTAGGTTAATAAATTACTCATTTCTAACAGAGTCTTTCTGCTCTCTGTCTCATAAACGTTCTGTTTCAGCTGCATGTCTTTTCTACAGATACGTACTTCCATGGGCACTGTTCTTCTGAATTGGCTTCTATAATTTCCACTCTCTCTTTCAAAACAGTCCGAACACGTGCCACCGCCAGCCAACTTTCATTTACTCTCCAAATTCAAAGTCACAGAACCAACTTTTCATCTTCTTTGTTTATTCATTCAACTGGTTTCTGGAACAACCTTCCTTCATACGTATGTCCTGAAAATTACAGTCTACAGAAGTTCAAGTCCAATGTCAACAAATATCTTCTTTCGTCTTCTCAAACTCCAACCCAAGCACGGTACTAAGTACTATAGGTTCTAATACCTCTCGTGTTTTGGGTTTACATAAAAAAAAAAAAAAATCCTTCATATTTGGTGGTCAAGGGCTTGAACTCTGGTCTAATCAAGAAACATGTGCTACGCACTGCTACTCCTACCCACCTGGCTACGGAGGCGCTTGGTGGGGGGGGGGATACACTGACTAATAGTTTTACAGTGGCTGTAAGCAGATGAAATTGAGTCTTTTCTTGAACTGCTCCTATTGGGACATAGCTTACTGGAAAACAAGGAATGTGGATTGCAAGGTCTGCTTTGGTCTTCATGGAACAAGCAGGTATGTAGGACGTATTAGGATTACTAATAACAAAAAAAAAGCAGGTTCCCAAGTATGTAAATA
This sequence comes from Mastigoproctus giganteus, assembly GCF_048544385.1. Taxonomy (NCBI): domain Eukaryota; kingdom Metazoa; phylum Arthropoda; class Arachnida; order Uropygi; family Thelyphonidae; genus Mastigoproctus; species Mastigoproctus giganteus. The sequence continues at coordinate 7,473,776 of NC_143585.1, read as the reverse complement.
AAAATTTATTTACATACTTGTAAATAAATTTTTATTAAAGTATTGGTTAAGTCTAATTCAGTTATTGTTTTCAGAAACTCGTTGCTACTCAGCATGGGAGGGATGTAAAATATGAATGCAATAAGTACAATTGATCCAAAAAAAAAAAAACGGACATGTTTTTATATGTAGCATTGTTATGGCAATTACAAAGCATTCCCTCAAACTGACCTGGCGTCTTTTTGTTGAACTTCTCTGCAAAGCCAGTGATGTGATGTGATGTGTTGTGTGACTGGGCTCTTGGTAATCAGCCAGCAAAAGTCACCTGGAAATCAGCTGGCTTGCTCTCATCCTCGCCACAAAGAGGCAAGCCATCTTCTGTACAAAATTAAATCACAGGGCCTTTTGGGCCTTTTGCCACAACCCCAGTATTGCTGAGAGAATGCTGAGTTAAGGAAAGGAGGAGGGGATATACTCCTTGTATGCTGTTTTTCAGTGTGAAATGGCTTGTTTAACATCACTGCCGTGCAGTTATTAGCATTGTATTACTGCTAGCTGTAGGTCAAGTGTTGTGTATTCCATTTGAAGCTATGCACCCACCATTTGACATAATGTGTGTATAGCTACGTGTGATTTCCACCAGATACGCACCCTCCCATCTACTTGAAATAACTGTAAACAGGACTCATTGGACCAGGAGACCCATCTCCAATCATCCAAGGTCCAGTGCCGATGTTCTTTCGCCCAGTCGAAGCATAGAGTCCTGTGTCGTGGTGTTAACAATGGGACTCTGGTGGGTCAGCGGTTCCCATAGCCTATTGCAGCTAATGATCGCCTGTGGTCATGGGGGAAACATTTCTGGCACCTCCCTCATTGAAGTCAGCGGTGATTTGTGCCACTGTCGCTCGTCAGTTGGCTGAAACAATGCGAGACAAATGTCGACGGCCACATTCATCCACCACCTTTCTCCACCCACAACGCTGTGCACAATGATATATTATTCCGGAAATGCTGTATTCCCAATACACTCTTGATACTGTATTGGTCGCCCACTATCATCCCTCTTTCAAAGTTGGTTAATGGTTAACTCATGACATTTTTCCATACTGACATTGAATTACAGTCTACGTGAATGCAGTGTACCTATATACCTGCCAAGTGGTGGGTTCATCCACTATATATATATATATATATATATGTATGTATATATGCACAGTGCAACCTTGATAAATGCAGGTGTCAGGTGACAACTTTAATACTCGTGTTATAAGTGAAGCATGTCATAGCTGAAAAAATTTTACAATTTTTTTTTCAGTTTTTTTTGACATAAATATTGTTTACTTAGTAAATAAATTCTTTATTTAATAATGTTTTATGACTTATACAGACGAAAAGACAAAGTACTAAAGGTTATATTACTTCCTTTCCATTCCACTAATACACAATGCTCTTATGGACTTACATTTTACGCATCCATTCTGAAATAGTCACGTAATTTAGTTTGCCAAAACTGATGACCAGGGGTGGCTCGTTGGTAGGCACTGCAGAACTGCAGCACCCCCAGCTTTTTAAATCTAAATGTACAGTCAATGGAGTTATATGAAATTTTGTGAAGAACAGTGCTGTGCAATGAATATTTTTATTAACAGGTCCCGCATGTATTATAATCATCCTCTATTTCCAATAATCATTTCAATAATAAATGAATAAAAACACAAGATCATTTTCAACTTTGAAGTTTAACCATAGGTGGAACTGTGCGCTATGCAGTTCCACATTTAGGCCCCAGTGGTTGAGTCAATGCTTAGTTGGCAGTTTGCTAATACACAATTTTAGAGGTTATAAAATGAGTCAAAGGAACTGTGGAGTGAGCAGTGCCAATTTGAAGAGTACACCAAACTTGAATGAAAAAGTTATTAATCTATTTTCAACAAATAAAAACCGAAGAATGGATTTTATTTTTAAATAAAATTTCGAGATTACCCAAGTCTGTTAATGGTAAGTGTCCAGTTAATGTTTTATAGTATTTTTAATTTGCTTATTATTATTATTATCATCTATGTCTACATGTCTTATAACCAAGGCAATTTAACGTAACTTTAAGAAGCAGCACCCCCATACATCAGAGTCACGAGCCGCCACTGCTGATGATGGTGTTTTTTCAGTACATACCTACTTAATAGTGGTCAGATGTAATAAGTGAAGATTTTCACTATCATTCTAACCATGCCATCATCTTATGAATGTTTTGAAGCATTTTGTTGATTTCTGGGGCTTTTTCCTTACACATGTCATCCACATTATTTTCTAAGTCACTCCCTCTGTCACTGCCCTTCTGTTCAATTGTCTTTCCACTGTTCACAGAGGCTATGATTTCTTCTTTGCTCAGGTAATGCTCAACTGGATCTTCACATCCACCTCAATGCAGGCAGTCAGGTCATTTTCTCCAACACTGCCACCAAGTACATTACAAGTAGCCATTGCTTTTTGTTCTGAAAATGTTGCTAAATCAAGGTTATTATTAGTGATCATCTCATCTTTTCAAATACATTTTTTCCGGCAGTTTTCCATTGCTCTTACTTTCTCCCACATTAATCAAATATTGTGTGCAATGTCTTTCGATGTTAATGTTTTTAGAAATTCTAGGAACTTGAATTTTTGCGTTCACAACTCTGGCAAGTAGCTCACCATGATAGACATGATTACACCTGTGGTATGTCCGAAACTGCAGTATGAAGAGGCATGTTTTGTTGAGGTTGTACTGTATTTTTTATTTATTTATTATTTATTATTTTTTTGCTCATACTCTATAAGCTTTGCTTTCTTTCATAATTTTGCCAATGCTAATAGTATAATTTATATTTTTCAAATTTACAAAAACTTGTGCAGTTGGCCTTATCCTTTTTTTCCCTAGAACCAACATGTTAATCACCTCCTTTAGCGCCTCCGTAGCCAGGTGGGAAGGAGCAGCAGTGCGTAGCACATGCTTCTTGATTAGACCGGGGTTCGAGCCCGTCACCACCAAATACGGAGTATGCGGAAAGGTCAAGGAATGACCACCGCATATCCCGGAGCAATATGGCCTTAGTTGCTAATGCTCCTAAAAACCAAATAACAAACAAACAAACCTCCTTTATGATAGGCTAATAGTATTGATGTTTGTGAATTTTGCATTCACAAGAGTTTTTTCCAAATATAACCTCCTCAGATATATATATATACTCTGTATAAAATCATGATCTCAAGGCTAGCCTATATAAACCACCAAACGTCACCACCAAATACGGAGTATGCGGAAAGGTCAAGGAATGACCACCGCATATCCCGGAGCAATATGGCCTTAGTTGCTAATGCTCCTAAAAACCAAATAACAAACAAACAAACCTCCTTTATGATAGGCTAATAGTATTGATGTTTGTGAATTTTGCATTCACAAGAGTTTTTTCCAAATATAACCTCCTCAGATATATATATATACTCTGTATAAAATCATGATCTCAAGGCTAGCCTATATAAACATGTATTTATATAATTCTAATATAAATAATTTCAAAAAAATTATAATTTTTTTTGGATAATTATTATTATAACTGTGAACTTAGGCATAACGAAACAGGCCTACGCGCTCTGGATTCATTGAGGAATTTATTGTAGCTTAAACACAGAGCGTACAGATAAAGCAGAAATATATGAGCTTTCGGCTATATGGTAGCCTTCGTCAGAATTAAAATACATGAATGGCAGTTGGAATGAAGATGTGCACTGCCAGGTGCGTGAGACGCGAGGTTTAATTGTTTGTTGACGTCTGTGGCTGTGACGCATGATGACGTGGCCAGCGCTTGTCCAATGACAGAACTACTGACTCTGTGATCGGGTTGACTTGGTAACCACTGTTCCTGTTTAAGGATTTATCCGAAGATTTTATATTTAATGATTCCAACCAGGTACGCTTTAGGTAATGGTGGGATCTGTCTACCACCACGACATCGCGGTGTGGGTCGATGTCGTGGTGGGTTGTCCAGACATGTTCGGCAATAGCTGAGTGTTCTATATCCGCTAAACGGATCGCTCTTTTGTGCTCCGAGAGACGTTTCTCGAGTCGACGTCCAGTCTCTCCGAAGTAGCAGCTGGTGCAGTCACGGCAAGAGATGCGGTAGACTAAACCGCTCTGCAGAAGGGTGGGGACAGGTGTTTTCACGTTGGAAATGAAAGAACGCAGTTTCCTGCCTGGGAGCTGGATGCACTTTATTCCGTGCGTTCTCAGGATTCTGCCGATCTGTTGTGACAGGTTGGGGTAGTATGGGATGAATGCCCTTGTGGATGGCTCGTCACTGTTGGTGTTGTAGCTGGTCGTCACGATGTCACGTGTCTGTAGATCACACCTGTCGAGGACGTCAATGGGGTAGCCACACCTCGTAAGGTCTACTTTGACCCTAGTGACCTCTTTGCGTCTTTCATCAGCGGAGCTGGAGTGTGTCCAGGCGCGAGTAAGCAAGGTTCGGGCCGTGGAGAGGAGGTGGCCTCGCGCGTGTGCTGACCGGAAGTTGGTAAACTGGCCAGTACACATGGGCTTACGATAAACTGTAGTCCTCAGGTATGTGCCTTCACGTCGGACAAGTGTGTCTAAGTATGGTAAAGAGTTGTTCGACTCCAGCTCAATCGTGAATTTTATGAAGGGCGATAGTGAGTTGAGGTATGATAGAAGTCGCTGACCTGAGTCTCTAGGGATGACCACGAACACATCGTCAACATAGCGACACCAAAAGGCGATGTGATCAGGTGCGTGTGCAAACGCACGTCCCTCTAACTCCTCCATCACGATGTTTGCTGTGACTGAGCTGACCGGGGAACCCATGGCCGTGCCATGTATCTGCTGGTAGACTGAGTCATTAAATATGATCGCACCCCCTGTTAAGCACAGCCTGAGGGCAGTGGAAATGTCATCGGGTGTGAGACCAGTTCTTTCGTTGAGGGTTCTATCATTGTACAAGAGTTGTTTTGCACAAGAAATGGCAAGTTCCACAGGGATGGAGGTAAAGAGCGATATGACGTCGAACGATGCCATAACTTGATTCTGCGAGATGGATACAGTGCGAATCCTCTTTATGAATTCAACACTGTTGGAAACGGTGTGGGTGGTCTTGCCAACCAGAGGAGAAAGAAGTCTCGAGACAAATTTAGACAACTCGTAAGTCGGTGATCCACAGCAGGATACAATTGGCCTCAGTGGTGTGTCTTCTTTGTGCACTTTCGGTAGGCCGTAAAACCGTGGGATCTGACATCCGGAAGCACGGAGGTGATTACGGGTTGACTGTGTGATCTTCCCTTGTTTCAGCCAACTGTTGACGAGGATATTCACCTCTGATTCCCATCGTTCTAAAACTCTGTTGGGGTTGATGGTCAGGGGTTTGTATACAGTAGTATCCCGTAAAAGTAGTAGCGCTTTCGCCATGTAATCAGTGTGATCCATTACAACCGTACGGCGGCCTTTGTCTGCCGGTAGAATGACGATGGACGAATCCTGTTTCAATGCCTTGAGGGCAGAGAACTGTGTACGGTTGAGGTTAGAAGAGACGGGGCGAGCACGGTGTAGAACTGCTGCAGTCTTCAAGCAGATTGTGTTGGCTACATCTTCTGGGAGGCGTGATAAGCTGGCTTCCACACCTAAGGCGATGTCGGTGATCGGCGGGTGCTTAGGAAGAATGGCAAACGTCATGCCAAGAGTCAATAAGTTTACTTGGTCCGCAGATAACTGTTTGCTGCTTAGGTTCAATACGAAGTCCGTGGAATTAGTGAGAGGGGTATTACATTGGCTGCGCAATTGACGGGATTCATTAATCAAATTACAAAACTTACGTTTCTGTCGGGTACAATAAAGATCTGATTCTCTGATGGCCTGGTGACATAAAGTGTTGACCACATCGGTGTAAACGGGATCGGGAATCAGAGTCTTAAGGTCGGCTAGTAGGGTTGCCTTGCTCGCTGAAGCACATTGTATGTCATGATGGAGGCAGCCGATCCATATACGTAGGGTTTTGAGGCCAAAGTTCCGACAGGCACGTCTCATGCGCTCATTAGAAAACGGTTGTTTGTAGCGAAACCCTTTCGGTATAATCTCGTTAGCTTTGCACCTATGCGCAAACCTCAGGTGTTGTCTACTACGGGCTATGAAGATAAAATCTTTCTGTAGTCTCACGACCATGTCGTATGCTGGTTGGCCAAGAATAGTACGAACATAACGAAACAGGCCTACGCGCTCTGGATTCATTGAGGAATTTATTGTAGCTTAAACACAGAGCGTACAGATAAAGCAGAAATATATGAGCTTTCGGCTATATGGTAGCCTTCGTCAGAATTAAAATACATGAATGGCAGTTGGAATGAAGATGTGCACTGCCAGGTGCGTGAGACGCGAGGTTTAATTGTTTGTTGACGTCTGTGGCTGTGACGCATGATGACGTGGCCAGCGCTTGTCCAATGACAGAACTACTGACTCTGTGATCGGGTTGACTTGGTAACCACTGTTCCTGTTTAAGGATTTATCCGAAGATTTTATATTTAATGATTCCAACCAGGTACGCTTTAGGTAATGGTGGGATCTGTCTACCACCACGACATCGCGGTGTGGGTCGATGTCGTGGTGGGTTGTCCAGACATGTTCGGCGATAGCTGAGTGTTCTATATCCGCTAAACGGATCGCTCTTTTGTGCTCCGAGAGACGTTTCTCGAGTCGACGTCCAGTCTCTCCGAAGTAGCAGCTGGTGCAGTCACGGCAAGAGATGCGGTAGACTAAACCGCTCTGCAGAAGGGTGGGGATAGGTGTTTTCACGTTGGAAATGAAAGAACGCAGTTTCCTGCCTGGGAGCTGGATGCACTTTATTCCGTGCGTTCTCAGGATTCTGCACGTGACATCGTGACGACCAGCTACAACACCAACAGTGACGAGCCATCCACAAGGGCATTCATCCCATACTACCCCAACCTGTCACAACAGATCGGCAGAATCCTGAGAACGCACGGAATAAAGTGCATCCAGCTCCCAGGCAGGAAACTGCGTTCTTTCATTTCCAACGTGAAAACACCTGTCCCCACCCTTCTGCAGAGCGGTTTAGTCTACCGCATCTCTTGCCGTGACTGCACCAGCTGCTACTTCGGAGAGACTGGACGTCGACTCGAGAAACGTCTCTCGGAGCACAAAAGAGCGATCCGTTTAGCGGATATAGAACACTCAGCTATTGCCGAACATGTCTGGACAACCCACCACGACATCGACCCACACCGCGATGTCGTGGTGGTAGACAGATCCCACCATTACCTAAAGCGTACCTGGTTGGAATCATTAAATATAAATCTTCGGATAAATCCTTAAACAGGAACAGTGGTTACCAAGTCAACCCGATCACAGAGTCAGTAGTTCTGTCATTGGACAAGCGCTGGCCACGTCATCATGCGTCACAGCCACAGACGTCAACAAACAATTAAACCTCGCGTCTCACGCACCTGGCAGTGCACATCTTCATTCCAACTGCCATTCATGTATTTTAATTCTGACGAAGGCTACCATATAGCCGAAAGCTCATATATTTCTGCTTTATCTGTACGCTCTGTGTTTAAGCTACAATAAATTCCTCAATGAATCCAGAGCGCGTAGGCCTGTTTCGTTATGTTCGTACTATTCTTGGCCAACCAGCATACGACATGGTCGTGAGACTACAGAAAGATTTTATCTTCATAGCCCGTAGTAGACAACACCTGAGGTTTGCGCATAGGTGCAAAGCTAACGAGATTATACCGAAAGGGTTTCGCTACAAACAACTGTTTTCTAATGAGCGCATGAGACGTGCCTGTCGGAACTTCGGCTTCAAAACCCTACGTATATGGATCGGCTGCCTCCATCATGACATACAACGTGCTTCAGCGAGCAAGGCAACCCTACTAGCCGACCTTAAGACTCTGATTCCCGATCCCGTTTACACCGATGTGGTCAACACTTTATGTCACCAGGCCATCAGAGAATCAGATCTTTATTGTACCCGACAGAAACGTAAGTTTTGTAATTTGATTAATGAATCCCGTCAATTGCGCAGCCAATGTAATACCCCTCTCACTAATTCCACGGACTTCGTATTGAACCTAAGCAGCAAACAGTTATCTGCGGACCAAGTAAACTTATTGACTCTTGGCATGACGTTTGCCGTTCTTCCTAAGCACCCGCCGATCACCGACATCGCCTTAGGTGTGGAAGCCAGCTTATCACGCCTCCCAGAAGATGTAGCCAACACAATCCGCTTGAAGACTGCAGCAGTTCTACACCGTGCTTGCCCCGTCTCTTCTAACCTCAACCGTACACAGTTCTCTGCCCTCAAGGCATTGAAACAGGATTCGTCCATCGTCATTCTACCGGCAGACAAAGGCCGCCGTACGGTTGTAATGGATCACACTGATTACATGGCGAAAGCGCTACTACTTTTACGGGATACTACTGTATACAAACCCCTGACCATCAACCCCAACAGAGTTTTAGAACGATGGGAATCAGAGGTGAATATCCTAGTCAACAGTTGGCTGAAACAAGGGAAGATCACACAGTCAACCCGTAATCACCTCCGTGCTTCCGGATGTCAGATCCCACGGTTTTACGGCCTACCGAAAGTGCACAAAGAAGACACACCACTGAGGCCAATTGTATCCTGCTGTGGATCACCGACGTACGAGTTGTCTAAATTTGTCTCGAGACTTCTTTCTCCTCTGGTTGGCAAGACCACCCACACCGTTTCCAACAGTGTTGAATTCATAAAGAGGATTCGCACTGTATCCATCTCGCAGAATCAAGTTATGGCATCGTTCGACGTCATATCGCTCTTTACCTCCATCCCTGTGGAACTTGCCATTTCTTGTGCAAAACAACTCTTGGACAATGATAGAACCCTCAACGAAAGAACTGGTCTCACACCCGATGACATTTCCACCGCCCTCAGGCTGTGCTTAACAGGGGGTGCGATCATATTTAATGACTCAGTCTACCAGCAGATACATGGCACGGCCATGGGTTCCCCGGTCAGCTCAGTCACAGCAAACATCGTGATGGAGGAGTTAGAGGGACGTGCGTTTGCACACGCACCTGATCACATCGCCTTTTGGTGTCGCTATGTTGACGATGTGTTCGTGGTCATCCCTAGAGACTCAGGTCAGCGACTTCTATCATACCTCAACTCACTATCGCCCTTCATAAAATTCACGATTGAGCTGGAGTCGAACAACTCTTTACCATACTTAGACACACTTGTCCGACGTGAAGGCACATACCTGAGGACTACAGTTTATCGTAAGCCCATGTGTGCTGGCCAGTTTGCCAACTTCCGGTCAGCACACGCGCGAGGCCACCTCCTCTCCACGGCCCGAACCTTGCTTACTCGCGCCTGGACACACTCCAGCTCCGCTGATGAAAGACGCAAAGAGGTCACTAGGGTCAAAGTAGACCTTACGAGGTGTGGCTACCCCATTGACGTCCTCGACAGGTGTGATCTACAGACACGTGACATCGTGACGACCAGCTACAACACCAACAGTGACGAGCCATCCACAAGGGCATTCATCCCATACTACCCCAACCTGTCACAACAGATCGGCAGAATCCTGAGAACGCACGGAATAAAGTGCATCCAGCTCCCAGGCAGGAAACTGCGTTCTTTCATTTCCAACGTGAAAACACCTGTCCCCACCCTTCTGCAGAGCGGTTTAGTCTACCGCATCTCTTGCCGTGACTGCACCAGCTGCTACTTCGGAGAGACTGGACGTCGACTCGAGAAACGTCTCTCGGAGCACAAAAGAGCGATCCGTTTAGCGGATATAGAACACTCAGCTATTGCCGAACATGTCTGGACAACCCACCACAACATCGACCCACACCGCGATGTCGTGGTGGTAGACAGATCCCACCATTACCTAAAGCGTACCTGGTTGGAATCATTAAATATAAAATCTTCGGATAAATCCTTAAACAGGAACAGTGGTTACCAAGTCAACCCGATCACAGAGTCAGTAGTTCTGTCATTGGACAAGCGCTGGCCACGTCATCATGCGTCACAGCCACAGACGTCAACAAACAATTAAACCTCGCGTCTCACGCACCTGGCAGTGCACATCTTCATTCCAACTGCCATTCATGTATTTTAATTCTGACGAAGGCTACCATATAGCCGAAAGCTCATATATTTCTGCTTTATCTGTACGCTCTGTGTTTAAGCTACAATAAATTCCTCTGTGAACTTAGGCTTTTTTGTATGTATCTATGTTTATATCTGATTTTCCTTTCCTTTATTTACCTATGTTGAAATCTGTATGTATGTATTTGTATATCTGTATGGTAAATAAAAATTAAAATTAATCATTTATAGATATTTCTTTTTAATTCATGTGCTTAATATCAAAATGGGTATCAGGTTATCACTTAATTCAATAATAATTCAGTTAACTAAAATAGAGACAGCCAAATATTGTTTTTAATATGCCATATCATCAACAGTTATTTACTAACTGTACTTTTCCAGTTTTGATTTTTAAACTTCTAAAATACATTTTGTCTGTTTTTTTTTTAATTTTTACTCATTTTTTTTAAACATAATGTGTTAGGTAAACAGACTTGACTTACAATGTATTTTATTAAGATAAAAGTATGAAGTATGAATGTGTTAGGTAAACAGATGACTTATAATGTATTTTATTAAGATAAAAGTATGAAGTATGATAAAAGTATAATTTATTAAGGTAATTCTGATTTTCATTCACCATTTATTTTTTATTCATTGCAGTAATTTTGCCACCTGATATAAATGCAAGGGATGGACACCAAAAGGAGATAACTACAGCCTCCTCTGCTACCTCAACTTCACCAAGATCACCTTCCAAAAAACCAGATCAAACAAAAGCAGTATTTATATCAGATAAAGAGAAACAGGTAAAGAGATAAACAGGTTGATCTAAGCTATATGTGATATTGTTGTGCATGTTGGCACTAATGACTTTAAGAGTAAGAAATCTGCAGATTTACTTAACAAGTACAGGTCAATGTTTAAAAAAAGTTGCGACTTAGGGTTAAATTAGAAAGTGTCTGCAATTCTGCCCAGACACGATAGGAGAGAATATATGATGAGAGCCTTGTCAATCGGTTCAGCCCTGGAGAGATTGTGCAAAGCTCATGGGGTAGAATTTTTTTCAGTGTGGTCTGTGCTTGCTAACATGAGAGACTGCTTTTACAGGGATGGGATACACCTAAATAGAAAGGGTGCAAGAATATTTGCTGATGCTATCGAGGCAGTGTTAGGTGGGTCGGAAAACTACTAGCTTCTGGGGATTCATGGACTAAAAGATTAACAGTAGCCACAGGCAGAGGCAAAAGTGATTTTTGGACTGCTTCTATTAGAATGAGCAGCATAAAGCAAGTAGCTGGGGATTTCAAGAACTGCTAGGAGTCATCATGGAACAAGTAAATACAGGCAGTTCTCGCTTTACAAGTTCCTGGGTTTATGAGTTTTTTTTTTCAAGTAAAAACAAAATCAAATTTCACACATTAATTTCAAAAAATAAAGGTTAAACATTCATAAATACTGCATTTCAAACCACGTGCATAGCTATACAATACAGTGTACCCTGCTTTACAATATTAATCTGTTACCATCACATCACGAAAATATCTTATGTGAACCCAATAACACATTGTTTTTTGATAATTCGTTCCACTACCTTGGGAGTTGAAATTTTTGCTATATAACTCTCTGAAAGGTCGTTTTTATAGTGTAAATTGTATTAGTTACCAATTCAAATCATTAAAATGCACTATACTTTCATTGTTATGATATGATATGTTGTCGACGAGAGTTGCCTGTGCGGACGTGCCTTTCTGCCGCTCTTCGAACAGAGAAGTTTTTTCTGATTTATTTTCTGCTTTATTAGTTTTAATTGACATATTAACTTATTTTCTAGAGTAGCTTTATATTCCTATTTACGGTACTTAAGTTTAAAGTAACTTAGATAGAGATTTTGTAGGTATTACTTAGTATCGGAAAGGGTATCAAATCCACATGTTTACCGTTCGTAAATAGCCAACATTGTTATGCAAAAATTAATCAGTAAAATCTATTAATCTTGTTGAAGTTCATTGGCAATTAAATTGTACTTTTAACTATACATATAACCACTTAGGTGACGTAACATAAATAATTAGTAAAAATAAATAATTAATACATAACTTTATACGGAAGGTATATAAAGGGATTTCGTAGATAACACTCGTTACTGAAACATAAATATTTCGTAGATAACACTCGTTACTGAAACATAAATATAGCGTTATAACTGTGTTGGGATAAAAGTTTAGGATTTAATTTTGTACTGAAATTGAAATTTTATTGAAAGTAAATCAAAATCATGACTCAAACCAGAGCAGCAAAGCAAAAGGCTCAAGCTAATGGGAATGCTGTGGCTCAGGGGAGAACTGAGGGGGGCAGTTGCCCTCTGAATCACAGCCTTTTAAGATGCACTATTTGCTTGATGTTTGCAGAGCAGTCAGGTATGGGACATGGTACTGCCATGGGAGATGTCTTTGTATGTGCGCAATGCAAGGAGTGTAAGGAAATCAGGCAACAACTCAGCGTTGTTATGGGCCTATATGAGAGCTTGAAGGACAGGGTGGATGCCCTCGAAGGATTACAAGTGAGGGGCCCATCAAGCTCTCAGCTGCCCACACCAATGCCAGAGCTTGCACTTGGTCATCGCGCAACACAGCGGCAACCCCCAAGGCAGAATGCGCTGGTCCCACAGGAACTAGTAGTTGTTGGTGACTCTATTGTCAGGGAAACGGGAAACATGCTTTGTAAAAAGGTTAGGTGGAACAGGACCAGGGTATGTCTGCCAGGGGCAAAGGTTGATGACGTTGTAGAGCGGATATCATCTTTTAAGGGCACAAAAGGTGATATAGTTGTACACATTGGCACTAATGATATTAAGAGTAGGAGACCGGCGGAATTACTTAACAAGTACAGGTCACTGATGAAAAAAAGCCGTGAATTAGGGTTGAATTTGAAAGTGTCTGCAATTCTGCCCAGACACGATAGGAGGGAGTATATGATGAGAGCCCTGTCGATCAATTCGGCCCTGGAAAGATTGTGCAGGGCTCAAGGGGTAGAATTTTTTTCAGCCTGGTCTGTACTTGTTAACAGGAGAGACTGCTTCTACAGGGATGGGATACACTTAAAGAGAATGGGTGCAAGAATGTTTGCTGATGCTATCGAGGCAGTGTTAGGTGGGTCGGAAAACTGCTAGATTGGGGAGATACAAGAACTAATAGATTAACAGTAGCAACTAGCAGAGGAGAAAGTGATTCTTGCACTGCTTCTATTGGAAAGAGCAGCAGCCTGGAAAATAAGATGCAGGATATTTCAGAGACTGCTGGGAATCATGGGGGTACAAGTAAACACATGGGTTGTGTTAGGGTGGCTAAGAGGAAGAGCAGGTGCATGTATACTTGCGTGCACACCAATGCCAGGAGTTTAGTAATTAAATTTGATGAATTTGAGGTATTGCTCAAAACATCAAAGGCAGATATTGTTGGGATTTCAGAGATGTGGTGTCACACAGATATAAGGAATGCAGAACTGGAATTTGGGGAGTACAATGTCTACAGAAAGGATAGACAGGATAGGAAGGGAGGAGGGGTTATGCTATTAGTTAAGAAACACATAAAATCCAAGGAAGTGAAGCCAGTGGACATCGCTGGACAGTGCAGTGTCAAGTCAGTTTGGTGTGACATAAGCATTGGGAGATCAAAATAGTAGTAGTAGTAGTAGTGGCACTTGATGCAAGAAAGCAAGTGTAGGAGCTTATGCAGCATCAGCCAAAAAAAAAAAAAAAAAAAATCACACCATACCCTCCAATTGCCTGTCCAGTTCCTCCTTAAATTTATTTAACCTATCAACTTCCACAACGACAGATGGAAGTTTGTTCCAGCAATTAACCACCCGCTGGCTAAAGGCAAATTTCCGCATATCTATTCTACATCTATCCTTTCTTAATTTGAACTTATGTCCCCGTAGGTTCGTATTCTGAACAAGTGGGAGGATCCCATCAGAATTCAGCGTGCTCAACCCATTCAAGGCCTTATAGACCTCAATCAGATCACCGCGCAGGTGCCTAGTCTCCAGCCACTGCAATTTGCAGAACTTAAGCCTCTCTTGGTAAGAGGATCCCTTCATTCCCCTCACCAATCGTGTTGCTCTTCTCTGTACACGCTCAAGCAAATCTACATCCTTCCTAAAATGAGGCCTCCAGACCTGTACGCAGTACTCAAGGCGTGGCCTGACCATTGCCTTATACAGAGGGACAATCACCTCCTTTTCCCTGCTAGCAAAATTCCTATATATCATTGACAAAACCCCATGACCTGCCCTAGCAGCCTGTCTACATTGCTCAGAAAACTTCATATCTGACTGCACAATTACTCCCAGGTCTTTTTCATTTTCTACCACCTTAAGTGTAGTACCACACAGTTGGTACGTTTCTCTGGGGTTACTTCTACCCATATGCAGTACTTTGCATTTGTCAAGGTTAAACTTCAGTTGCCACTTCTTAGCCCATCTGCCCAAATTATCTAGATCCTGTTGCAGTAGCACACTGCCATTACTGTCATTAACAACCCTGCCAACCTTCGTGTCATCTGCAAACTTCGACATTAAGCCTGATATACCTTCATCAATATCATTGATAAATATACAAAACAACAGTGGACCCAACACCGAACCCTGTGGGACTCCACTAATAACATTAGTCCACGAAGAGCAGCACCCATTGATTACCACCCTCTGTCTTCTCCCACTTAACCATCCTTTTATCCATTGTAGCAACTTACCCTTAATACCATCATCATCATCAGCCATTTTCAATCCACTGCAGGATGAAGGCCTCTCCAGCAACTTTCCAGTTCCTTCTGTTTTGAGCACTGGCCATCCATTTACTACCCACAAACTCATGAATTTCATCTATCCATCTCCGCCTTTGTCTTCCAGGTTTTCTTCTAGCTCCTCTTGGATACCATTCTGTTATTTTCTTAGTCCATCTGTCATCATGTCTTCGAGCTATGTGTCCTGCCCAGGACCATTTTAGTTCTTTAGTTTTGATAAGAATGTCCTTTACTTGAGTTTGTTGCCTAATCCATTTGTTTCTCTTCTTATCTAACAGTCTGATTCCCAATATGATTCGTTCCATTCTTCGCTGTGTAGTTCTCAGCTTCTCTTCCATTCTTTTGGTGAGTGCCCAAGTTTCACTTCCATAAGTCATGGTGGGGAGTATACATTGGTTCATTATTTTACGTTTCAGACAAACTGGGATATTGCTCTTCAGTATGTGACTATATTTCCTGAATGCTATCCATCCAAAATTTATTCTTCTCTTGACTTCCAGCCATTTATCATTATTACAGCTAATGACTTGTCCCAGATAAGTATATGACTCCACCTTTTCAATTACTGCTCCTTCAATCTTTATTTCCCTTTCTGTGGCATACTTGTTCATCATTACTTTTGTTTTAGCCATATTCATCTTTAGTCCAGAATCCTTACTAGCTGTGCATAACTGATTAAGATTTTCCTCTAATTCGTTGGGATCGTGGCTAATGACCACAATGTCATCTGCAAATCGTAAATGGTTTAGGTACTCTCCGTTCACATTGACTCCTTTCTGCGACCAGTCTAATCTTCTGAAAGCTTCCTCAAGGGCAGCAGTAAACAGCTTCGGAGATATTGTGTCTCCTTGTCGAACTCCTTTCTCAATTTTAAATTTCCTACTGTCTTTATCTAGTCTAATAAAGGAGGTAGCACTCTCATATATTTTCTTCAAAATCATAATATATGGGGTATCAATGCCTTGTCTTTCCAGTGCCCGAAACATTGCCTTATGCTGTATGGAGTCAAATGCCTTTTCATAATCCACAAATGCCAGGCATAATGGTGTTTTATATTCATTTGCTTTCTCCATTAGCTGTGATATTACATGAAGGTGATCCATAGTTGAGAATCCTGTCCTAAAGCCAGCTTGCTCTTTCGGTTGATTCTCATCAAGTATTCTGTCTAATCTGTTAGTAATGACCCTTGTGAACAACTTGTAGATGTGGGATAGCAAGCTAATTGGTCTATAATTTCCAATTTCTGATTTATCTCCTTTCTTATGCAGCAAAACTATGATTGCATTATTCCACTGCTTAGGTGTCACACCTTTTCTAATGCACTTTGTGAAGAGCCTTGCCAGTTTTTGTGTTATGTCTCTTCCTCCCAATTTTAACAACTCTACAGTAACTTCATCTTCCCCCGGGGCTTTCTGATTCTTCATTTTCTTCAATGCATGTTCTACCTCATCAGGAAGAATATTGGGTATGTCGTATGTGTTGCTACTTTGCAATCCATCTTCCCCACTGCTGGCATCATTCCCCTGCTCCTTGTATAATTCTCTATAGTAGTCTTCTGCTATTTGAATTATGCCTTCTCTGCTGTTTATAAGTACACCATCGCTATTCTTCAGTTTCAGTATCATTTGTCTTTCTGTATTACTGCTCATGGCTGCTGATTTAATTCCTTTGTTTTCCCTTAATGCTTGTTCTACTTTTCTTGTGTTAAATCTTCTTATGTCCTCTCTGAGTCTCTTTCTAATGGCTTTGCATAACTCAGTATACTCAATTTTCTCCCTGTCAGTGTTTTTCTTGCTTTTCATTTGTCGTCTTCGGTTCATCATGACAAGTGTTTCTTGACTAATTTTTTCTTCTTTGGATTTCTTTTTCCCTATAGGTTTCTTGGGCTTTATCACTTTCAAAAAGTTGTAATATTCCTCGTCGATATCTTGGTCCTCAGCAGTCTGGAGAAGCTCATACTTGTTCTTAAGTTCCAGTACATACTGCTTTTTCTCTTCTTCTGTTATCTCAAAGACCTTTGTATTATTTACTCGGGTCAGTTTTTTCCTTTCCTTTCCTACATCTATATCAAGTGTACATCTTACCATTCTGTGATCACTTCCAACATTTACCTTATTCAGGACAGTAACATCATTCACAATATATCTTCTGTTAGTGAGGATGAAGTCGATTTTATTAGTAGTTAATCCATTTGGACTCTTCCATGTCCACTTTCTGTTCACCCTTTTCTTGAAAAAAGTGTTCATTACTGACAATCCTTGAGATTCTGCAAATTCCACAAGTCTTTCACCTCTTTCATTTCTTTCACCAATTCCAAAATTTCCTATTGTTCCCCTTTCTGCGCTGTTTTGTCTTTTTCCAACCTTAGCATTGAAGTCTCCCATAATAATAGTGTAGTGGGTTTTTTGGTCATCTAGAAGACTCTCCATTTCTGTATACATTTCTTCAACCTCTTCATCCTCATGGCTCGATATTGGTGCATAAATCATTATAATCTTTAGCTTGTATCTCTTAGAAATCTTGAGTATTAGTCTTGACACTCTTGGTGATGTACTTTTGAATTCCAAAATGTTGTTTTTAAAATCTTTATGGACCAGAAACCCAACTCCACCTTCACTTCTTTCACTGTTTCCATTGGTGTACAGCAGATTTCCACTTGGTAAACTTATAAGTGATTCATTTCTTCTTCTTGTTTCAGCCAAACCGATGATATTCCAATTCACATTTTCCAATTCCCTTTCCAGCACTAATATCCTGTCTTCACCGATGAGTGTTCTTACGTTATAACAGGCCAAGTTCATTTTCCGTGCATGGCAGCCTGGTCGTACCCAGAGATTCTTAGCACCCTCTGCTTCCACTCTGATCCTCTCGCTGCCGTAAGAGGGAGAGTGAAAGCTGCTGGGGACTGAGGGCCATTTGTTTCGTCGTGCTTTCATGTGCTGGAGGGTTTGGTCTTTTCCTCTTCACGCTGACCAAGCGTCTTGAAGAGAACCACTCTACACGTTCGTTGCCACCTAAGTGACGTAACAGGGCTTACCATCGAGAAGTTGTCCATGAGTGGATTTTAGGGAGGCAGGTCAACCGGACTTCTCCTAAATCTTCTGTAATAGAGAGATATTGGATCCATCAGTGTTTTAGGCTGAGTGTCTGATAACACACAGGATACCTGTTCCCCTTTAAGCCACCCTTAATACCATTCTGCTCCAATTTGTACAGTAGTCTTCCATGCGCAACAGTGTCAAAAGCTTTCCTGAAATCCAAGTATATGATATCAAAATTATTTTTTGCATCCAGTTCCTTTGTGACCACATCATAATAACCAATCAAATTTGTCAGACAAGACTTTCCCTTAACAAACCCATGCTGTGTCTGAATTATTGCTGCAGTCTTGTCTAGATGATCCTGCAATGCATCTTTAACCAGTGACTCCATTATTTTACCCGGAACAGAAGTTAAACTAACTGGTCTGTAATTATTCGTGTCACCCTTCGAACCTCCTTTGTGAATTGGGGATACATTTGCACATCTCCAGTCCGTGGGAACCTCCCCTGAATCCAAGGATGCTCTCATAATTATGGCTAAGGGTTTGCTTAGTTGCTTTGCCGCCTCCTTTAATATAACTGGATAGATCCCATCCGCCCCAGGTGCCTTTCTTATGTTTAACTTCAACAATTTCTCCTCCACTTTGCTCTCAGTTATTACAAAATCATTAAGCACACTGCTACAATTTGATGACCTTCTTCCATTTTCAAACTGTAATGATTCCTCACGTGTGAATGTAGATGCAAAATACTCATTCAGTTTGTTTGCTATCTGAACAGGATCATCAACATTCGAACCATCGATGTCAAGTGGACAAATCATATTCAGCCCCTTCCTTTTAGAGTTTATATAAGTAAAGAAATCCTTGCTGTTTTTCTTAGCATCTTTTGCCAAAGATTTCTCGTAATCCGCCTTTGCCTGCCGAACCTCCTTTGTGACCTGATTACAGACTAGCTTATATCTGCTACAGGCTTCTGCGTCACCTGATAATTTATATGCATCCCATGCATTTTTCTTCTCTGTCACAAGTCTCATTAGTTCATTTGATAACCATTTAGGCCTAAACCTTGAACAATATTTCTTCATCGGTATGAAAAGTCTAGTAGCTTCCACGATTAATTCCTTGAATGCTTCCCACTTAGAATTTACTGTTTGTAACATCGTCAGTCGATCCCACTGTACAGAATTTAAAAACTGTCTGAGACCACTGTACTCCCCTTTACGGAAGCAAAAACCCTTTCCTTTACCCCTGACGGTAGTTACCTCTTTGAGTAAATCCCACTTCAGCACACTGTGATCACTGCCACCTAGTGGTTCCTTTATCTGCAAATTCTTAATACACGAATGATCACTGCTGATAACCAGATCAAGAGTATTACTTTCTCTGGTTGCCTCTCGAACATGCTGCTGCAGAAAACAATCATCCAATAAATCCACAAAAGTCTGACTAGTGTGTGAGTGACCAACCCACAAGTTCCAGTCAATATCTGGGAAGTTAAAATCCCCCATTATAAGACATTCTGATTTACTGGCCCACTCTATTTCTCTGTACAATTGTTCATTGTACTCATTCGAGTCATTAGGCCTATAACACACTCCTACTCTTATTTTTGCTTTTGCAGTGCTTATGTCACACCAAACTGACTCAACAGTGCACTGTCCATCTATATCAACTGGATGCACTTCTTTTGATTTTATGTTTTTCTTAATTAACAGCATAACACCTCCTCCCTTTCTGTCCTGTCTATCCTTTCTGTACACATTGTACTCCCCAAATTCCAGTTCTGCATTCCTTATATCTTTGTGACACCACGTCTCTGCTATCCCAACAATATCCGCCTTTGATGTCTTGACCAACACTTCAAATTCATCAAATTTATTTACTATACTTCTAGCATTGGTATACATGCAAGCATACATGCTCCTATGCCTATTCCTTGTTACCCTAACACATCCCATATACCCAACTATTCCAGGATGACTGCCATCCGTCCCTGAAACCCCCAACACCCCTCGCTCCAGGTCGCTTCTTATTCTAATAGAAGTTGTGCAAGAATCACCTTCACCTCTGCCTGCGGTTACTGTTAAACTATTAGTCTTTGTATCCCCCCAAGCTAGCAGTTTTCCGACCCACCTAACACTGCCTCGATAGCATCAGCAAATATTCTTGCACCCTTTCTATTTAAGTGTATCCCATCCCTGTAGAAGCAATCTCTTCTGTTAACAAGTACAGTCCAGGCTGAAAAAAATTCTGCCCCTTGAGCCTTGCACAATCTTTCCAGGGCCGAATTGATCGACAAGGCTCTCATCATATACTCCCTCCTATCGTGTCTGGGCAGAATTGCAGACACTTTCAAATTCACCCCTAATTCTCGGCTTTTTTTCAACAGTGACCTGTACTTGTTGAGTAATTCTGCCGGTCTCCTACTCTTAATATCATTAGTGCCAACGTGTACAACTATATCACCTTTTGTGCCCTTGAAAGATGATATCCGCTCTACAACGTCATCAACCTTTGCCCCTGGCAGACATACCCTGGTCCTGTTCCACCTATCCTTTTTACATAGCATGTTCCCCGTTTCCCTGACAATAGAGTCACCAACAACTAATAGTTCCTGTGGGACCAGCGCATTCTGCCTTGGGGGTTGCCGCTGTGTTGCGTGATGACCAAGTGCAAGCTCTGGCGTTGATGTGGGCAGCTGAGAGCTTGATGGGCCCCTCAATTTATTTCCTTCGAGGGCATCCACCCTGTCCTTCAAACTCTCATATAGGCCCATAACAACGCTGAGTTGTCGCCTGATTTCCTTACACTCCTTACATCGCGCACACACAAAGACATCCCCCATGGCAATATCATGTTCCGTTCCAGAGAGTTCGGCAAACATTTCACAAGTTGCACATTTTTTTAGGCTG
Source organism: Mastigoproctus giganteus (assembly GCF_048544385.1). Lineage (NCBI taxonomy): Eukaryota > Metazoa > Arthropoda > Arachnida > Uropygi > Thelyphonidae > Mastigoproctus > Mastigoproctus giganteus. The sequence goes on along the minus strand of NC_143585.1, from coordinate 7,452,889 downwards.
TGACGCGTTGGAGAATCGCCCCCCTCAGTTCTCTCCCGAGTCACAACACTCCTGCCACTTTGTGCCCGTTGCTTTGCTGCTCTAGTTCGGGGCATGGTAGTTTAAATTAATAAAATCAATAAATTAAATGTCAGTAGTATTTGAATAGAAACTATGAAATAGACACAGTGAAGCGTATTACTATATAATTATGCGTTAGAGCTACCTCAATTAAAAACTTTGAATTCCCTACAAAAACTTTGAATTCCCTATATACAAAAACAATGGCTACAAAAATCGAACAAAAATAACGGTTTTACCTATCGTAAGTAAAATCCACAAAAACTCTTTATCTAAATTAAAATAAAAAATAACCAGCGTAACTATAACTATATGACTACGTATTAAGTACAATATAAAACAACAATCATGTAAATAAAAGGCAAACACTTATCGTTTTTGCGGAGCCTGTAACTGTCAGCTGTAACTTTTAAATAGAGTCAGCGCCCTCAAAGCACACTCCTACTCTCAAAATTGAGAGTAGGAGTGTGCTGTAGGCCTAATGACTCTGATGAGTATAATAAGAAACTGTACAGAGAAATAGAGTGGGCCAGTAAATCAAAGAGTCTTATAATGGGGGATTTTAATTTCCCAGATATTGACTGGAATTTGGGGGCTGGTCACTCACACACTAGCAAGGCTTTTGGATTTATTGGATGATTGTTTTCTACATCAGCATGTTCGGGAGGCAACTAGAGGGAGTAATACTCTTGATTTGATTATCAGTAGTGATTCTTCATGCATTAAGAATCTACGGATAAATGAACCACTAGGTGGCAGAGATCACAGTGTTCTGAAGTGGGATTTACTCAAAGAGGTAACTACCATTAGGGATAAAGGGAAGGGGTATTGCTTTCGTAAAGGCGACTACGATGGACTGAGACAGTATTTAAATTCTATACAGTGGGACCAACTGATGATGTTACCAACAGCAAATTCAAAATGGGAAGCATTCAAAGAACTTACCTTGGAAGCTACTAGGCTTTACATACCAACTAAGAAATATTGTTCAAGGTTTAGGCCTAAATGGATGTCAGATGAACTAATGAGGCATATGGCAGAGAAGAAAAATGCATGGGATACATACAAATTAAAACGTGACACAGAAGCCTATGACAGATACAAGTTGATCTGTAACCAAGTTACAAAGGAGGTTAGGCAGGCGAAGGCAGATTACGAGAAATCCTTGGCAAGGGATGTGAAGAAAAACAGCAAAGAGTTCTTTACTTATGTAAACTCTAGAAGGAAGGGGATGAATCAGATCGATCCACTTGATATCGATGGGTCAACTGTTGATGATCCTGCTCAGGTAGCTAACAAACTAAATGAATATTTTGCATCGACATTCACACATGAGGAGTTATTCAGCGAGGGGAATGCCAGAGGTGTATACAGGAATTTTTCCAGCAGGGATAAGGAGGTGATTATTCCTTGTATAAGGCAATGGTCAGGCCACACCTAGAGTACTGTATACAGGTCTGGAGGCCTCATTTCAAGAAGGATGTAGAGCTGATGGAACGAGTACAGAGAAGGGCAACAAGATTAGTGAATGGAACAAAGGGGTGCTCTTACGAAGAAAGGCTTAAGTTTTGCAAATTACAGTGTCTGGAGACTAGGCACCAGCGAGGTGATCTGATAGAGGTGTATAAAGCCTTGAATGGTTTGAGCATGCTCAATGCTGATGGGATTCTTCCTCTAGCTCAGAATAATCACCTGAGAGGGCATAAATTCAAATTGAGGAAAGACAGATGTAGGAGAGACGTGCGGAAATTTGCCTTTAGCCAGCGGGTGGTTGGTTGGTGGAACAGACTTCCATCCCTTGTAGTGGAGGTTGATAGCCTAAATAAGTTTAAGACTCAGCTGGACAGGTATTTTGAACGAACAGAGGGGTGAAGTGGAAGTGGGTTTTTTTTTTTTTTTTGGCTGATGCTGCATAAGCTTGCTTTCTTGCATCAAATGCCTCTACTAATGCAAAGGGGCGCCTCCGTAGCCAGGTGGGAAGGAGCAGCAGTGCATAGCACACGCTTCTTGATTAGACCGGGGTTCGAGCCCGTCACCACCAAATACGGAGGATGCGGAAAGGTTAAGGAATGACCACCGCATATCCTGGAGCAATATGGCCTTAGTTGCTAATGCTCCTAAAAACCAAACAACAACAACAACAACAACTAATGCTAATGCTAATATCACCATCACAAAAGGTCACTTTGGTCACAAGAAACACTACTTTTCATCACAATGAAAAGCAATGTTTCATCACAATGAAAAGCAGTGTTTCTTGGGTAGATGCAGTGGAGTAGCATAAAGGATATTGCTTCACCTCACATGCCCATTCAGCTTACACATTGTTTACACACATTAAACAATGATATAAATACACAAAAGGAAGCAGCACAAACAGAATGAAATGGATGTCGGATAAACTGATAAGACTTGTGGCAGAGAAAAAAAATGTATGGGAGGCATATAAATAACCAGATGCCTACAGCAGATATGACTAGTCTGCAATCAAGTCACAGAGGAGGTAGGCAAGCTGAGGCAAATTATGAGAAATCTCTGACAAAGAAAAGCAGCAAAGTCTTCTTTACTTATTTAAACACTAGAAGGAAGATAAGAGAATAAATCACATTAGTTCACTACATATGAGTGAATAAGCTATTGAAGATCCTGCTTGGGTTGCTGAAAAACTGAATAGTTATTTTGCATCTATATTCCCACATGAGGAATTTTTTAGAGATGGGAATGCCAGAAGTGTGACATTCTAACAGGGAGCTGAATGATTATGTGATAATGGAGAGGAAAGTGAGAGCAAGAAACTGTTGAAACCAAATATAAAAAAGGCACCTGTGGTGGATGACCTATCCAGTTATATTAAAAGAGGCAGCAAAAGAGATAAGTAAATCTTTAGCCACGATTATGAGAGCATTCTTGGATTCCCCATGGATTGGAGATGAGCAAATGTATCCCCAATTCAGAAAGAGGGATCAAAAGTGACAGGAGCAATTACAGACCTCTTAGCTTGACTTCTGTTCTAGGGAAAATAATGGACTCACTTAAAAGAAGTAATGCAGGATCATTTAGACAGGGATGCAGTTATACTTCAGTCACAGCATGGATTTGTTAAGGGGCAATCATGTCTGATCAACCTAATTGGATACGGTGACATAGTAATAAGAAATTGCATGTAGCAAATAATTTTGACATTGCTTTTGATACCATAACTGCTATGGATGAAGGGATGGTTGTGTGGGAAAAGAAAGATAGTGGTTATCCTGTTGTACACATTGGCACTGATGACATTAAGTGTAGAAAATTTGCGGATTTACTTAACAAGTACAGGTCAGTGGTGAAAAAAAGTCACGAGTTAGGGTTTAATTTAAAAGTGTCTGCAATCCTGCCCAGACATGATAGGAGGGAGTATATGACAAGAGCCTTGTCAATAAATTTGGCCCTGGAGAGATTGTGCAAGGGTCGTGGGGTAGAATTTTTCTCAGCATGGTCTGTGCTTGTTACGAGGAGAGATTGCTTCTACAGGGATGGGATACACTTAAATAGAAAGGGTGCAAGAATATTTGCTGATGCTATCGACGCAATGTTAGGTGGGTCAGAAAACTGCTAGCTGAGGGGGGGGGATTCACAGACTAATAGATTAACCATAGCCCCAGGCAGAGGTGGAAGTGATTCTTGCACTGCTCCTATTATATTGCGCCTCCGTAGCCAGGTGGGAAGGAGCAGCAGTGCGTAGCACACGCTTCTTGATTAGACCGGGGTTCGAGCCCGTCACCACCAAATATGGAGGATGCGGAAAGGTCAGGGAATGACCACCTCATATCCCGGAGCAATATGGCCTTAGTTGCTAATGCTCCTAAAAACCAAATAACAAACTAACAAACAAAACAAAACAAACAAAACTGCTCCTATTGGAATAAGCAGCATCCCAGAAAGCAAGTTGCTGGGGATTTCAGAAACTGTTGGGAGTCATCAAACAAGTAAATACATGGGCTGTGTTAAAGTAACGAAGAGTAATAACAGGTGCATGTACACCAATGCTAGGGGTATATATTAAATAAATTTAATGAATTTGAAGTGCTGGTTAAAACATCATAGGCAGATATTGTTGGGATATCAGAGACATAGTGTCACACAAATATAAGGAGTGAAGAAATGGAATTTGGGAAGTACAATGTGTGCAGAAAGGATAGAGAGGATAGGAAGGGAGGAGGGATTATGCTGTTAGTAAAGAAACACAAAATCTAAGGAAGTGCATCCAGTTGACATAGATGGACAGTGCAATGTTGAGTCAGTTTGGTATGACATAAACACTGGAAAAGCAAAAATGAGGGTAGGAGTTTGTTACAGGCCTAATGACTCTGAGTACAATGAACAATTATACAGAGAAATAGAGTGGGCCAGTAAATCAGAGTGTCTTATAATGGGGGATTTTAACTTCCCAGATATTGACTGGAACTTGTGGGTTGGTCACTCGCACCCTAGCAAGGCTTTTGTGGATCTTTTGGATGATTATTTTCTATAGAGACATGTTAGAGAGGCAACCAGAGGGAGTAATGCTCTTGATCTGATTATCAGTGATTATTCATGCATTAAGAATTTACAGATAAAGGAAGTACTAGGTGACAATGATCACAGTGTACTGATGTGGGATTTACTTAAAGAAGTAACTACCATTGGGGTAAAGGGAAGAGTATTTGCTTTCATAAAGGTGACTACAGTGGTCTCAGAGATTTTTTAAATACTATGCAGTGGGACCAACTGATGATGTTACCAATGGCAAATTATAAATGGGAAGCATTCAATCAAGTAATCTTGGAAGCTACTAGACTTTTTGCAACTGTTCTAGCTTTAGGCCCAAATGGATGTCAGATGAACTAATGAGACTAGTGGTAGAGAAGAAAAATTCATGGGATGCATATAAATTATCAGGTGACACAGAAGTCATGATAGATGTAAGCTAGGCTGTAATAAAGTCACAAAGGAGGTTAGGCGAGCAAAGCAGATTACAAGAAATCTTTAGCAAAGGATGCAAAGAAAAGACTTATTTAGTTATGTAACCTCTAGAAGGAAGGGGATGAATCAGATTGGTCCACTTGATATCAATAGTTTGACTGTAGATGATCGTTTTCAGAAAGCTGCCAAACTATATGAGTATTTTGCATCTACATTTACGCATGAGGGGTTATTCAAGGAGGAGAAGGCCAGATGTTTTGCTCAGATTACAAACCTAAGGGGGCATAAACTGAAATTGAGGAAAGACAGTTGTCGAATAGATGTGCGAAAATTTGACTTTATTTTGACTTTAGTGGGTGGTTCATTGCTGGAGCAAACTTCCATCTGTCATTGTGGAAGTTGATAGCTTAAATAAATTCGAAAAAGAAGTGGGAAAACTTTTGGAGCGAATGGGTGGGTGAAATGGGAAGTTTTTTTTTTTTTTTGTCTGATGCTATATAAGCTTGCTTTCTTGCATCATATACATCTACTAATGCTAATGGTAATTAGTGGATTCCCCTCCCCCAACCCCAGGTTCAGTGCTGGGCCCATTGTCGTTTTCTATATTTATTAATGTTTGTAGAAGAATAAGAGAAATTTACTTCAATATGCTATTCTCCAAAAATTAAAATGAATATAACATTAATGCAAAATGATTATAGTAAAAAATAATAAATTAAAAATAATTAAAAAATCATTTGAACACAATTAAAAATCAATTTAAAAAATTAAAAGAAGTTTAACATAAATTTTGAAAATTTTCAGGAATGAAAATCATTTTTCAAAATTTATGTTAAACTTCTTTTAATTTTTTAAATTAATTTTTTTAATTGTGTTCAATTGATTTTTTAATTGTTTTTTAATTATTTTTTACTATAATCATTTTGCATTAATGTTATATTCATTTTAATTTCTGGAGAGTAGTATAAGGAAGTGTTCTACGTATCATATTGAGGTAAATTTCTCTTATTATTCTACAAATATTGAGTCTCATAGCTCTGGTTTATACTAACATATTTATTAAGGATAGTGATGAAAGCATATCGGGTTTAATGTCTTAGTTTGCAGATGATACGAAAGTTAGTAAGATTGTTAGTTATAGTAATCAGGGTATACTACTGTAACAAGATCTAGATATATTAGATGGGTGGGCTGAGAAGTGGTAAATGAAGTTTAATATTAGCAAATGCAAGGCACTTCATGTGAGGAGCAGTAATCCCAGATTAATCTATCAACTGTAGTGCCACCTTCAGGGTAGTGGAGAATGAAAAAAAGACTTGGATATAATTATGCATTCAGATATGAACTGTTCTGATTAGTTGTCTTGGCATCATGTCTGAGCATTGAAGACAGGATGCCAGGATAGCTTATGGGGTTTTGTCAGTGATATACAAGAATTGCCAGCAGTAATAAAGAGGTGATTATCGCATTGTATAAGGCAATGGTCAGGCCACATCTTGAGTTCTGCATACATGTCTGAAGGCCTCATTGTAGGAAGGACACGAAACTGTTGGAATGGGTGCAAAGAACAGCAACAAGATTGAGAGAAACAAAAGGTTGCTCCTACCATCAAAAACCCTTCAGTTCTACAAACTGCAGTGCCTGGTGACTGTGCACCTGTGAGGAGATCTGATTGAAGGCCTTGAATGGATTAATTATTTGAATGAACTGTTTAAGGCTTTGAATGGATTGAGTAAGTTGATCGCTAATTGGATCCTACCTCAGACTATATACATTAGGGGGACATAAGTTCTAACTGAAGAAGGATGGTTGAAGGGTTGATTGTGTGGAAATTTGCCTTCAGCCAGGGTGGTCCATTGTTGGAACAAACTCTCATTTGGTATTGTAGAGATGCATAGTTTGAATAAATCTATATCATCAAACTATAAATTCAGAAAGAACTAGACAAACATTGTTAGAAGGGATGGACAGGTGATATGGGAAGTGTTAGATTTTTTTTTTTTTTTTTTTTTTTGGCTGGTTGTTGTTGTTGTTCTGGTTTTTAGGAGCATTAGCAACTAAGGCCATATTGCTCCGGGGATATGTGGTGGTCATTCCTTGACCTTTCCGCATCCTCCGTATTTGGTGGTCATGGGCTCGAACCCTGGTATAATCAAGAAGTGTGTGCTACACACTGCTGCTCCTGCCCACCTGGCTACAGAAGCGCTTTTTGGCTGGTGCTATAAACTCTTGCTTTCTTACATTTTCTTTCTGCTACTAATGCTAATACTAATTCTAAAGACACTGTTCAGAAGGTACAAGAGTAACAACTTCTACTTTTCAACCTGTGTTTTTAATATTTTCCAACTGGGTCTGTCAAGAAATATGATACTATTGCCGGTTTGATTAGAATTGGATTGAATTAATAATAGTGGCTGACAGGAATATTCTCTTTCCAGCATGAAAATAGATTTTAAAATCTATTTGCATGCTACTATCCATTATAAACTGTTTCTACAATGACAGTAAGGGATGACTGCACCACTACTTTGAAAATATATACTGTAAACTATACTCTGAAAATATATACTGTGAACCATTATATTGCTTTTGAAATTACCAAGGTACTGTCCCCAAATGGCACAGTAAGTGCAGAAGCATTATAAGCAGGACTCTCTTTTTTGGGTGCTATTTTTCATCAATATGTTGAAATAATAGATTTTTTTTTTTTTTCTTGCAGTGTTTATGAAGAAATGGTTTATATGTAATTTGAATTTGAAAACTTGCACAATTATTATTAGTTTTAGCCATGTGGTATAAGGAAGTCACAGGCTTTTGCTGCACTGGTAAAAAAAAAATAAAATAAAAATAAAAAGAACATAACCTATGTCTTCTCTCCTCACATAAGCAACTACTGGCTGACCTTTGATGTTTCTCAAGCCATCAGTCTAAAACTACCCATGGATGTATCTTATTCCAGTAATTAATACCTCTCTGGCTAAAATAAAACTTCCTTCAATCCAGTTTAAATTTCTTTCCTGCAGTTTAATGATGTTTTATGCTTACTTTTCTTTGCATGCTGTTAAAAAGAATGAAAATTATTAAAAATATTTTTTTAAATAAAATTAAACAAATCTTGAGGTATTACTATATAAACATAATAAAGTAGTTTTAACATACTGATAACATAAAACAATACAATATTCAGGGCTGCCACAAATGGGTAGGCATCACTTATGGGCAACAGTTCAGGAGATTGGAAAATATATTTTTTTGACATTGCTTTCTTAATGTTCATGAATATTCACCATTTAGGGCAACAAATTTTATTTTGCCTACGTCACATAGAGTCACAGCACTACTGACGATATTATTTCCATCAAAGAACTTATTAAGGAATAGTTAGCCCATTATTAACAAGTTTGAATTATTCTAGTGAATTAACATAAACATCTTATACAAAATAATTGCACCCCCTTTAAAAGGAGAGGAAAAAGAAATAATCATGTTGATTCCATCTTACGTTGTAAATAACAGAAAAAGGAAAGAGAAAAAAAATTCTCATTATATAAGTTCATTTTGGATAATATGTTTTCTTGCTAAAAATTTTAGTTTTTAATAATAATATTAAGAAATGCTGTCATTAATAAATTATTCATGCCCTGTTAAACACATGTACACAAGGTACTGATTATTGTATCAGAAAGAAAAAAAAAAAAAACATATAAACAACATTGAATTTATAAAAAAAAAAAGAGCATATGAGTGCACTGATAAATGGCAAAACACTGAGTTGTAACAGGCAACCTTTCTACCTTCAAATCTGTGAGTTAAATGTGAAACAAACAAATATCACCTGCACTTGAAGCAATTTCTATGAAGTAAACAAAATTCACCATAAACAGTTCCTCAACTGGAGTCTCTCTCATCTGTTTTCCCAAACCAGAACTCAAGAGGAAGGAGGGTTATATCTGGATGTATTTCTTCTTGGAATCTTAAAAAAAAGTGATGTAAGCAGGAAAGCATTTTAAATGGGAATGGTGTAGATGTTAAAAAATTCATGGCTCTTCATAGAACTGATAATGAGATGGAAACAGAAGAGTGCTAAAAGCAGGATAGCTCTGTAAACAGGAGTGTTATTATATCAGTTTACTGTATATATGCATACTCTTGAGGACCCCATACATGAAATTATTATTATTATTATTATTTGGTTTTTAGGAGCATTAGTAACTAAGGCCATATTGCTCCGGGGATATGCAGTGATCATTTCCTGACCTTTCCGCATTCTCTGTATTTGGTGGGCACAGGCTCGAACCCCGGTCTAATCAAGAAGCATGTGCTACGCACTGCTGCTTTTGCCCAACTGGCTACGGAGGTGCCCCATACATGAAAAGATTTATATATATACACACACGTACGAACTCGCATATTTTTTCAGAAAACAGGAACAGTCCATACACTGATCCTTGAAGGACCCCACTTCTGACCCTAATTCTGAAGAGTAACCAGTAATCGAGGAGAAATTGTTGAAGATAAACATAAAAAAGGCACCCGTGTGGATGGGATCTATCCATCCACCCCGGGTGCCTTGAACACTATATGTTTGAACATATAGTATTCAAGTTATATTAAAGGAGGCAGCAAAGGAAGTAAGCAAACCCTTAACCATAATTATGAGAGCTTCTTTGGACTCAGGGGAGGTACCCATGGACAGGAGATGTGCAGATGTGACCCCAATTCATAAAGGAAGATCAAAGGGCAACACAAGTAATTATAGACCTGTTAGTTTAACTTCTGTTCCAGGAAAATTAATGGAGGCACTAGTTAAAGAAGTATTGCGGGATCATCTAGAAAAGACTTCAGTTATAGCTCGGGCACAGCATGGTTTTATTAAGAGAAAGTCTTGCTTGGATACTATGATGTTCACAAAGGAACTGAATGCAGGGAATAACTTTGATATCATATATTTCAATCTTAGAAAGGCTTTTGATACTGTTGCACATGAAAGACTGCTGAACAAATCAGAGCAGTGTGGCATTGGATGCAAATTGCTGCTATGGATAAAGAGATAGTTGAGTGTGAGAAGAGAGTGGTAATCAATGGACACTGCTCATTGTGGACTAATGTTTTTAGTGGAGTCCCTCAAGGTTTAGTGTTGGGTCCATTGTTGTTTTCTGTATTTATAAATGATATATCAAGCTTAATGTCCAAGTTTGCAGACGATACGAAGGTTGGCAGGGTTGTTAAGAACACTAATGACAGTATGCTGCTGCAACAGGATCTATAAAAGTTGAGCAGATGGGCTGAGAGGTGGCAAATGAAGTTTAACATTGACAACTGTAAAGTGCTACATATCGGAAGCAGTAACCCCAGAGCAACGTATCAACTCTGTGGTACTACACTGACACTGATAGAGAACAAAAAGGACCTGGGGGTAAATGTACAGGCAGATATGAAGTTTTCTGAGCAGTGCAGACGGTCTGAAAGAGTAGCTCATGGTGTCTTGTCAATGATATACTGAAATTTTTTTAGCAGGAATAAGGAGGTGATTATCCCCTTGTATAAGGCAATGATCAGCCACATCTTGAGTACTGTGTCTGGAGGTCTCATTTTAAGAAGGATGTAGAGCTGTGGAATGAGTACAGAGAAGGGCAACAAGATTAGTGAATGGAACAAAGGGTTGCTCTTATGAAGAAAGGCTTAAGTTTTGCAAATTACAATGTCTGGAGACTAGGCACCTGTGAGGTGATCCGATTGAGGTGTATAAAGTCTTGAATGGTTTGAGCATGCTCAGTGCTGATGGGATTATTCGTCTTGCTCAGAATAATCTCCTGAGAGGGCATAAATTCAAATTGAGGAAAGACAGAAGCAGGATAGATGTGCGGAAGTTTGCCTTTAGCCAGCGGGTAGTTGGTTGTTGGAACAGACTTCCATCCCTTGTTGTGGAAGTTGATAGCTGAAATAAATTTAAGGCTGAGCTGGACAGGTATTTGGAACGAACGGAGGGGTGAAATGGGAGCATTTTTTTTTTTTTTTTTTTTTTGGTTGATGCTGCATAAGCTTGCCTTCTTGCATCATATGCCTCTACTAATACTAATTACACTCCTTTACCGCCTGTCATGTAGCCATCCCATTATTCTTCTTATGATCTTACTTGTGCTCCTAATATGTTCAATAAAGAATGATCCTAATTTTTCATGAATAATTCACTGTTTGCTATTTCAAGCTGAGCTGTGGAAATTAACACCAAACCAAGCTGCATCACATAGCAACTGCACAGTTGACTCATGTGCACAGTGTGACCTTGGTGGTAAGTCAAGTTTATTGCTGTTCAGTTTAGACTACCTAATAATGGACATGACATGTGAGGAACAGTATGCTGCTCTCAAATTTTGTTTCTATCTCAAGAAAACAGCTGAAGCATATGAAACATTAAAAGAGGGTTATAGTGAATCTGTGCTTCCATATGGCAGCACATCTCGCAGGTAGTTTAGAATGTTTAAAGATGATTCAATCACAAAAATCAGTGGTCCTGAAAATCCAACCACTGTTGTCACCACAGAAATCAAAAACATTGCTCCTGTAATCATGAGAGAATATCGTCATGTAACAGTAAGGCAACTAGCAAAGATGTTGAGAATATCAGCAGGAAGCATGCACAGTATTCTCCATGACCATTTGCATTTGACAAGTGTTTGTTCATGTGGTTTCAAGACTACCCACACCTAAGCAACAGAAAGTTTGCATGGAGGTTTCTCAGGAACAGCAGGAGGACCAGATGATTACTGAAGATGATGAGGTTCTGCACAATTTGGTAATGGTGGATGAGACATGGCTTCATCATTTCAATCCTGAGAGTAGACAATAAAGCTCTGGTTGGAAGTCTATGTCATGGTGAACATCAAAAAAAAGCAAAAGGTTAAGAATTTAGAAGTTTTAGGAAAGATTCTGGTCATCTCTTTTTGACATTATATATAAAAAAACCATTATGGAAATCCTATTGTTTCAAAACTTGATACTACAATGTATTGGTCAGACAACTTGTGTAATCGAGACCTATTAATATCCTTAAAGTTACAGATACAAGCGGGTCTATATTTGTCTAACAAAGGTCCATCTAAACAGGAGTTGCAGTTATACTTCAGTTACAGAATGGATTTGTTAATATGAGATCTTCTCTGACCAATTTTATTGGACACTATGATGTATGAAAAATAACTGGATGCAAAATATAATTCTGATATCATATATTTGAATTTCAGGATAGCATTTCATACTGTTGCACATAAATGACTGCTGTACAAATTGGGGCAGTGTGGCATTAAGAGAAAGTAATAACATTGCAGGAACATCTGTAATACATAATATTCTTGTAGGCGTTTGCAAATATGTTTGAACATATAGTGTCTGCAATAATACGTATAGCTGCTTACTAATATCAATGTGTATTATTACTTTCTCAGTAGTATTTATACTGTTATGAATTCATATTATTTATATAGTATCATTAGAGGTGGTTATATTTGTTTTTAGACCTTTATTTTCTTTTCACTTGCAGCTTTCAAATAAACCATCAGCATCAGATGATGAAAACAGAGTACCCATTATCTCAGATCCTGTGACACACGAGGCATCTACAAAATTTGGCATAAGTGTTGAAGCTGTACCTACTAAAGCATCTGATCTTAATACACTGGGTAATGAAATTCACATAATGGGCCAGAAGCAAGATGAAAGGCCATCATCATTTTTTGCTCAGCCTGGTATATTAGCAGGTAAGGTACATTCTTATACTGTATAAATCTGATTAAGTCACTGTTGCTTATTATCCCTTAACTTGTTAGAATAATAATTCTACATTTTTTTAAAATTTTGATATTTCTTTTACAGTAGAGCATCGAAAATCCAAACGTCAATAATCCAAATGAGCCAGCATTCATTTTTTTTATCCTGGTGCCATAAAATAATTACAGTAAGCGGTGGTTATTGTGATCACATTTGCGAATTGAATTTTGATTCTATTAAACATCAATCCTAATAAGCCAAAATTAGAAGAATATAATCCACAGGCTATAAAAATGAAGATATAAAGCACAAATTTACACCTTTTTTTTTCTCTTACCAATTGCAAAATTAAATGATATACGTGAAAATTAGAAGAATATTACCCACAGGTTAACAAAATAAAAATAAAAATTTACAGTTATGTACATAGCTTAATTAATATACATACAGTACTAACTAAACATAACACTTTGTAATCTGTTATTCAACACACTTCGTAATCTGATATTTCTGTTCACTGAAATTTTTTGGGGGGGGGGTTATAAAAGAGTAAAAAAAGATAAGCGTCAATCAATAACAAATTGCAGAAATTGCAACTAACATGATACATGCAAGTGAAATATAGAGTAAAAAGATTCTGAACAGAATTTTATTTTACCATACTGTAATTTTCTTTATCTTTTAAAAGGAAGCAGATTTTACCAATTGAATCGAAGATTGAGAATTTAAACAGATTTTCAAAGGGAGAAAGCGGGTCTTTGTTAGCAAAATTTTACTAGGTTGGAAAGTCAAGCATAACAGGCATTAAAAACAACAAGGAAAAAATTTTAAAGTTTGCATTGAAACTTGATTCAGATGGCGCAAAAAAAAAACAAAAAAACTACGAGAACATCTAATGACCCATCCCTCGAAGTTGCAGTTTATTTGTTTAGAACCCATATCTGAGTTTAGAACCCATATCTGAATCTTTACTATGTGAAAAGGCGCTGGATTTTAACAAAAAAATTAGGCGGTCCTTCAGATTTTAAAGCCAGTGTTTTTATTTCTAAACTTATTAAACTTTTTTTTAGGCTCCAGAACAGTATTTTTGATAAGTTTGAAAATCCGATAAAATCGGAAGTCTGAACTATCTCTGGTTCCAGTTAGTTTGGATTATCGGCACTCTACTGTATATGTAATTATATATATTCATAAATATAATCTCATACAGAAGCAGATCATTAAATTTATTAATACTGCGATTTTTAAATAGGCTCTTTACATTGGGTTTGATTAATAAAAATCAGTAAGATAGCAACAAGAATATAAGTTTAAGTCAATAACCATCATTATTATCAGTTAACCAGTTAACCAACATACCAGTTTTTACTTTTACTCAAGAGATCCTTGATTTCTTGTTGAATACCTCAAGAAGGAATAATTTAATGGTTGTATAAGTCAGAAAAGAAAACTATGGGTCTTAATTAACCCCAGCAGAAATTATAATATCAGTAACAAAGCACAAGCTTTGATTATTGTTTGTTCAATTCCATATCAACTAGGTTGTGTTACATATGTGCCATGAATGTGCCAATTTATAAGTCAGAGGTCAGCAACTTACAAGTGCCAAAAGATGATTTCATCCTAACAAAGCATTGCCATTAAAGTTACAAAGGCAGTAGTTCTTTGATCCAGAAATAATGTCCCAACACATATCAAATTCCAGTCATACTGTGCACACTGATTTATGCAAAATGAGCAGAGTACACCATCATTGAAAGGCTGCTGACCCCTGCCATTAGTCATTTTGATAAAGGTTTGAGGTAATAACATTAAGGTAATAGCATTATGCGATCATTACCAGAATAAAATGTATGCCATAATAGAAGCAGTGTAATTGTTAGTGTTGCCAAAATTTGTTTGATTTTATTAGATTTTGTTCCCCATTAAATTTAAATATATAAAACATACAAAATAATATACAAAATAATCAATATACAAAATATATTAAGTCAGGACCAGGGCCAGTCCTGGACCCATTAGTTAGGGTCCAGGACAGGCCACAATTTTTTGGCCATGTATTATTTGGAATATTTTAATTCTGGAATTTGCCGTGCAGCTGGTACACATAATATAGGGCAATACACATAATATAGGGCATAATATACTGTCATGCAGTAGGTAAACATAATACAGTAATACCCTGAAGTTACGCGATAGGTGGGTCCAACGAAAATCACTTAAGTCGAATTCGCATAAGTCGGGGTACAACTTTGCATATAAATACATATAAATTTTGTTTAATTGGGACCAAGGACTAACAAAAACACTAGTTTAGAAGAAAAATATTTAATAAAATTACAGTTCTTTATACATATTAATACAAAATATGTATTAAAAAAATAAATGAGTTACGTAAAAAAGTTATTTCAATGTCGATGGCTTCATAAAATCTAACAAATTCATCTGACGACACAGCACTTTCTTTTTTTCACGCAGAATTTCTTCGTAGCAAGCTAATAATTTTTTTATTCCTTGCTTTGTAGCTATAATGCGTTCTTCGTTGGAGTCTATGTTTTCTAAAATTTTTAAGCCCTTTTCAATTGAGCTGAGACCTTCTGTCAAGTTTGCAATTGTCATGTGCTTTTCTAGTGGAACTGGGTCTAAAGTGTCGGATACTTCAGTGATGTTTTGCTCACGCATCTCTATGAGCTCATTCATTGTCAGCTCCTGACTATGTGAATCCAACGGCTCATTGACATCATCACCATTGACTTCCAAATCTAATTGCCTGGCAAGATTAACAACTTCTTCTATCACATGAGCGACATGATCAGTTTCTGGCGTTGTTTTCGTCTCGTTTTTGAAAAAAAATGGACAAAGTTTCTTCCAGACACCATTCAATGTTTTTTTGTGAATTTCATCCCAAGATTATTCAATGATTCTTACGGCATCTAAAACATTGAATTGTTTCCAAAAGTCTTTAACAGATATCTCACTATTTTGTCTCATAGCTTCATTCAGATGTGCAAACGAACGCCTCGTGTAGTAAGCCTTGAATGTTTTGATGACTCCCTGGTCCATCGGTTGAAGCAAGCTGGTTGTGTTTGGAGGCAAAAACACAACTTTCACACGTGGGTCGAAATTAATTAGGGTGGCAGGAGGGTGACCGGGTGCATTGTCAATAAGAAGCCTCACTTTAAATGGAATCTGTTTAGACTTGCAATAACGTTCGACTTCAGGTATGAAGTGGTGACTGACCAAACCAGTCCTCAAAAACGGAAGCTGTCACCCAAGCTTTATGATTTGACTTCCAAATCACTGGTAAGCTAATTTTAGATATATTTTTTAAAACTCTTGGGTTTTTGGAGCGATAAATTAAGAGAGGTTTTAACTTGCAGTCACCAGCTGCATTCCCGCCAACCATCACTGTCAATCGGTCTTTGGAAACCTTAAAGCCTGGAAGTTTTTTTTTTTCATGCGCGATAAAAGTTCTTTTAGGTATCTTCTTCCAGAACAGGACAGTCTCATCCACGTTAAATACGGTTTCACTGCTATAGTCACCTTCTTCTATCATAGCCTTGAGTGTCTCAGGAAAAGAAGACGCAGCTTCTTTATCGGCACTTGCCGCCTCTCCACTCTCCGCGATACTGTGCCAGTTATAGCGAGTTTTAAATCAGTTGAACCAACCGTTACTAGCTACAAAGTTTTCATCTTTGCCCACCTCCCCAGCTTCTTCTTTCAAACTCTCAAAAATCAACTTAGCTTGATAGCACACAGTGTTCTGATAGACTGGACAATTCATCACTTTTAGTTGATTATCACACCATAATTTCAGCATTGTTTCCATCTCAGCAATAATACCATGATATTTACGAATTATGCTTGAGTTCAAGGATTGAACATTTTTCACCGCTTCGAGAATTCTTTCTTTATCCTTTATGATTGTTCTTACTGTGGATTCCAGTAGCTCAAACTTCTTTGCCAATTCACAAATTTTCATTCTGCTATCAAAATCCTTGATAATGTTAAGTTTACATTCCAAAGATATTGTTTTCCTTTTCTTACTAGGTGCAGGAGAATCAGATTTACTTCGTTTGAACGACATAGTTTTTTTAAGGGTTTAGAAAACATATAACAAAACAATCTTAACTTTCATCGATTGTAAAATCGTAATTGTGCGTGTAGAGTTCGCGTGAAACATGTCCAATGCGTATCACGGCAAGAAAAAATTAAGAACCGCGTAACTCTGAGTTCGCTAAGTCGGGGTATTACTGTATAGTAAAGCCTATCATACGTATGAATTGGATTTAATTTATATTGTAAATACAGTAATTATATAAATAAATAATAATTTTTGCATAAAGATATAAATAAATTGTATTAAGGTAAATTTTAAGCCCTCCCCAACAAGCCCTGCATTAGTGTGGGTGATATTCAGATAATATTCATTATGACACTAGTTAGTACATTTCCATCATTACTATACAGCTGAATTTTTTTGACAAGCTGAAGTTTGTACATTGGCATCATTATTGTTACCTCTCATAGTATGAAATCCTTCACAAGTTGCCCTCCTTATACTTCATATAAGTAATGCTTTCCCATTAGAGAAGACTACTGTTACTTATTTTCAGTTGTGTACCACCACTCAGACAGCACTCTTTCAAAGCCATTTGGTTTCTCATAGGTGAGCAGGTAGGTGCCCAGAGGTATAAGGGTTGACAACCCAGTTGTGACTTATTTACACAATATGAGGGATGCCAAAAGGTGTGCTTCTTAGACTAATAATATTTTAGGGCTGAAAGCCTCAAACTGAGACATTAGTTAGTGCATTTACATCATTACTATATAGTTGAATTTTTTAGACAAACCAAAGTTTGCATGTTGGCATCATTATTTTAACATCTTGCATTGTGAAATCCTTCAGGAGTTATCCTCCTTATACTTCAAATAAGTAATGCTCACTCATCAATGAGCAGATACCCATACCTCTGGGTATCCACTCATTGATGGAAAGCCAGATAATGTCAAAACAGTGCTGTCTGAGTGGTGATATGCAACTGAAAGTAAGTAGTCCTTTCTAATGAGGAAGATTACTTATTTGAAGTGTAAGGAGGGAAAACTCATTGAGATGTATTTCACAATATGAGGTTAGTATTAACATGAATAGAGACATATGATGAACGAAATCAAGCTTATACACCATCAGTCAAAAAAAAATTTCCCACTTCACCCATACACTAGCTCCAAAAATTTCACCAGTTCTTACTTGAATTTATTTAAGCTGTCAACTTCCACAACAACAGATGGAAGTTTGTTCCAACAATCAAATTTCCACACATCTGTTCTACAATTGCCTTTCCTCAATTTCAATTTATGTCCCCTCAGGGGTGTAATCTGAGCAAGAAGAAGAAGAATCCCATCAGCATTGAGCATGCTTAACCCGTTCAAGGCCTTATACATCTCAATCAGATTGCCTCACATGTGCCTAGTCTCCAGATGCTGCAATTTGCAAAACTTAAGCCTTTCTTTGTAAGAGGAACCCTTTGTTATCCTCACTAATCTTGTTGCTCTTCTCTGTACACGTTCCAGCAGCTGTACATCCATCCTAAAATGAGGCCTTCATACTTGTACTCAATGTGTGTGGTCTGACCATTGCCTTATACAAAAGGATAATTGCCTTTTGTATAAGGCAATTATCCTTTTATCCCTGCTAGCAAAGTTCCTGTATATCATTGACAAACTCCCATGAGCTGCTCTGGCAGCCTGTCTCCACTGCTCTGAAAACTTCATATCTGATGACACAATTATCCCCAGGTCTTTTTTATTCTCCACTACCCTGAGCATAGTACTACACAGTTGGTATGTTACTGTGGGGTTACTGCTACCCATATGCAATGCTTTGCATTTGTCAATTTTAAACTTCAGTTGCCACCTCTCAGCCCATCTGCTCAACTTTTCTAGATCCTGTTGCAGCTGTATACCGTCATTAGCGTCATTAACAACTCTGCCGACCTTCGTATCACCTGCAAACTTGGACATTAAACCTGTTATATCTTCATCAGTATTATTGAAAAATTTAGAAAACAACAATGGTCCCAACACGAAACCCTGGGGAGACCCCACTAATAACGTTAGTCCACGATGAGCAGCATACATTGATTAAAACTCTCTGTCTTCTCTTGCTCAAACATCCCTTTATCCATAGCAGCAACTTTCCTTCAATGCCATACTGCTCCAATTTCTATAGAGCCTTCTGTGTGCAACACTATCAAAAGCCTTCCTGAAATCCAAGTACAGGTAGCCTTCGATTTACATTGGAGTTAGGTTCCTGGGGGGACAGGTGCAAATGGAACCCTTTATATAATGGAGTCAATCGGAAATCACAGGGTTAGGTTGCGAGCACCAAAAATTTTACCTACCACTTTGCATCGATTGTTTTATTTTATTAGTTTAATTAATGAGTCATCTCTAACAGAGCCTCTCCACTCTGTCTCATAGACATTCTGTGTCTACTGCATGCCTTTTCTGGAGAGAGGCTTCCTTGGACAGTTCTTCTGAATTCTTTTCTGTGATTCCCACTCTGTCTTCAAAAGCAGCCCGAACATGTGCTGCAACTAGTGAACATCCTTTTACTGTCCAATTTCAAACTCACAGAACCAACTTTTCTTCTTGCTCATTTATTCATTCAACTTTCATTTTCTGGAACAACCTCTTTTCATGTGTATTTCCTGAAAATTACAATCTACAGAAATTCAAGTATAATGTCAACAATTATCATCTTTCATCTTCTCAATCCCCAACCCCGTGCACGATACTAAGTACTGTGGGTTCTAATATCTCTCATGCTTGGGGTTTGCATAAAAAAAAAAGGAAAGGAAAGGAATAATACCCATATCAATGGGGTTTTTTAACTTAGATTATTATTATTAAATTCTTTATTGCTGGTTTCTTTCTTTACATAAAGACCATGCAGAAGAAATCACAGCAGTATTACCCATCACAACTTCCTTGAACTTCTGTTCTGAACAATCATGGCAAAGGGTTCACATATATGATTCAACTTTAACATACAATAATAGAAAGATGAGTACAGTAAAAGGATGGCAGCTTAGATAGAAGAACCTTTTGGATATCTTCCAGTAATAATTTCTTTTAGCCTCCTTATGTACTTTAGCTGACATGCAGGTGTGCAAGCAGCTGATCAGGCTCCTAAAATCTTCCAGTACTTTCTGCTACTACTACTACTAAGTTACGGGCTACACACTGCTCTTTCAAAACAGGCTGATCTTTAATTTCAGTATTGAAAAATTCTTAACAACATTCAATATGAATGTTATTAAGTTGATAATGTTATTAATAGTGTTAATAATGTTATTAATAGTGTAATTTATATAAATTATTAATATTATGTAGAAAATATTATTAAATATTTAAGAAAATTAAAGAACTGGTAATTGTTAGTATTAGACAGGTAGAATGATGCAAAGAAGCAAATTTTTTCTGTGTCAGCCAAAAATAAATAAAAATTCAAATAAAATAGAATAGTCATACTATTCCCAGTCCCACAAAGTAATCATCTAGTTTTGCTTTAAACATTTTCAGACTCAGTCTCTGCTACATTGAGAGGCAGCTTATTCCAAAAACAATTTCATTTGCACACATGAAATTGTGATGCAAAAGTTGGATTTTTTCCTAAATTCATTTATGGCTTGGGAAAATGTTATTGTTTTAAGTTATTTCACCTTTCTGTGAAAATAGTACCAAGCACCAAAAAAGTGCTACTTTTCCTTTACTTTCATTTGCTCTATTTTGAGAGTCAACTAGACATTGATGCAATAACTAATGTTACAAAAAATGCATAACTTCTGATGAGTTGAAGAAATTATGTTGTCCAAAGTGTTTTAATTCTCAAGATTAATTAGAATTATTCAGAACTGTAATATTTATTATAAGTAATATATAATTGCAAATTACTGTTTTGATTTTCAGAAAGCTGATTGTCTTTTGTAATAACAAAAATATTTATATATTCTTTTTATTATTACCAATTCTAGCTGTGATAGGCGGTGCAGTTGTTGGTCTTTTGTGTGCCATTCTCCTGGTGATGTTTATCGTTTATCGGATGAGGAAGAAGGATGAGGGTAGCTATGCGCTGGATGAACCCAAAAGGTCTCCTACAGTGAATTCTTACACTCGCAGTAGCAACAAGGAGTTTTATGCTTAGACTTTTTTCATATCCTTCTCATTTGTATTAACAAATAGAACTTGAGAGATAAGCCTCTCATTTTGCAGCTGCTGCACAATGATTTTTTACGTGGTGTTGACAAAGGCAACATCCCAGTCATTTATTTCAGAGTACATGTGCAACATTTCAGTGGTCACTCCTGCACACATTACAGAGGTAACAGGGCTCTTTGTAGGATGTAGTGCTAACTTATCATTTATACAGTATGAAAATTTTGAATAAAAAAAAAACATTGAACTTAAGATCAAGTGCTGGATTTGTAAAACTTTACATGTCAGTGGATATAAGGTTACCTCAGTATGTCTTCAAGATTCCCCATTTATTCTGTTGGAAGGCATCTCCAATGATAGAAATAATGACTGTTCCTAATAATCAGCTTTCAGTCATTAATAGGAGTTTGCTGGAATGTGGCTAAGCAGCAAAAGATTGTCAAGGAGTAGTTTTTTTTTTCTTTTTCTAATTTTGTGCGTGTTGAAGCAGTTTGGTATAGATGATTCTTGTTTTGTTAGTTGTTAAATACATATATGTGTAGAATTTGTATATTTTACTGTTCATAATATTTTATCTGTGTATTGTCTACTACCAGCTGTTTATTGATCATGATATCATAGAAATGTTGAGACTTAAAAGCAGACTCTGGGACATATTTGTACATTCCATCAAGGTAGAAATGAATTCCTTTGATGAACAGATGTGTTTCATCACGATCAGGCAAATTACACATTATGGATGATTAAGTATTACTTATTAATTTTTGGGAATTACTTTAGTATTAAGATGTGTCTATTTGTATGTACATACATATTGGGGCATGAACCCTCATTATAAAATAAATGTGCGTGAAAATTTCTGCTTTAGTTATTGTGCTATTATCGATTGCAATATGTGTAATATAGTCTGCACACAAACTGAATTAATTCACTTGTTTAAAAGAACTGAGAGGTATCTTAAGCGGAGGGAAAGAGAGAGAGAGAGAGAGAGAGAGAGATTGAAACGTATTTGTCAGTAGCCATTATGTATGAATATGCCACCACCAAGTGTACGATAAGTTACATATGAAAAATGCAGCGCCCGCAGCTATTTATCAAGTGAAAATATGATACTCCTTTTTGTAAATTTTTTTTAAAAGAGATGTTGTATATATGTGTTCATATGCTATAGTATTTTACCACATGTAACACTACACAAAGTTGCATTATTTTTGCAATTCATTTTTACAGTGGCAAAGCATTTGCAGTATTAGTATTCAAATTCCACTTCAAGAAGGATGTTTTACTTATATATTCTGTGGGTGAGGTTATCGTATAAATTTATTCATGACGAATAAAGAAATACTGTAAAAATTCATTGTTTTTTTTTCTAATGGCACATTAACATTTGCTGTGAGTTTTTCACTCAGAAGAGCTTTAAGTTGGCACTGTGAAATTCATGATTCAGTCTCACTCAAATAAGATGTATTTATGTATCCTCAGACATAAGTTTTGTACTTTTAATCAAAAATTTGTAAAATAGCTTAAGATAGATTTAAGTTAAATTTAGAGAGTTAAATAACAAGTGTAATTTAGAGAGTAAAACTTCAGTTTTAGGATCCTGAAATTCCTTCAGAATATGCAGCTTTTTCTTATCCTACCATGTTAACTTAATTAAATAAGTAAATAAAAGAAATAGTTAAATCTGTTAGGTGTCTTTCTTTATTTAAAAAACAATGTTCACAAACATTGGCTTTTTAATTAATATTCTTTTAGCTTAAACATAGTAAAACACATTTTATTTTGAGAGCAAATGCTCACACCGCATTTGTCTTTACTACTGGGGGACAATGCCTCTTCTATGACAGTGACAGAGCTTGGGCTTATAGTTCTTTATAAATGACTACATTATCGTGAGTTAACCTAAAGTATCTAATATTGTTTTTAATTGAATAACATCATGAAGTAGGCAAATCTGTTATTCATTAAAACACAAAGGCACTGTTATGACCTGTTTAGGACTTGTTTGGTTCCATCATCAGACAACAGGTAGCTTCAGTTAGCAACCCTGTATTGAGCTGTGAATAAATATATTGAATCTAAACAAGCAGCCAAGCAGCAGAAGAAGAAACTTCTGATTGTAAACATTCAAATAAGAAAAACCATTGGTAGGCAGCATAGACCTATTGCATTAATCAAATATATAGATAGATGTGGGGTACTGTTTCAACACAGGTATTGAAATAGTTTGAGAGAAAATGTACTGCATTCATTTTTTTCTGTTACTGCAAGCATTTTAATGCTTTTACAATTGAAAGTTTTTTCTTACAAACACCAATTGGCTGCTTGCTTAGATTCAATACATTTTTTCACTGCTCAGCACAAGTTCACTAATAGTCACTTTAGGAGAGCTAATGGTTACATGAAGCTGCTTGTTATCTGATGATGGAACCAAATAGTTCTGAAACCAGTCACAATGCTACCTTAGAGTTTTTAATGATAACGGATTTGCATACTAATGATGTTATTCAATTAAAAATGATAATAGTTACTTTAGGTCAACTCATGGATAATGTAGCCACTTATAAAGAGCCATAAGCCCAAGCTCTTTACCAGCAGTAAAGACAGAAAAATGAAAGCAGTGTGAGCATTTTCTCTCAGATTATTTCAGTACCTGCATTGAAATAGTATCTGTCCAGATTCTATATATTTGAGAGGTTTTATTTATTAAAGTTGTATAATGGAGGAAAAGGAGTGGAAGGGGGGCATCTTGGGAGGATAATAACACTCAGGTTTTTCAGTTTCCTTGCACATTTTTTACCTTAATCTTTTTGTGATTCCAGTAGTATGATATTTGTGGGATTCTAAAAGGCTGAGGTTTTAAGAAAGAAAAAACGTTAAATTGTGAAGTCAACTTAGTTTCATGATGGAAATCGTTTTCAGTAACTATAATAAAACTTGCAAATCATTTTATTTATGCAAAAATGTATTTTTTTTTAAATTCTTTTTGAATACTGAAATTGATTGCAAAAAAAAATCAATTTCATTATTCACTAGCTTTTTTTTTTTTTTTTTTTTGACTTATTTGCATCTGCTATATAGATAATTAAAATTGATTTTACTTTACAGTGCTCTCCTTATTAGTGCTTACTGCTTCATTATATATTGAAAATAAAGTTTTTTTTTTTTTTTTTCTTCAATAAATTTTTGATGGAAAACAAAAAAAAAAAGCCTATATATATAAAGGCTTCATTTACTGCCAAAGTTTATTGAAATAGGAATATAATTCAGTTTTATTGAGAAGACGGAAAAAACAACAGGGTTTGAGTAAAAATTCTTTAATATTAGAATGGAAACAAATTAAAAATATTGTAAATAAATCACCAAAAGCTTTCGGACTTAAGTAGTCCTTCCTCAGTTGGGAAATGAGCGTTATTACAAAAATAATAAAGAATACCAGGTGCCCAGCCATGATGGTCATGCTAGTTGAAACGCATGACATAGGTGCAGATAACAATCAGCAGTTGGAAGTAGAGACTTGTGATTACAATTGCAACACTTGGGTATGCTGTGTGCACCAACGTTTATCATTCAGGAGGATGGCTGCTTCGATGATGGAATGGATGCATCCTCCTTTGCATCACAACAACACACAAAAAAGGCATCACAACAACACAAAACTTGCAGCGATTCCAACCAGACATGACTACAGTAGTGGCAGAATTGGTCAATAATCTCAATGTTGTGCCGTGGGTCAATGTCATGCTGGGTAGACCAGAAGTGTTCGGTGATCGCTGAGTGATCCAAATCTGCAGAACGGATTGCTCTCTCAGTTTGGAAATTCAATCTTTGAGTTTCCTGCCAGATTCACCAACGTAGCAGCCAATGCAGTCACTGGCTGCTACATTGGAAGTGGCTACATTATCCATGAGTTGATCTAAAGTAACTAATATCATTTTTAATTGAATAACATCACTAGTAGGTAAATCTGTTATTATTAAAAACGCTAAGGCAGCATTGTGACTGGTTTCAGAACTATTTGGTTCCATCATCGGATAACAAGTAGCTTCATGTGACCATTAGCTCTTCTAAAGCGACTATTAGTGGCTTTATTTTTACCTTGTTTCCATTCTAGTATTAAAGAATTTTTACCCAAAATCTGTTGTTTTATCCATCTTCTCAGTAAAGCTGAATTATATAGCTATAATGAATCCTGAGAACAGGCCTCTTTAAATTTATTGAAATAGCTGTTAAATGATAAACTAAAATTTGTAAATAAGCTGAAATTATAAGAAAGGGAAGCAAAAAAATTATCTGATTACTTGTTCAAACAAGACTTCGATTAGATTAAAACATATAGCAGTTTTAAAATATTATGGGGAATATTTTAAATATTAATGGTAATTCCTTGATATTTTTGCCTTAGATTCGTTATCAGAAGTTTATATTTTTTTATTAGTCTTGATTTTTATGCTGGATTTGGGCTTTATTTACACAGGTTCAAAAAATAATTAGTATTAGTAGTGAAAAATGATTCAAGGAAGCAAACTTATGCAGCATCAGCCAAAAAAAAAAGAAAAAATAGCCACCTCATTTGTACATCTTGTCTAATAATTTTTTTGTTGTTTGTTTGGGTTTTAATGGCACATCAACTACTAGAGCTATAATGCGCCAAGTCTAATAATTTGTCTAATCCTTCTTCAATTAATCTTAATTCTAACTATCCACTTCCACAACACCAAATGGAAGTTTTTTTTCCAACAGTCAGTTACTCTCTGGCTGAAAGCAAATTTTTACACATCCCTCCTGAAACCATGCTTTTCCAATTTATGTTCCCTTTATGTGCATTGTCCAAGAAAGAGTAAGAACGCCATCAGCATTTAGTTTATTCAATCCATTTAAAGACTTTGAATCTCTTTACAGGTGCTTAATTTCCTGACACTGCAATTTGCAGAAATGAAGCCTTTCTTGGTAAGAGTAAACTTTTGTCCCCCCTTCCCCACTATGCACCCATTTCGACCCATCTCATTCCCAAACTATGCACCCATTTCGACAGATCTATATCATTCCTAAAATGAGGCTTCCAGACCTGTATGCAATACTTAAGGTGGGATACAATGGGATAATCACCTTCTTGTCTCTGCTGGCAAAATTCCTGTATATCATCATATCATCTGCAAACTTAGACATGCTAATGTACTAAAATGAACAGTACTGTAATTGACTAGAAACTGACAAGCATATACTTATTTGTTCTCTCCTAGCCTGTTCCCTTTTCCCCTTCCCATATACTTTGTGCTTGGAATTTTTACTTTTAATTTCTCTCATTTCCTTCTCACCTTTAGCCTTTTACAGACACTCTTTACCTATAAACAATACCACCTATGCTGAGTGGGATGTGCAAAGCATTTGGAATTGATAATTTGTAAATATTAAATTTTGATAAAGTTTTACTTTTCTTGTTTTGATTTCAAAAGAAAAATTTAAATAAAACAAATATATGTATATATCCTATGTTACATCTAAGTTTATGACTCTAATGACAGTATTGTGATATGTTAGCTTATATTTAGAATAATATCAGTATTTTCAGTCCACTGAATGTGATCGTCCAGCATTTAACCTATTTTATTCAAAGTAATTGATGGTAGGTATTAATGATAAGACTTTAGTAGCAAATGAAGAATGTTAAAAACTGAAATGTTTCAAAATGTTTTAGTTCTGAATATTTTGAACTGAAAAGGCCTTTTCAAATTTCTCTCCCACATTATGATTATGGAAAGAAGGGAGGAGAAAGTTTACCTTGTAATATTCATAACTTCTTACAGGAATCCTTGTGCGGGTAATTTATAAACATCAGTACCAAATTTGAATTTGTGAATTTTTCTTTCTTGTTCGCCTTAGTTTTTAAAAAAAATCACTTTTTTTTAAATACAATTAAGGTGCTTTCATGATTATTCATCTTGTATATTAATAGCTTTAATGAAAATTTCAAACTCTAAGTTTAAGACGATGTTTTGTGCTGCATATATGTACATGATATGAAATTAAAGGTAATTTTATAGATATAAACAAAAATAGAAAATTACAAAAATCATAAAATTTGGTAGTTTGAAAAAAAAAACAACAAAAGTGGAAATCACCTGACTGTGGTTTCCACCTTCAGGATCTGTATATGGATCCACTGTTATTGTGGTTTCCACTTTTAGGATCTATATATGGGATGAGATGTCACAGCACATTGGGATGTGCTGTATTTAAATTTCTAGTAATGTTTATTTATTTTTTCTTATTTTTATTTTGATAAAATATGGTTAATCATCTGTAAACTTTAAAATATAACCACTTTTTAATGTTTTGATATCTTAAAATATAGTCTTGGCAAAATTTTTTTTAATTTCTGTTGCATAGATTTTACATCATATGCCACACACGGTGTTTCTAAATTACACTGAAAAAATTATAGGAGGATTCTACATACTAAACCAAGCGAAAAAAAAAAAAAAAAACTCCATATAAACCTGTGTCCAATTATGAATGGCTACAGAGTTGTGGCTGTTTGAATTTTAAAAAAAATAATAACAAGCAGATGTACCTAGCATGAATAAACGTTTTACTAGGTACATTGCTGCTTCATAAATAATTCAGAATCATATACATGTCTATATAAGTTTTTTTTTATATGTTTTGGTGCATAGAACTATCATACAATTTTGTCAGTGTAATTTATAAACATCTTTTATATACATATACATATATATATATATATATATATATATATATATCAGATATCCTTAAAAAAATTAAAAATTTATATCTAAAAATAGTTTCAAAATAGCAGTAATACTGGCAGGAACTATTGAAGAAAGTAATAGCATTTTGGTATATACCTTTGTGAGACATTTCTGCATTTCATTTACCATGGCAGCATTTTTTAATTCTTTTTTTTTTTCTGATAAAATAACAGTTCAGTATGCAAGTTGTATTCAATAAAAAAATTTACAAATAATATGTTAACATATTATTTTGAAAATTTGATATAAATAACACTGTAGCCGAGTGGTCAGGGGCAGGAGTGCAGTAGTACATGCTCTTTGAGTAGACCGGGGTTCAAGCCCCTGACTGCTAAATACAGTTGATCTGCCAACCCACTGGACCAGCAAGGCAGGTAAATGGTCCATTTCTCTTAACGTTAATTGTTGAGGATGTTTCTATTCTGCAGTAGATAATGGCTGCCATTTATCTTTAACACACTTAATTTTGATTGAGTACTTACATATCCATTGATCGGGTGAACATTGCCATATGTGAGTATTTTTTATTTAAAAATAAATAACAGCAATTTGCCAGTAATTATTTAGTAATATATATATATATATATATATATATATATCATTAAATAATCACTGGCAAGGATGTTCATATGTCTGATTTCAGTGGGGAGAATACACAGCAAGGAATGAGGTTTTTGAATTTTGAATGAAATTTCCAAATGTCTCCATAAATGTTGAGTCAGGCCAAATTTTTATTTATTTATTTTTTCACTATTTTATTTTTCTTTGCTATACTTTAATAATTCAACTCGAGAATATTTTCCACTTGAATTATGTAACGTAATGTTCATTCTTGTGCTGTAAATTCATCAGAGAAAATATATATATATATTATTTGTAATATTGTGATATATTTTAAATTAAATTAATCATGTTTTCAAAAATTTAACAGTAATCATTTCATTTCTTAAAGTTGCCAGTTGCAGATTAGAAACTAAACTTTGTATTCATTTTGAATCTTAATAAACGAACATCAAGTTATCCTCAAAAAAAGTACTTGTAACCTAAAGGAAATAGCCATTAGCATTTAGTTCTGAAATAAAAACATGATTTTAAATTCAGAAATTACATAATTGTTGGTATAGAATGTCAGACAGTTATTCATAAATTAGGATGCCTTTAATGTGGGCACATGTATGAGTTTCAGAAAAGAGGGATATACATGGATTAAGATAAATAATGAAAATTTTGTTTAGTATATTATTTGTTTTAGAGAAGAAAACTTATATTAAAATAATATATCTTAACAAATAAAGTATAAGCCACATCCTTACAATATAGTGGTTTTTGCCACTTGTTACTCATTTGGAAGGGTCTACAGGCCTTTTCAGTCAGAGCCAGTGACATAGCTACCATATAGGCAGGCAAAGCAATGGCCTCCGGGCCCAGGCCGTTTAGGGGCCCAGCGTCTTTGGCTGTCTCCTCGTTTTGCAATTTGCATTAATTAAGTAGGAGTCCGAACATGTTCTTTGCCTCCGAGCCCGAGAAAGGGTAGCTACGCTACTGGTCAGAGCTGTAGTTAGCTGATCTCAGACAAAGGGAGTGCAATTCCCCCCAAGTTATCTCAGGTTTTTCAGTCTTCACAAACATATAAATTGGCCCATGAATACATGCTTGTTTAGATTGAATATACACAGTTTAATGTGGTATATTAGTTGCTAATGCATTAATATATATCATATTTGCCAGACCTTTCTAAGAAAAAAAAGAAGCACTTGTTTTTTCTAAGAAGTGTTGTCTGAAATTCCACTGTATCTTGTGATCTGAACATATACTAGGTGCATGTAGTAGGGTTCTTTTTTTTTAAGATCATACTGTGTATTGTAGGGGTGGCCAACCCCGCACACCACTTATAACCTGGATTTCAACATAATGGAAACCTGCAGTTCTTATTTACCACTTTTTAGCATTAATTTAATGCATTAAAGGTGTTAATGAGTTCTGATATCAACTGTGTAAGGATAAACATTTATTCATTAATCTATATTAAATTTATTTTTTAAATTGTTTTTCATTATAAGTGCTTAGTGCAATTTCTTTATGTAGTTAGCAAAAGCATTTGGTGGTATGGATTAATAGTGGGAGTGGAGTATTGATTCTGGTAGTTTATGCATGTGCCCCTAGATGACACCTGGCACAGTTTCAATATGATATGTGGCATGCTGCTGGGAAAGATTGGTCAACCCTAGTTATTGCCTAGCATATCCAAGTGAGGTTTTACACATCTCGCTAGAATATGTCCTTCATTTCCTTCAAAAAAAAAAATAACTGTGCTTCCTCCTTGAAACCTTTTGCTGGAAAGGCTTATAGAGAATTGCCATGTAGCTTTGCCCTGCCTTCAATATTGTTATGAAATGCAGACTCTGACTACCACTTCCAACCCCTTGCTCTGCTCCCACTGAGTTCTGCATATGCAAAAATAAGCACCGTTATGTCTGAATTAGTAATCATTTGATTGACCTTGTATGTGACCTTCAAGAATTGGTAATTCCATCTATAAATCAATGCCTTATCAATGGAGTGAGAAAAAAATTTCTTTAGCATTTCATGTTTTGGTTTTTTGTGCAGGAAATGAAAGAAGTAAAAAGCCAGCAGAAATTTGTAGTAATTTATAAATTTATAATCCTGACAAAATAGGTACAAGGCAGAAGGAGATTTCATGCACTTTTCGCTTCAAATTAAAAGTGTTAAATTATTCCAAAGAACATTGGAACAAGGTAGTTAAAAGACATTTAATTTCTCTTTCAGATGAGAAAATGATACTTTTCAAGTATATACAGTAAAATATATTTTACAATATTCTCCATTCACTTTCTAAAATCTAGGCACATCTTATTTTCTGGCAAATCCGGTAAATAATAATAGCTATAGTATAAGCCACAAGTGAAAAAGTTGCATAAAACTTCCAAAAAAAAAAAAAAAAAAAAATCAGAAACCTAAGAATTTAAGATTTAAGAGAAGTTTAAAAATGTAGGAGTACAAATGCACCACCATGTAATCCCATATGGTTATCGTTGTCCATATATATATATATTATATTATATTCATTAAACAATTTTTTGTATTTCTCATCTGGCCAATGGAATGAATCAAGATGGTTTGAAAATTGTTCATATGCCATTTGATGATGATATGATATTTGAAATTTTGAACTTTGTGATTTATTAATTTTTTAAATTTATAAAAATGTGATAATGACAAAATATATCTTTATCATGAAAGATAAGTGAAAGAAATTAGTTTATATATATTTTTTTGTAATATTGTTTTGAATCATTGTTTTACACCACTTAATTTTAAAAAGCCACACAAAATGATTGGCACTAAGGCAAGTTGCTTGGTTTCTTTTCTCATTGCATGCACACAAATTTACCAGTTCTTCTGGCACCTCCGTAGCCAGTAGCACATAGCACACGCTTCTTGAGTAGACTAGGAGGTTCGAGCCCATGACCATCAAATACAGAGGATGTGGAAAGGTCGGGGAATGACCGCCGCATATCCCCGGAGCAATATGGCCTTAGTTGCTAATGCTCCTAAATCCAAATAACAAACAAACAACTAGTTCTTCTGATGACCTTGTGCACAGGTCTGTATTCAGTGTTCCATATGCAGTCAACTTACTATTGTACTTGTATACTCACAAACATACAAAACTAATTCCTAGTTTACCTGAGAAAGCACAGATCTCAATTTTTTTTTAATCTGGTATTTTCAAAATATAAAAATTTTTACATTTAATATATCAGAATGCAAATTTTTTGTGTAAGTTGCTTTATAACAGCAGTTTTATATAAAGCAACTTACATAAAAAAAATTTTCAGAAGGGAAAAGAGCTAAAAAAAAAAATCAGTAGAAGGTAAAAAGCTAAACTGAAGTGAAAGTGACCAGGCCATGCACACTTCGATATTTAACCTTAGATATTGATACTTTATGGCTGAACAGAGAATGCCGATTAACTGAGACTTTTAACTTATTAACCTTATTTCCCCATTAACTGAAACTTAATTTATTAATCTAAAACTGCAAAATCTTGTTAAACATTAAGGACTGTTTGAAGTCTTCTGTGACAATATTGGGGATTTTGTCTTGTCTTTGCTTTGAATCCATCAGATTTTGGAGATTGGAGGAATTCTTAAAGACCTTAAATATTCCTCCAATCTTAAATTGAGGCCACAGTGAGCTAATCTCAAATGAAGGAATTAAACCCCCCATGAGTTATGCAAGGTTTTGTACAGACATAATTGTACTTATACTTGTACAGACATAATACATAATGAAGCTCACACTTAGTATTACCTGAAGTGGCACACTATCAGAGTGGTTGATATGCTAAGAACTGTTCCCCCCCCCCTCAAATAGCTGCATAAAAATTATTAATTTAAATGGTACAGAAATCTCAAACAGTGTTTCAGAATGTGCTGTTAGCTTTCTGAAGGATTTCTGACTGTCAGATCATATATAAGAATATCAGACATTTTCGAAAACATTGGATATTTTACATTCCCACACATTTAAAATCATAAGTTTTTACATAGTAACTGATATTTTATTTATAATTTTTCATCTCTAGGTTAATTTTTTTCAGTTTCCTCTGTAATGTCTTGTAAACAATACACTGTTAGTGGAGACTTTTTCTTTGTTCCTCTTTGCTTTACATGCCATTTTTGGATGCCTCCGGAAACAATGCAGATACACCTAT
Organism: Mastigoproctus giganteus; assembly: GCF_048544385.1. NCBI lineage: Eukaryota > Metazoa > Arthropoda > Arachnida > Uropygi > Thelyphonidae > Mastigoproctus > Mastigoproctus giganteus. The sequence goes on along the minus strand of NC_143585.1, from coordinate 7,420,387 downwards.
TAGCATTGCTTTGTCTATCCACTGTCTGTACAAATATATAAGCAGTGAAATTACTATGCCTTTAAATCTGCCAATGTGTGGGTGGAGGAGAGGGGTGAAAAGTCTGGGCCTGGTGGTTGGTGTGGTGTAGTATGGTATTGTTATTAGTAGTAGTACTGGCAAATGATGCAAGGAAGCACAGTATGGGATGGTATGGTTTCTGAAGTGCAGTTAAAAATCTTGCATGAATCAAAATTTATAGTTACACTTCCGAATTCACATCTCTGACAATGAAGTTTGCTAAAATTTGGTATTTGAATTCTTTAAAGGCTGTTGAGGAAATTCTATTTTCATTATATTTCAGTTGTGTTACAGTATCATAAATAATTATAATTTATCTGTATTAAAATTAATAGAATATTAACCTATTCTGAATTAGTATGATGTTCAAATGCACAGAATTCAGGGATGTGGTGATCCCTGAATTGAAAAGAGAGCATTTTGAGATGGGAATATCAGAAGTTTTCTTTAACTACTGATATAACTACTGTAAAGGTGCCTACAACAGTTTTACTTTTTAAATTCTTTTCAGTACAAGTATACCAACTAATAACGTTACCACCTGGAAATTCAAAGTGGGAAGCATTTAAGGAAGTAAACATAAAAATTACTAGGTTTTTTATATCGAATATATGTATATGTATATGTACAAGTATATGTTTAGTTGTTCAATGTTTAGATCTAAATGGATGCCAGATGAATTGATGAGATTAGTGGTAGAGGAGAAAAATGCATTAGATGATTATAAATTTTTAGCAGCAGACATATAAACCTACAGTAAGTATACACGTAGTCTGCAATTAAGTTACTGAGAGGTAAGTTATGGCACATTATGAGAAGTCTTTTGCTAAGAATGCAAAAAAAGTAGCAAAGAATTCTTTGCTACTTTTTTGTTTTTTTGATACTTCACATTGTCCCACTAGATCTGAATAGCATAACTATTCATGATCCTATTCAGATTGCTGACAAACTGAATAAATAATTTTTTACTACATTCATGCATGAAGTTTTTAGAGATGGAAACCTCAAAAGTACACCAAGTACCCATGACCTAAATGATTTGGTGATAAGTGAGAGAAAAGGGGAAAGAGAAATTATTAAAGCTTAAAGCCAAAATGACACCTGGGTTGATGCAATCTATCTAATTGTATTAAAATAAGTAGCAAAAGAGATACAAACCTTTAGTCATCATTATATGATCATCCTTGGATTCAGGAGAGATATCCCTAGAGATGTGCCAGTGTCTCCCCTATTCACAAAAGGGGGTCAAAACACTCCCTTTTTATAACACAACTTCTGTTCTAGGGAAAATATTGGAGCCAATGATTAAAGAAGGAATTTGCAAATTACAGAGTCTGGAGACTAGGCACCGGCGAGGTGATCTGATAGAGGTGTATAAGGCTTTGAATGGTTTGAGCATGCTCAATGCCAATGGGATTCTTCATCTTGCTCAGAATAATCACCTCAGAAGGCATAAATTCAAATTGAGGAAGGACGGATGTTGGATAGATGTGCGGAAATTTGCCTTTGGCCAGCGGGTGGTTGGTTGGTGGAACCGACTTCCATCACTTGTTGTAGAAGTTGATAGCCTAAACAAATTTAAAGCTCAACTGGACAGGTATTTCGAACGAACAGATGGGTGAAATGGGAGTGGGTTTTTTTTTTTTGACTGATGCTGAATAAGCTTGCTTTCTTCCATCATATGCCTCTACTAATGCTAATGCTAATGCAATGCAAGATCACTTTGACAAGAATAAGTTTGACATCATATGTTTACATTTCAGAAAAGCTTTTGATACTGTTCCTGATGAAGGACTGCTATACAAATTGGAGCAGTGTGTCATTAGAGTCAAGTTACTACTGTGTATAAAGGGATTTTAAGATATGGTGGTTATTAATGGGGGCTGCTGTTCTTGGACTAGGGCCAGACTGCCAGGTTTTGGCCCAAATGGCTCTCAGTTTTAGCCCCATCTAAATCACTTATGTCATGACCATTATTCGATGGCCCAAGCTTGCTGTTGACTCCAGTGGTAATCACCACTCAGCTACCTTGGCTAGCCCACTCCTATTTTGGAATAATGTTAATAGTAGAGGATCCCCCCTCAGGTTTCACTAATGGGCCCCCTTTATTGTTTTCAACAATATTGATGAAGGCATATGTTTAATGTTTAATGTCTAAATTTTCTGGTGACACAAAGTTTGACAGAGTGGTTAATGACAGGAATCAGGGTATACTATTACAACAAGCTCTAGAGAAAGTAGACAGATGGGCTAAGAAGTGGCAATTGAGGTTTAATGTTGTAAATGTGGGGTACTTGGACATCAGTAATCCCAGAATAACATACCAACTGATGGAACCACATTCATGGTATTGGAGAAGAAACAAAACCTAGGAGTAATTGTGCAGCCCAACATGAAGTTCTCCTAGCAGTGCAGAGAGGCTGCTGGGACAGCTCATGGGGTTCTGTCAATGAAGTGCATGAATTTTGCCAGCAGGGAAAATGTCTTTTTTTCAGATGCCATACATAAGGGGGACATAAAATAAAATTTAAAAATGATGGTTGCAGGTTAAACCAGACAGTGATTGATTATTTGAACAAGTTTTCATCTGGCATTGTGGAAGTTGGTTGTTTGAATAAATTTAAGGAAGAATTAGACAAAATGTCAGAGGAGATGGTGTTTTTTTGGGATTAGGATGATGCTGTGTAAGTTTGCTTCCTTGCATCAATGCCACTAACTGAACTAAACTAAACTGTAAACCAAAAAAACTATGTTGAGGTAATCCTTATTTCTTTAACCATTCTCACCCCACAACATCCCATATATCATACTCCTTAATCCATGCCAGTTCAGTGCTCCAAAAGACCTTCCAGTTTGCTCTCTTTTCCTATTATTATTATGATAAAAAGGTTTGCTAGCAGCTCCTATACCTAATGCCCTCCTATGCCCTGCCTTCACTCACAACCTCAGTATTTGGAGATTTTAAGTTTAAAATGTGCATTCTTCTTCGCTACTTCTTGAGATCATGCTCCACTTAGGCCTTTTTCTGCTATTCACCTCTTTGATCATGCACTTGTTATTGGCTAAGGTAGCATTGACTTTTTAACACTGTTACAGATCACCAGTTTTTCTGTTTTTCATTTTTTTTTTAATACAAAGAAAATGAAAAAAATTGATGCTTAATTTTAGATCAAGCAGTTCCAACTTTTTTTTTTAACTTGAGCACCACTATTGAAAACAAAATTTTTCTAATACAATCAAAATATATAGTGGCATAGTTACGTTTCCCGAGGTGTGCGTCACATTGCTATTTCTTCTAAAAACTTTGAGTCTTCATCCCACAAAATTAATGAAAAACCATGCAATATAAGCAATTTATAGACAAGATATACAGCACTACTTTTTTCTTTTTTTTTTGGCTACCTTTTTACCACAAGAGGTACACATGTCACAGGTTGTTTCAGATCATCAACTGATAATGGACTGAACTCAACTACTCAGTTCAGTTTATTAATTGAATTCAGATCATTAATTTATCATTAAACATTTTATAATATTTTATATATTTGTGAATACAATGGGATCATATTACTAAATCCCTGAACATTTAGCAATAAAATTCATTTTAATTTTTAAAGCAGGGGCAGGTAATTATTTATATTCTGGGAGTTGAATGGGAAGGTTCCAAAATGACCATCAGCCAGAAAGCCTAATGAAAAAAATTCCTATTAGGTTTGAAATTTTTCAGTTATTGGCCTTTATATATTCAAGAGATAAAGCATCATAAAAACAGCATTTTAATAATCAGTGAAATAACATTACGAATAATTATCTCAGAGTGTTCATATAATTTGAGCATATAAATTAGGAACTATTGACTATAAAACCCATTAAGTTTGGAGAACAGCCACCACTACATTTTTGTACAATTTGATCTTGCCCTTGGTTAAATATTGTTAATGATCCAACCATTCAACATTATTTTCTACACTGTTTCCTGTCCATATAGAAAACTGGTAATGAAGTCTTTTACAAAAATATATATTAGCTGTTCTCCATACCTCAACAAATGAGTTTTATTGTTGATAATCCTCTCAATTTTTGTACCAGATTAAAGATTATTATGAACCACTCAAGGGTGCTCTTACCTAGAAAGGTTTCATTTCTGCAAATTGTAGCTTCTGGTGACCAGGCACCTGCAGGGTGATCTGATTGAGGTGTTTAAGGCCTTGAATGGATTGAATGGCAGTCTTCCTCTTTCTGAGACTACACACACACACACACAAGAGGGCATAAATTTAAGTTGAGGAATGATGATTGCATGTTAGATGTGTGGAAGCTTGCCTTTAGCTAGCGAGTGGTTGGAACAGGATTGCATCTGTTGTTGTTGTGAAAGTAGATGGGTTGAATAAATTCAAGGAAGAACTAGACAAATTCATGGAGGTATGGATGGGAGAAGTGTGTAGTTTTTTTTTTTTTTTTTGGCTGATGCTTAATTTCTTGCATCATTTTCTGCTACTACTATTACTACCTTGAGACAATTATTGCTAATGTTATTTTATTGGATTCTTGATATTTTGTTTTGTGTACTTAAAGATTTATTATTTCTAGGCAAATTTTGAGAAATTTCTCATGAGACCCTTATTCATGATAAAATCTTTTTATTTTGCCTCTGGAAGAGTGCCCTTCAATCCCACAAAAACACTTGACCACTCTCATTAAAAGCATTGACAATTGGTGTTCATGTTGTTCAAAATACAAAGGTGTCTGGTATTTTTAACAACATGAACACCAATTTAGGGAGGCTGAAAATGAATTTGCTATTTATGGCTTCCAATGTCTGCAGTAGAGTGTGGGCAATTTTCCCTAAATCAACATTTCTGGCCGACAGCCCACATATGCACCTTTTTGTGATTATTTCTTGGCAATATTTTAGCCCTATCTACTATTAAAGTCTTCTGGATATTCATTTTCAGGTGTGCATGAGCTAATTTGCAAATTTCAGTAATCACATGCTTTAGCCCATTGGTTTCCACTCTGTATTTGTTGAATCATTACATAAAGTACTTCCATAACAAATTTCATTGATTTCATCAATAAAATATGAAATTATTTCACAAACTTGCATTTTTATCCATCATTTTGCAAACTCTTGCATAAAATGATTGTCGTTTATCTATCAGTATGGTTGCATAAACTATGCTGGAATTTTTTCTCTTAATATGCCAGTTTATACAACCATCTGACCCCTCTTTTTATGACTGTTAGATAAAAACAGTTTTCAATCCTTTAATAGTGAGATGCAATATATTATAATTTGTCATTAATTATAATATATTGTCATTAATAATATACATATATTAATGACAATGTTAATTTACTGTTAATTGTCCTGGGACCATTTTGACTCCATTATTTTTTAGTTCATTCACCTAGTTATAATCCACAATACTGCTTCCCCATAGGGCAGATCTGGATGTTACTATGTGGGGTGGGGGAATATAATGATGGTTAAATACGTGATTAAAAATAATTAAAAATTAAGTTTGAATTTATCTCAAATTTTTAACCAGCTTTTATATTCTGGAGAATGTCCCCCCCCCCCATCATTCCCTCATGGATCTGTCACTTCTCCCCACTGCTTCCTGCTCCTCCTGAAGGAAAGTTTTGCCCCAGTTTCTCCATTATAAAAATTCTATAAATCTCTGAATACTATTAACATTTTATGGGATTTCATGCAAATTCCAGTGGGTTGAAGAAAAGGTTCAGTAACCATACGCACCATAAGGTCAGAATTTCTGCAAGAGGTGTGTGCAAGTGGAAAAAAAAGGAGATGCCAATAAAAGTTTGATTTATTTTTACTAGTAGCCCTTTTCCAATATGTAACTCTGATCTCTACAGGAAGTTTTTTGAAAGCTCTTCTGATTTCTTGTGCTTGTGTGTGTGTTTGTGTTTTGATGTTTTCATATGCACTGTGATCAACAAGTTTTTCATACATTTTCACTTCAACTGTGAAAAGTCCTGATTGTTCCACTTTATAAGAGAAACATTGACCAGGTACTGAATGTTTGAATTTGTATATGTGAAATTCTCACCTGTTTCTCTTCCTGAGAGTTAGCTGGAAGAACGAAACCTTCATTACTTTGCTATTGCTCTTTATGACAACTGTGCCTAAACTGATTGTATCCTTACAGCTTATTGTAGAGGTACACCAAATTTTCTTCCAGTAGAGACTGTTAAGTACGGTATTGTAATATACTGTATTGCATACTTTGCAGAGATTCTAGTTGTACTTTGTAGAAGTACTATTTTTCTGCGATGAGAACATACAAATATCTAATTGAACTTAACGTTTGTTTATATTTAAAGGAAAAGGGTCAATTGACTGTTGCCAATTTGTGAACTTTTGCATTATTGTCACATTTATTTTGATATATTTTGCAAATATTGTGTGTTCTTTCAAATTTGACATGGCTCTCTCATGGCCATTTGTTAAAAAATATTCAAATTCAGCATATTCTGTAGTTATAAATCATTGTTTCTGATTCATAATCATTACATTTGGGAAAAAATCACAGGTGATCTTAGTGGTTTAAAAACTAGTATGTTTGTTATCAGATTAATCTAAAATATTCAAGTAAAAACAGTTTTTTAATATTATTCTGACATTTCACATAAACTTTATTCAAAATAACGGAGTTGAAGGACAAACTATTGGGTGTTGCCCAAAAAAAACTACAGTAAATATGTCACTTTAATGGTAAAACCAGGACTGTTTTAACATCTGGGTATTTGTCCATACTGTTAAAACAGTCATACACCCTCTTAAAACCTAAATTTTATTTCTTTTTCACCCCTAGTAGAATTAGCACCCCATTCATCCCAGCCTCAATACAGCCCTGGGTATAACTTTGATTGGTTATATTGGTGAATTTGCAGTATTAGTAATGGTATCCAGTTAACTGAAAAGGATATTGTATATTAGTTAAAGGTCTCTACTATATTTCTTCATTATATTTTTATGATTTTACATACTTATTTGGTATTTTGATAAGTTTTGTCATTCATCCTCATAATTTAACTTATAAAATTTTGTGTTTAAAGTGAAGTTGTTCATCATCATCATCATCATCATCCTTAGCCTGTGTATTCAAGATTGTATTCATTGCTTTTTATCCAACCATCAAATAGTTATTAATTTATATGAATTGTGTTATGTTGGAAATATGAAATTTTCAGTATAACTGTTATTGTTTCTTTTATAATAATAGTAAGATTTTATGTGAAAAATGTAGCACAAAACTAATCTCAATCAGATCTATTCTAAAAATTTTCAAATATTAGTTTTGAATAATTTTTTTAGATTATACATTTGCAACTTTTAATATACCAAATATAGGTTCAAAACCATCAGTGACAGGGGTATTTCCTAGCTATTTTGTTGTACAATGTAATTTTCTATTTAAATGTAACAGAAGAAGTTTTTATGGTATATTTTTCTTCAGATATGTGTGTTAAAAGAAGGGTAACTTTTAAAAATTTGGATAAATTTGAAACTGTCACATCTATCATACTAGCTCTCTAGGACAGTGGTGTGCAGCCTCAGTTGGGGTCATGAAAATCTGTTTTTAAGGCATGTAAATATTACATGCAGTTATACCTATACCAATTTAGCTCATTCAAAAATACTGTGTATAGACTATAATAATGGTTCTGTAAACTGAAACCATAAAACATGGGCTTGTGAGTGATAAAACACTGCAAAACCACTGCTCTAGAAGGAAGAAAAGGTAGCAGTTGTGTGTATTTCCATCATTTTCTGTTCTTCCTTTCCTAAACAAGAATTGAGCACTGATTAATTGAATTTTTAGAACTTTTAAACTTCAGTAAATATGTCACTTTAAATGGTAAAACCAGGATTGTTTCATTCTTGGTATTTCTGATAACCATCATTAGCACATAACAATCTCTGTGCCTGTACATGTATATGTGATCCATTACTGTACATGTATGTGTAATTCATTAATGCAGAGGTTTTCAAACTGTGGGTCATGACTCGTGGGGGGACGCCTTCGTAGCCAGGTGGGCAGGAGCAGCAGTGTGTAGCACACGCTTCTTGATTAGACCGGGGTTCGAGCCCGTCACCACCAAATACGAAGGATGCGGAAAGGTCAGGGAATGACCACTGCTTATTCCTGGAGCAATATGGCCTTAGTTGCTAATGCTCCTAAAAACCAAATAACAAACAAACAAACAACTCGTGGGGGAGGAGGGGGGTTGCATTTTTCTAAACATATTTGCCTCATGCATGATAGTTGGACTTTTGAGTATTACTAAGCATATGAATCAGTTTTCCCCCTGTATGCATAGTCGCACAATAGTTCTGTGAACTGTAAACAATATTCCAGTCCCTTAAAGTATTATTTATGTTATAGAACATTAGTATGAAATGAACTTTTTTTATACTAGCATATCTATTTATTTTACATAATTTTTAAATTTATCTGTTAAAATCTGAGTCAAAAAATTTCGATAAAATTTTAAAATTTGCCTTTAAGGCATAATCATTGTAGTGAAATGTAAGTGGTAAATATACCACTTACATTGTCCAGCTCTAACCCAAACAAAATCACTACTTTTATTCATGAGGGCATCACAAAAATTCATTTATCACTTTGGGGGGGGGGGGGGTGCAGTTGCACAGTTTCAGAACCCCTGCATTAATGTATGGTATTTTTGGAATTGTACTCTTTAAGCAGCACAATTTTTCCCTATACATTAATGCTTATTGCTTTGCAGTACATATTATAAAGTGCATTGTATATTATGTAACTTGTTATAAAAGTAAACCCAAAATTTAACCTTTAAAGTAATTGACAATGTCCCAAACATCTTATGGGTTGTTTATGCTGTTGGCCATCTTTTCTCCTTTCCTTCCATGTAGCATCTTTTCTTGATAAAATTTCTTCTCTGTCTCTGTAGTAGGCATCATATCTAAAATTGCTGATGTTTTATATTTCATATAATATTTCCACTTAAGACTATGTGGAATTGTTTGCTGCATTTGGATGATGACAGAAATTGTTTGATGTAATAAAAACAGATAGTCCTTCCAAAACTAGTTATAAGTACCACCTTTAAATATTATAGTTGTTTATTGTTACATAGATGTGCTCCATCCTCCCACCTCCAGTTTTAGCTGATAGTTATGTGTATCACTGTAAGCCTTTCCATAGTGGTTTCTTCCATCCCACACTACAGTGTGATGATTAGAGTGATGATGAAGATTTGTAACATGTTTGTTAACAT